>NC_069124.1:20275091-20630091 GCF_026914265.1 Mya arenaria | reverse complement strand
AAATGGCATCATATTTGTGTCAAATGTAATGGATAATTTATTTTGAAATTATAACGTAAGAATAATGTAAACCAATAATGACATATCGAGGGCTGAGCGCGAAACTGTTCCATCTGCATTTTTGTAAATTGTTCAGGAGAAGCTAAAAACTGTTTATTTTTCTTATTATGGCTTTTCTTGTTACTATATTTAGAAACTTAGTTCAACATGATGTCAGAAATATAGGTATGACTCAGACTTTAACCAATGCCTTTTTAAAATATGTATTTATTACAATATGTTACTTAGAACAGTTTCGCGGTCAAAATTGACTAAAACTAAACTCTTGTTTCACTGCGAAACTATTCTATATGACATTTTATTTTTAAAAGTATGGTTTATATTGCAATTTTACTATTTAAATGATGGTTCATAACTTTATACACAAAATAGTTATGAAAATTTGTCACTTTTACTTTTCGAAATTAAAATTACTGCGAAACTGTCCTATTTGCCATTTTCGAATTGCTCTTCATATATCAGTTACCGAATGTTTTCCCAGATTAAATGACTAAAATTTAACAACTATGAACGGAAACCCTTTTTTTAAATTGAAAACTGAAGTTAATTGTTGAAACATAAGATAAATAATATTAATTAAGCATGATTTGCAGGAAAAAAAATATGCATTTCAAGAAACATTTTTCCTCAGTTGAATGACAAATAATATATTATTATTGAAATGTTCCAAAGCAAGAACTCCTAGAGTAAACTCTAAACTATAAACCTTCTTTTTATTGTGAATAAAGCCTCTTTATGGGTAATTTTTACGATTGAGCTAAACATCTGTACAGTTGTACTAAACAGAACAAACCAAAAGTGTGACAACAATCAGATAAAAAAGTGTGACAACATCAGTTAAAAATACTACAAATAATTGTGTACTCGTTATATCTGCGATGATGACCAAATCACTGCAATGTCATATGCAATGTCAATGGATATCCTGGACTCGATATTTATTCACATAGTCGTCAGCCGATCATGAACAATCATATTGTTTTTGGTGGCCAGTAAGTACTACCCTGTGTATCATCCAAATACTACAGTAAAATATCTCTACTAAACAATTTTAATAATAGTTAATGAAGTTAAAAATACTTATTTATTAGTGTTTGACAAGGATATCTCTTTACTAGCCAGCACGCATGCAAAACGTCTAGATATTAAGAAACTGTATATATATGACCAATAAATGAACTACGGTAATTAAAAGTTGGCGATTAATTTCATCAGATCTGTTTGTCAATCCATTTAATGGAGACATGAGCGTTAACACTAAGGCATACCAAGCATGATTGTGGTCACATATCTTTGTGCATTTGAAATGAATCTGACTGGCAAAATCAGGACCTTTACCTCCCAATTCAACATATTTTATTATTTTTATAATTTATTATGAAATATGAGATCATTGTTGTGACTCAGAGAGCTAGGCTAAAGTTTGATTAAAAATTCAGAGTTAACAAGTTGGTTTGTTATTAGTTATTTTAAATGCAAATATGGCATTGCTATATTCATTCTTAAATTGAGGCTCATCCAGTTTTACGTGCAACAAAATGAAAGTCTATTGACAAAGTATTTGATAGTGAACAGTCTGTTTCTGATATTCCCGTATGAAAAATTCAGGCGTTAACCAACTGGTTTGGACACGGAAACCAGGTGGAAACCAACTGGTGTTCAGTATTACGTGTGCTTTACGTGTCTAAAGGAGCAGGACACGTAAAACGAACCCAAAACCAGGCGTAAAATATCCTGATATGAAGACACGTAAATTTAAACCAGGCGTAATTTTTCGAAACCAGGCGTAAAGTGGGACTTAGACATTTTCGCAATAACCAAAAGGCGTAAATTGAGACTTGGAACATTTTTTTGTTCCATACTAGGCATAATATAATACTTTGACAATTTTCTGTTGCCAAAGATTTAAAACGAGTGTGCAAAATTAAAGATACACTCTTACTCCCAGATCAGATTTACCACAAATAATAATATTGTTTTAATATTTTAAATAGGATGAATAAATGTAAAAAAACAATGGTTCTTATGAAGGATACTGAGTTTAATTAGAAAGAAATAAGCATTTCACATGGTATTTCTACCTTATGAGACAATAGTAGATCACAGTAAATCTTTTAGCATTCACCAATCATTTAATATTTTTTGCGCTTTCTGCTATTGAATACACGGTTACAATCTTGTTATCAGTAATTAATATTTTCCATAAATGTATTATCTAGTAAGTAGTAAACGGTTTATCAGTCAAAATTGATGTTTGTTATACATGTGTATGTATTGATTTTGAATAAGAGTGTCACTTTAAGCTGTGCTTTAAATAATTTTTGTTTTAACTTTATATTTTTTTAACAGGAATACAGTTAGAAATTGACAATAAAATTGACTTTTTGTAGAGGTTATTAAAGAAACTGGAAAATATTTGAAAAATACTTATCTCTAGTATATACGCAATTAGCCTTAGAATTGCTAATTAAAACTTATTATTTCATGGTAAATTTCACCTTTCTAACTCTTTTCTATTTGACTCAAGATTTATTTTGTTAAAAAGTTTAATACTGCTACATGTTGTCAAAATTCCTCTCTCTTTGAGTCCAGTTGTATCACATCCTGGGCTTATCAGTTCAATCCAAGGTCAGGCAGAAAGCTTCCTGGAAAGTTTTATCTAAGCCAATCAGCATCATGTTAACATTCATATGAGTAGGAAATTCAAATGTATTGAGAAGATTCATGTAAGCATGGTGGTTTCTGAAGCTCATATTTTGTGTGGATCAACATTGTTCCTAATCATTCACAAAGGTAAGAACAGATTCAACATATTTATTTTATAATATTCCGTAGTAAAAAGAACATAATTACAATATGGTAAGTGATTAGGTATAATATTCTTGCAGTTCTTTATCAGACTTGAATTAAATTGGCAGCATTTAAACATTTTGTGTATTGCTCCAGGACAGTGAACCTCTATTAACAAAATTGTCTCACTGGGATGCTTTGAAGCCTCATGATTGTAATACAGTGTGTGTTACAAATTATATGAATATATGCACAAGTTCTAATACTTGAAAGTATATTTAAGCTGCAATAAACTTCATTTACTATCTTCTTTATATAATTTTACAATTAAGCCACCATAAGTTATTATTGATGATCATGTGGGTGTGTATGTATGTGCATTATGTCATTATTTTAATACTATAGATGGCCAATGTTGTGTATGTGGCAAATATGAGGATCCTGTGACCAACCAATATATGATGAGGAAAGTTGGAAAGCTAAAGAACATAATGGCTGCGTCCCTTCTCAACCAGCAGGTGGGTTGCTGTATTATCTGCTATTACATTTAGTTTTAACTTTCCAACTTTATTCTTTTTATAAATATAAACCCACGTAGTCATGAAGTAGAACTTTAACAATAACATGCCTTATTTAAGTAATTAGCTTATAATATACCATGGCAATAAGGCATGTGTGCATAATAGGGGAGCCAATGTATGAAGGGTTACAGTTTAAGAAAAGTTTATAAAAAGTATATTCTTTTAATAATACTGCAATGGGTTGCATGTAACAATATCTATTTCTTATAATGTAAAACCGTTGTCTTTTTGTTCAGTACGACATTTGATCAATGTTTCATTGCAGTGAAATAAAAAGTGATATGCTATTTACAGATGACTGTTACAAAAGAAACGCTGAATGACATACTAGACAGAAAACAAGGACCAAGCTGAAAATCATATGAGCATCACCATTCACAAGCGGGATTCAGTGACTGTGGAGAAAACGAAATATAAACATTCACCTTGTGATTGTAACAACATAAACTTGTGTTTATACTGGTAACAGGTCTCAATTTCAAGAATCATGATAGTAATAAATAACATGTACCTGAACACTTATAATAGATATATGATACTGCACAAGAAATGCATTATGCTCAAATCAGTTACTGTAAAAAAATAGACATTCAAGTATTTATTCAATAAAATTCAATGTTTTTTATTATAACGCCTGATTTCATAAAATTTACGCGTGGTTTTAAATAACAAGCTCATTTGCATAATTCGCGGTATTACGCCACGTTTTCGCCTGGTTTTCTATCCCAAACCAACTGGTTTTGGTGAAAAAAACCCAGCTGGTTTCACGCTCTGATTCCGCCTAGTTTACGCCTGGTTTACGTGTCTTAACCAGGCGGCTCTTTTCGTACAGGATTAGCTGATTTTATATTTCAATTGTTGAAATTAAACAACTAATTCATTTTATTTGTTATAATGTATTATAATTACAAGGGTAACGGGTGCTGTAACTGTTCAGTAACATATTGCCAATTTTCGCACTCTCTAAATAGTCAATCAGAACAGGATTTGAAATTTAACTTATGCTTGAAGATTGCTTAGTCATTTTTATTTACCCTTGATATGAATCCTAATGATTTATACAATAATACACTTCACCACACTTTTTGGGAATCAATTTAACCTTATAAAAGATAGCAAATAGTCAGTTTAATAAACAACTAGAATTAGTGGTTTGACGGATAAGTAGTGTGTGTGTTGTATTGTAGGGGGATGATGAAGGGGGCAATTCCGGTCGGCACCCCAAAGCCGTTTTTAATTAATTGTCCGAGTTAACTTTTAATGTCAATTTGCAGCAAAATGTACTAGTTCACACTTAAAATAGTTGAAAATATAGCCAAGTCCTTCATATCCTACTCATAAACATTGTTGTTATTTATCTGCATGCAACTTATTGCACGGTAAAAGCTTTGCCTACTGGAAATTGTTCTGATTATTGATAAGACAAAAACAAAGAAACGCCTTTTAAATGTTGCAAAAAAAAGAATTCACTCTGAATAAGAATAAGAACATTGCTGTTTATAGTTTGCACATTAGGTCACAACTATAGAATTGCAGTTGCGGTGTTACAAAACTGGTCATTTTTGTTGCCTTATTTGAAAATATTAAGTTTAAATCTTCAATCATATTCATGAATACTTTTGTCGCCATTTAAGTCCCTTTGAAATTGTATGATTTTTTTCTGGTAACTTGAGGTAAAAACAGAAGTAAAATCAAGTGAAAAGATAAAACTTAAAATTGTTTGTCACAAAATTGATAGTTAATATCTAGAATGAATTAAATTTCTGTTGAATGATTTAAAATGTGTGGTCATACACTCTTACTCGCAAATAAGATTAATCATAATTAATACAATTGTTATAATATACTAAAAAGGATGAATAAATGTCTAAAACAATGTTTCTTATGTAGGATGCTGGGTTTAATTTAATAATAGTAAAAATAAGAATTTTTTTTTTTTTTTCAAACTATATAATATCCAAACTTATATTAACATAAACATATCAATTCACATCACATCATGCAGATATGATCATAATGACATTGCATCTTTTTATTTTTTGAATATTTTCTAATATCAATTGATTTAATGATCATATAGTAACTGTATATTTATATTCCAATGATATAAATATCATTATTGATTAAAAATGTGCCAAATATTGAGAAATGTGCTGCACTTAGTATAGTTTCGCAGTAAAAGTTACTTCTTATCAAAGATAAAAATACTGCGAAACTGTACCATTTGAAAAACAGAAGTATTTTGATAAAAATGATATATTTTAGCAATATAAGTTTAGATCTACACTTTTCATTCATATAAATCTATGAAATGCCTGACAAAAAACACTTTTATTCGACTAGAACAATTTCCATTTGAAATAATAATTTTAAATTGACTTCAAACTGTCCTATTTGCTTGCATATTCACATGGAACAGTTTCGCGGGAAAATAAAATTGCTTTGCCAGATGGAACTAAAGGACAAATGTTGAATAAAATAAATATTTGTAGAGATATGAACTTAATATTTTTGTAGGATATGTATCACAGTAGTATATATATATATATATATTTTTTTGCCAAAAAGTGGTTTTCTGAAAATATGTCAAATGGAACAGTTTCGCGATCAGCCCTCGATATCTCAACTTAACAATAGACAAACAATTCAGAATCCATATTTTTACCAAACTGTCAATAAACTTATCCGATGTACAAATAAGCTTGATTTATTTTTCGAAATATTGACTATAAGGTTATATTTCTAAGCGTGGTGATCCCATATAATGTTTGAAGAAAACGATATTAATCGAATTATTTCTGTCTGAAACCTTGGTCTTTATTTCAAATTAAATTGAACGTGAAATGATCATTTGCTTGGTCATCCAGGGCCAACAAAGCATCTTTCCAATATGTTTTCTGATAAAGATATGTACTCATGTTTTACCCCAAAACCCCTCTTAAAGCGTACCGAAAAGGTTTGTGGTTATATGGCATCCAACATTCACCCAATGGTACATCTATTTTCTAAATTGTTAATCGAACATAATTGGGGAAACCAACCAGAGTAAACACAACTTATTCATAATGCCTAAAAAAGATACACACTAGTTTTAAGCAAGTAAGTAAATTGTTTATAGCTATGACATGTGTTGCACCCGACCCCGTAGATAAGGAATGCATCCTGCACCATATACGGGCACCTGGCATTTACTTTTGACGTACTTGATCTGATATTTTCCATATAAAAAGTCCAGTTTCTACCCTCAGTTGCAAGATTGACACAAACGTGAGCGTTCATCCTTTCTTAGGTATAGAAAAGGTGTACCTCTTAAATGAACTTTTGAAAAGTCTATTCGTCATTAAGCATGATGTTTTATAAATTTACTTCACAAACAAAGAGTTATACTTCCTATTTCTCTCCATTAGGGCTTTTTTCATTTCCTGTATTCTAGACATAACATGTATATAATTAGCAATATTTCTTAAAAGCTTTAAAAATAAACAGATATGTACGACAACTGTCGCCTTTTTAATCGCTATAATATTCGTTGTATTGATCACCATTTTATTGAAGCAAATAATCATTAAACGGCACTCAAAAATATCCTACGACTTTGTTATGATTATCTTTATATTACACGAATCTTTCTAATGTTAAATGTACTGACTTTTGGTTTTATTATATGCCTATTCACATTTTTAATTTGTACTAAGTCATTAATGTGTTATATCTGCACTAAAAGTTCGGAGATATGCGTTGTAAAAGTAACGTGCAGTTATCTTGGTTACAACTACAAAAAACTGCGTACAAACTTGAAATTATTCAAATATGATAGAATAATATTTCATTAAGATAATTTTCTAACGACATAAATTATGTTGTTCTAAAAACAGTGATTGTTGATCCCTTTTTATGTAAAGTGCAAATGTACGTGTCTCTCTTGAAATTTTAAACTGTCTATATCGTCCTTGGGTATGATGTTTTATGTTTTGGTAAATCACGAAATGATGTCTCTTGTATAGTTCAACTGATATGGCAATGCTTTGATTAGTTTAATCGGTTTACATAATATTTTTATGTTCATAAAACACCAATCTTCATTTGAATTGGTACACTACAAAGAAATCTAATTTTATTAAGTAATATTCAAGAAAAATTTCAGGATTTTTATAAAAATAAATGAGTAAAAATCAATGAGATATTTGATTTAGTTGTATTTCTTTTCATTTTTGTCTACTTCACGGTTGACAAAATAATAAGCGTTATTTAAATATGCTTTACAATCTGTAACACAGAAAATATATATATGCACATAAAGTCAAGATTTGGCTTGAGAAATATTTATTTAATCATAAATTATGAAAACCTCGATTTATAGTAGATAAAAATAAATACATCTTTTTAGTATTTTTATTCAAGAAATACTGACCTTTCTTTCTGCACTTTTATTGTCTTGTCCTTCTCCTCTGCTTCTTTTTTCAGCTGTTTTATGCTGTAAAACATCAAATTAAAATTGCAATAGTTTAGATAAACATACTTATTCGCATTAGAATTCGTAAAAATAACCTACAACTGTGTATGACATAATTATATGATGGATTTTTCTTTCACAGATGTCTGTCTATTTTCGATTTCAGTTACATGCATATACTGCACAAACATGTAATAATTTAATCGCATTGATGATTAGTACATTTTAAAAATGTGAAGATGCATATAATAAAACCAAAAGTCAGTTACATTTTAATTTAAATATAATGATTAATAAGCGATATTCGTATAATATAAATATAATCGATATTAGATTATGGATAATGGATTTATTTTTAACAGATGTCTGTCTATTTTCGATTCAGTTACGTATAAAGACTGCACAAACCTATAATAACTTAACCGCATTATTGATAAGTACGATTTATAAATGTGAGTAGGAATATATTTATATATAGTCAGTTACATTTTACATTAAATAAAATGATTTATGAGTGTAATGACTAACTTATTGCCAGCCAGCCAGCGAGCAAACCAGCGAGGCCAGTGAGCCAGCCAGTCAGCCAGCCAGCCAACCAGTAATGTATTCTGGACCACAAACGGGCACCTCGCATTTTACTCTTTAAGTACTTGATGTAATGATTTCCCGATAAAATGTCTATTTTTACCCTCAATTGTAAGATTGACACAACAGTGATCGATTATCATTGTTGAGGTCAAGTGCAATTAGACGTTCATGTATTAAATGAAATTTTAAACTGTCTATTCATCCTTACGTATGATGTTATAAGTTTTGGTAAATAATGTAATGATGCATCTTGTATATGCCAAATATGATATATCAATGTTTTTTAGGGTTATCGGTTGGATACATTTCATTTCTCGCCAATAAAACATCAATCTTCATTTTAATATGAACAATACAAAGAAATCGATATTTTTTATAATTTTTATTCCAGGAACGTTTTATGTTATTTTCATCAAGAAGTTTTGAAATATTGGATTTAGTTGTATTTACTTTCATTGTTTGTCTATTTCACTGTTTACAAGGTAAATCGCGCTATTAAAACTTTCTTAACAACCTGTAACACATCATATATATATATATATTTTTAACATTCCGCTGTGATATTTCATCGATAAATATTTAGTAAATTACATAGAGGTTAATACACGGCGTAGCCGGGCCGTTGAGTGATAATTGGCCCGAGTGACTCATAATAGCCCGAGACGTAGTCGAGGGACATTATGAGCACGAGGGCCATTTTCATTTAATACATATATTTGTTTTTCCTATTTCGCAAGTTTAATTTTTTTTTTTAAGTTTACCTGAAATCCAGTTGTGCATTCTCAGTTCGATCTGGCTTGACTACGATGAGTTAACTCACTCTCAAATTAAATTTACTTTTAATTATTTAGTTTATGAGAGTTAGCGAAACAGGCAAACAACATTTTGTTGTCATTTTTATATTCCCATTCCAATTTCAATTGATCACTTTGAAAATTCAACAACACGTATATCCGAATTTTTCTGTACGAATCACTGACATATATCTGTTCCTGTCCAGAACTATTCAACTCATTTCAATACACAAGAACACTTAGCAAGTAGAACGATTGTTTGTACTTAAATAAACCAATACCTCGTATCATTGATGTCAACATGTATGAACATTTGCTGTTTTTCAAGTAAATTCAATTTTGCCGCTTCCTTTGTTTTTGTTTTTATTTGAATGTCAACGCAGAATAAAAAAAACGCCGCCCTAACGGTCCACAGTGCTTATCAAACACTAGCATATCTTCCTAAAATTTGTTCGCGTGTGCGTCCCTTTAGGATTTTAATAATAAATATCTTCAAGCAGATCAATAAATTTTGATTTATTTAGTCAAGACATTATTTTACAGTCGCCAAAATTGATTTTAAGCCGAAGATTGAATTCACGTGCGAACGTCCTACGGGCCGCAAAATAATAATCGAAAATCGGCCCGGGCCGCAAAGCTGATAATCGCTGAGACATGCAAATAATCGCGAAATCCCTGTACAAATATGTTACTTTATATAGTAACATATGTATTTAATATGATGAAGATCTTTAAGCAAAAACACTCATTTGCGGTTGGTTAGAATAACCACATCCATTTGTGTTTTAGCTTATTAGAACTGACCTTTCTTTCTGCTCTTTAATGGTCTTGTCCCGCTCTCCTTCTTGTTGTTTTAGTTGTTTTATGCTGTAAGAAATCGAAGTAAAATTTGCAACATATTAGAGAAACATACTATCAGCATTCGTAACAAAAGGCTAACACAATTTATTACATTTCTTTATGATGGATCTTTTTTATAGATATCTGTCAATTTTCGATTTTGATTTAGAAAATTGGCTGCACAAATCTTTCTGTCATAGAGTGTCTCTCTCTCTCTCCTAGGGCCTTTTTCATTCGTTGTTCTCCATAAATCGCTATCATTTCATTAGAAATCATTTATATCCTATTGAAAAGTTTAAACATAATGAGTATTGTTTGACATTGACTAGCGTTTTTAATAGCCATTATTATATTGTATTGATAACAATTTAATCGAAACACACACAAATTAAAATAACGTTTAGTAGAAATATGCGCTAATTGTCAACGTGCTCAGTGTCGCTTTTTTCGGTTGTTAATTCAATTAATTTGAATTTAAGGCAATAATTGTATTAATGAAATTGGGTTCAAGCGAATTGAAATCTATAATTAATGAGATTAAACATAACAGAATTGGTCTTACAGATGCAGTAGTGATAAAGCGAATTCACATATTGTAAAAGCAATAATAATTAAATAAGTTTACAGAATTGCGCAGTAACCAAAATAGTTATTGCTTTTTTAGTTTCTCTTCAAATGCAATATTGAATAGTTTATGCTGTTAAACTATGAATATGTTTCTGTACATGAGTGTTCGGAAAAAAATTTGTTAAAAGCAAATATTATAAAATAGTAGCTGAAACGCTAATGGATTTGTTTATTTTATATATAGCTTAGACGTGATTTAAACAATAATTCAATAATTCATACCAGTCCTCTAAGTTGGAAATTGTCCGTGTGCTGTCTTCAATATCGCTCTTTAGCCTGTACAATAATAAATGTAATAATGATTACACGAGCAATGACTCTTAAAACCAATTTGTTAGAAAATGCAGTTCAGAGGGCTGATTCAAGTGTCAACAAGGCTCTTACAATATATATGCAAAAAGCTACAGAAACATGCTCAGTAGCAAAACTTTAAACATAAACCCGGTTTATTGGCAATGGGCGAACGCCAAAGACATAGAACACAACATCACAAACAAGAAACATATAACAGCACAAAACTCTACAAACAGTACAGTGCATAAATACTTTATATATATATATATATATATATATATATGTTTATCAAGAATTGTTAGGTACCGCCTTTGAACGGTCAGTAAAATGTAAATTTGTAAGTTTTCTTACAAGTTGGAACAACTGATAATTTGTAATAATAAAGTAAAACTATTAAATGTTCACGCATTATGTTACATAATATTTTAGGTCATTTTATATATCTCACTATTCGTATACCTTAAACACATGTTTAAAATTTGAAATAAGTTATTGTCTTACTTATGGATAACTTCCTCAGCTGCTGCAGATTTCCTGAAATAAAATCAACGATAACGCCAAGGACTTTAAACAAAACAGAATTGGTTTTAAAGATTCAGTACAGACAATCAAAACGAATACCTGTATCAGCTTGACACGAGCGTAAATTGAAGATTCTATTGGACGGTATGAGCGAAGAAGAGTTTTGAAAGCTTTTCACATTTTACAAGGTATGGTTCATTAATTGATGCATGCGATGTAATCAAAATTAAAGAAACAAACAGCTCAGTAATTTTGGTTGGCTGAAAATTAGGAAAACAACATATTCCGTGTTTGTTTCAATAGAAACACGTTGTGTTTTCAGTACTATACACAGGGTATTGTATGGAATGTAGGAAGTTTGTTCGGGAAGTTAGCGGAGTTCTTCCATAAGTGAGACGATTGTGTTGAAAACACTTGTAAATTAATACATTGAGCGTATATATATATAGTGTATTTTAACTAAACGCGACTACCAAACTTATTGTAATAAGATTTGAGTTTGCTTTCTTGTGATGGCTAACGACAGCCGAGGACTTTTCAACTATTCTTTTCATTGATTTCACATAAATTGATTCTTAGGAGTTTACCAAAAAAGTACAGTCAGTCTTTCTACCACTAAGGATTCCTTGTTAAACTAGTGTCAATAGTAAAAAGGTGGCATCTACTTGGTGTTTGCAATCTTATTTGGGCCAATGACATTCAAGTTTTCTCTTCGTCTACTTAACATAGATCAATTCTGACGTAAGCACATACCAAATCCGGTTTTAACAATCTACCCACTCTCTTTTTAAAAAAGGCCAAAATTGAACTCTAACATATACATAAACGATAAAGAATATCAATTTAATTTGTAATGTTCATTACTCTACTGCTGTCATTTTTTCTGCGATAACTAGCTGCATGTCTTCTTTATTCTTCTCTTTTTCTTTGGATAGTTCATTTCTGGCGCCCTGCACACTGAAACGATGTACAAGACTACACGTATAAGTATGTACAACGAGTAATAATTGGTGCGATGTATGTATAATTTTATGACATTGGCGAGAAGTATTCAGACTCACACCCATTTTTGGTATCAAATTTGTGTTTTGTTATGTTTCAAACACAAGTCGTGCCTGAAGCAGGTCACATTACGAAAGGTGTGTAAACATTGAAACCTTTAGAATTGAATATCAAAATTATAATGACATGTATAAAAGGAATGGTTACGAACATTACATATGAAGTACTCATATCGGTTGAACTAGAGTGGTTATATCAAAGTATTTAAAGAAAATCTGAAAAACAAAGATTCGACCATGGCTTATATGTATCTTTTTTAAACCAGGTTACCTATGACAAAATCTTGTTATTAAATTGAAACACTTTTTTAACAAAATTAAAATACCAATAAAACCTAATTTTACCATTGTTCTAGCTCTCTTTTTTCGTTTTCTAGGTGTTTGATTTGATTTGTAAGCCGATCGATATTTCTGAAATAATAAAACAATGCAAGTTTAAGGAACGAGCCCAGTCACCGAAACATTAACGAATACCTTATTTCCTACAGCTGACAGACAAATATGTCTATGCATTCTAATGGTGAACTCAAAACTACACTCCCAAGGAAATATAACAATTATCAAAATTAAATCGTTGCGATAGGCCATTCTGGCAACTTAAGACAGTTTTAACAATTTACAGTTGGTGCTCTTTAATCTCATACATAGACTTATTCCATCATCCGTTTCAAAGGTGAATGCAATTATTTTATTTTAACAATAGATTTGTTGACTGCTCCGTAAACAGCTCAGTTTCGGTTACACCACCGTCTGCTTGTGTTTGGTCTCTAAGCCTTTAAAGAAATGGATATATATCATACAAACGACAGCTTACCTAGATTCTGGAAATAGGAAAGGAAATATATCAATTTGAAGGAAAACACTTTTTGAAGCGAACCTTTTGTCAATGATTTGTACAATCCAAACTGTTAAAGTTCTTAACATAATGTGTTTTTGGGCAAAACATCTCATTCAAATGACAATAACCTTACTCGGAACATTGCCTGACCCCAATACATACATATACAAATTTGGTAAACGTCCGTCAGCCAGCCATTTTCTTCTACTATCTCAAGCATATGGTTTTAACATATTTTATTCTAGAAAGTATTCCCCTCAGAAGCAATGACCCCAGAAGCGGGCAATATTTTAAAGTAAGTTTGTAGAGGTGAGATACGTTATGCTAAATACTTAACGGCTACGACAAGCTGTCGTCGTGTTCCATGTATATTGTTTGATTATTTGTAATTCATCTAAGGATTTATAGCTGTTGCGATGGAACAGTATACATCACTCTACTTATAGTGTTGATGTTTGTTTATACATAGTTCTAAAATACCAACATAAATACTATGAGCCACGGAAGAAGCACAAACCACATATCGAAGCGTGAGGGAAGTACACTAACGGGGACCTTTAAAACGAATTTCAGATATTTAGGTAAATGTTTGATTTTCATGTTTAAATTTCATATTCTTCAAAACTTATTTATTTACACAGAGCCAAACGATCTGACAAAACGTATGCAATGACAGGCTGTGTAATACGATTCAATCCAAACATAGACAACGATTTGTCTAGATTAATAAGAGACAAGGTAAAGAGTATATTCATGACTTCCTCAATTGGATAACCAAAAAAAGGCTAGATATTTTATTCTACCATCTGAAATTAATCCTGCTGAACCACTGGAATCGGTATTACGTTCAATGTTTCAATTAATAACCTATTCAAAGACTTCAATAAAGGATCATTGGCCCGTCAACATCAAATTTATGTCGTGATTGTCACTCTAACACAGACTGATTTCTTTCATATTTTAAACAAAATTATTTTGATTTATTTGTAAAGATTTTGTTTAAACAGCGTTTTGTAGAAGTTCCCAAGCGATAGTAACGTATTGTCTTTATTAGTTTCAACGTGTGCTTTTTGCTTAAATAAAGTGTATTTTCTAAATGCTACACACAGATTATACCTTTCTTTCTCTTCATCTAGCGAAGCTGTTTTTGATAAGCTGATGTCGTTTTGCTTTTCCGACATTTAAATGAAAAGGAATCTGCATTGATTAAGTAATAATATAATTTGGAGCAAGCCAAACATGTATTTAAAAATGTATGTCGAGGGCTGTTGAGTCGTTTTGTTTGTATCCTGACGTGTTATGTTTCTCCTTTAATGTATGTCAGTCCTTAACAAGTTGCCTTTCAACTGGGTCTATGTTTTGGTTGCCTAACGTGTACTTTCCATTGTATTAGAAATATATTAGACTCATAACAACATATAAGTAAATAATAACTTTTAATATATTAACACTCAAAGTTTTAGGTAGACCAGACTTTGTATGCAGGATCTGTTTGCCAGGGGGACTTGAAGGTATGCCCTCTCTCTACAATTTATTCTAATGAAAGATGCTCTTAGGTGCGTTTTCTACTATATCTTTGAAAATATCAATACTAAATCAACGTCAAAAGAAAGACTTGCTTAATATTCTTAGCTGAAGCGTATAACCCCTATCCATTCGACCTTAAATTTATTTTGGGAGTTTTGATATGCAGAACAGTTTGCCAGGGGTACAAGAAGTTATGCTATCCTGCTATTTTCAAATGTATGGTCGCTTATGTACGTTTTCTACAATAAGTGTGAAAAGAGCAATAAACAAAATGCCAGAATAATTCTGGCTGATATTCTTACGAATAAGTATAACCCATATCCATTCGGCCATATATTGTATTTTGGACATAGCATTATAGCAATAGCATTTTTTTAAATAATGTCAAAGCCCGGGCCGATTATGCATGAGTTAAACGACGCCAATGACACTTAACTAACAAAAAAGAACGATGATGAATAGTAGGATGACCAATAGCCGCACATTTGCTAATATCTATGAGAGCTCTTACGCATTTTTAAATATTTGGTTTAAGGTAAACAATAATATTTATCCCGATAAAAATCGATATAATTATTTAGCTCCATATGGAGCGGTATTTGGGTCAAAAATGAAATTGGCAATGTGTTAACATTTAAATGCTTTATTAGTAATCTCTTACAATACATTTCATTCATGTATTGTTTAATTCGTTGTTATAAAGTGCAATATCGTAATTTACATTTCTGTAAATGGCTAGCAAATTTCACGATATTGCAAACCGCTATGTGTCTAATGCTAAACGCCAAACCGCTATGTGGCTAACGCTAAACGCCAAACCGCAATACGCTTAACTCGATTTCGAAACTAAACATGTAAATGTCAACTTATCACTGAAATATTACTACGTTTGATTCGAAATTGTCTTCATATATTGCGAATCGGAATGTGTCTATTGCTTAAGTTCAAACCGCGATATGATAAAACTAGAATTGGATACATACGAAACTGAAGATGAGCTTGTCAATGCTAGCTTCAACTAATCACGGAAAAGTTACTTCCCCTGACTTTAAATTTGCCATTTATACTAAGTTGGGACAACAGGGCCGATGAAACGATTATCTACAACTGCCCAAATGAACGTATAAGTCACCTTATTACAAATGTGAGTGATATTTTCCGTACCAATGTCAAGTATTGTTTTCATTAAGTAATGTTGGCATACGAAAGTAATAATATATAGTCCATATAAAGGGTCCACATATAAACGGCCGCGTCATTAGTCAGTCTAAAATGCCGTCCATGCTTTTTTGTAATGTTTATATCCAGGCTTAACATCATTTAAAAAAGGCTGGACGGCATTTTAGAATGACTACCGCGTCAGAGTCATTTGACGTTGTTTTGTTGCTTGCTAATGCACCATTCAATTGTAACCACGGCCCCCCAGGTCCGGGAGTATACCGGGGAAATGGGCCGTGTTTTTACCTTTCAGGTGGCCCCACAGTGCTGGGTGAATGCGTTTGTTATGTCTTTGCTTTAAATATAGCGGGGAATGGGCCTTACCTAGGGTCCCTGGGGTGCGGGAAATTCGGCGGGGACTTTAGCATCTGTTCGTGTCCGCAGGGCGGGAATTTTAGCCGGGGTTGGCTGGACCAAAAGTCAAAGTCCCTGCTATTCCCCGGACCTGGGGGGTCTGTTATTACAATTGACTGGTGCATTATATTAAGGTGGAAAGCAACGCTGAACATATTTTCATGTTGATGTCTTAAAATTGGTATATAATCAAAACAGTATAGGTCTAATTAGAGACTGTATTTACATTTTCAATATTCGAAAAACAGTTTTGAAGCTACAAGTCATCAAAGTATACCACTGATGTCAATATTGAGACATCTTTATTTTTTTGCGTTCCAACTAAAATAACTGATACTTGCATACTTGATATTACCGCTATGAAATTTCATCCTCAAGTGTGTCCTGTAAATCTCATGTTGTTTTTCTTTTCTTGGTTTACGTATTTTAATTTAAATGTGTCTAAATGTCAATTTTTTAGTGAATTCAAAAAACGTCAAATGACTCTGAAGTGGCTGTTTATATGTGGACCCTTTATATGGACAACATTCTTTAGTGCATATTGTTTGGCAAGATTAAGATACTAAGTAGTAACAATACTTGACCATAGTGCTTAAAATATAGCTCACGTTTGTAATAAGGTGAACTTATACGTTCATTTTGCCAGTAGTAGATAATCGTTACATCGACGCATTGTCTAAATCTGATTTCAAACCAAGGCATCTGGCTCATTGTTTGTGTCTAAAATGTTGATTAATATCATTTTGGGTACATATAATGAGATAAACAACACATCTGAAGATAATTAATGTCTTTGATATACAAGAAAGAAACAAGGTATGTATATTAAAAATATTACATTTCATGGTATATTCCGGTTTTATTTAAATTGCCAAATCAACATAGAAATAATCCATTTTTCAAAAGGTGACATAAAAAGAGGAGTCATTACCTTTTATAATGGTATGCAATATGTTGGTATAGCTATATTGGTTTTAGACAAACGAGCCAAATTCAATCATCCCATACTGTAGTCGGAGACTGTATGTAGCAAATTCCAATTTTCAATGTGTCCCCATGTAAACAACTACAGAAATATTGATGTGATTTTATACTTCTGTAAATAGATAATACACTTTCATTTGGAAATATCAGAAAATGACAAATGGCACGATTTTAGGAAAAATCTACATGTATTTTAGAAATCGTAACAACTCTGCCTTCTCTGGCAAGCTTCGAGATAGACCACGTAAATAGTATTTGGGATATACGAAATTACTACACAGCGATTAACACCATTTTCAATCCGGCCCATTGTAACAACAAGGAAATGGATAGTGTTAAATTAAATGTGCTTGTTTAAGAGAAAAGGTTAATTGTAACATGAAAGAATGTTCGCATTTAAATAATTAGGTGTTTTTTATACCTGAAGTACACTTTTCCCTCTAGAAAGATGGTGAACACACAGAAAATGTACTTGACAATAATCAAAATGGTCATATTGTTCATGGCATGCATTAACCAAAATATCAGATTAAATGCATGTATGGAATAAATGTCGGCATTTTCTCAACCAGCTTACGATTACCCTATGTAAAGTAAGTTAGAAGTCATAGATTGCGTGTGTGTTTTCAGCTTTCCTTGCCATTCAAAAAACATTACTATTCTGTTTAAAAAAACTACATTGATTGCATTGTCCAGAACTCTGTGGGTTGTAACAGAGTGGAGATGAACTTGCCCCCCCCCCCCCAGTCAGCTTTATCAGTTGATACCCATGCATGCCTTTGATGCAGCATTATTGGGTTCGGGCTGCAAACTGAACATTTTTGTGAAATAAGTTATTTTGGGTTGGGAATAGGGTGGTGACTTGCCACTTAATGCTCAATGAATAATATACCATACAAGTGCGTGGGAGTTCGTCCAAATCTTTGTGTTGGCTAAGTTGGCAGAACTTGATTTGTCTTAAAATAGTATTTGATCACGGTAGATCGTGCTTCACATAGAGCTCACTTTTTCTTTAAATAGGCTTTGAATAAATACTCTCATTAAAAGTTTCCATACACAAACTATTTATCTAAATCATTAATTATTAGTCTTTATATTTATGAGTTAATTGTCTTTTTTTCTTAAAAAATAACAACCAAAACAGTAACTGATAAGATACTCAAGTGAACTTTTATTTTTGGTAAATAAAAGCCTTAAACAAACTATTTAGCTAGGTTACTAAGCTTTTCATCAATGTTCACCAGACCTTTTTTCAATAACACTTAACAACCTACACATATACAGGTAATTCCAGTAACTCTCAGATTTGATCAACATGCATATGTCTCGTAATTTTATTTCAAATATTCGACAAGCAATGATGGAGCCATCAGTATGCAATCCAATGTAATATTGATTATAATTTAGGTTTTGCTCCTATTTTTAATTTCATTTCTGTGCAAAGCCCTTTTAAGTGCATTGAGTATTTTGGGAGACTACACAATCTTTCTGGGGGGTTTTACCCATTATTCATGGCTTTAAGTTGCCAATACAAAATAAAATCTTAATTATAAAAAAAATACTGCATGTCCCAGTCTTCACCATAAACTAACAAGAAGAGAACTAAAGCATGACTATGCAACTGAGTTATAGATCTTTCTATGCATTTTATTTGTCTAAATAAATTACCAGTCTCTTTGGCAATAACCTTATGCCTCTTGGGTACTTGGCTTGACCGTATGTTTTTATTACATTGTTTGAATGTTTTTGATTTGCACAAAACAATGATGAGAACACTACGCTTTGCCAAAACCTCAACACATTTTCTTCAAACAAGAACAAGGAAATTCAGAATAACTTGTATTACATCATTGTTTTATGATTTTAGAAAATACACCCATACAATCAATGAAATAACAAGAGGGCCATCATGGCCCTTAAATCGCTCACCTGAGTAAAAGAGGTCAACCGTTGTAATCAATAAAGCTTGATATTTGTTCTCAAAAGAATATTGAAAAATATACTGATCTAACATGTTGCCTGGATAATCAATGACAGGACTTGTCACAGTTGCATGCACACTGACAGGACTTGTCACAGTTTCCTGCACACTGACAGGACTTGGTGATTGACTTTACACTGACAGGATTTCATTCAGTTGCTTGCACACTGACAGGACTTGATGATTGACTACACACTGACAGAATTTGATTATCATATCTGCATACTGTTCAGTTGCCTGCACACTGACAGGACTTGATAATTGACTGCACACTGACAGCACTTGGTACAGATACCTGCACAATGACAGGACTTTTTTCAGTTACCTGCACACTGACAGGACTTTGATCAATTGCCTGCACACACACAGGACTTCGTTCAATTGCCTGCACACTAACAAAACTATGTTAAATTGCTTGCACACTGAAAGAGTTTTTAGTATAGATACACAAACAACAAACAATACAAAATCCAATAAAATCAATAAAGTGCCTTAAGCTCTAATAAACAAATATCAAAACACATTAAGCACCTTCCACTTATACCATTGCTTCTTCCATCTTTGTCTACATCACATTCCTTCACATGTTCAAAACCAAATTTTCTTTATATCCATAAACTGCTTATTCACTATCCACACAGAAGATAAGATTGTAGCTTAGAATAATCTACATGAAGTTCCATGGGAAAGTCTGATTATTAAATTTATTATTTAGTAAATATGAAATTCCTTCTTAGGAATAAAGTTTATAATAATTATTTGAATCTATGAACCTAAAAAATGAGCAATAATTTTAAGTGACTATGTTGAAGACTTAATAAATTTAAAATCTACTCCCTTGTTACTAAAAAAGAAAGAAGTGGAATCTCCATCAAAAAGGGAGACCATATAGCAAGACCTGCTGCCCTTGCTTCAAGAGTAAACTTTACATATCTATCAGTTTTAACATTTTGTCCATTTTGTTGTTGTTGGTCAATCATGATCTTTGGTGTATTTTTATAGAGGGTCACTTAAGGAAGCTTTCTGTAAAGTTTAATAGAATTTGGACTGGTAGGGTTAGAGGAGATATTTTTTCAAAGCAAAATAGGAAGTTAGCCATTTTGTTGTTGTTGCTGTAAGTGTTGTTGTTGTTGATTAATCGTGACCCCTTGTTGTATTTTTGTAGAAGGTCACACAAGGAAGCTGCCTGTAAAGTTTCATTGAATTTAGAACTGTAGTTTAAGAGGAGATGATTTTTAAAGCTTAAAAAGTCAGCCATATTGTTGTTGTTGCTGTCGTTGTTGATCAATCGGGAATCCTTGTTGTATTTTTATAGAGGGTCACCCAAGGAAGCCTCTTGTAAAGTTTCATTGAATATGGAGCCATAGTTTCAGAGGAGATGCTTTTTAAGCAAAACACGAAGTCGGCCATTTTGTTGTTGTTGTTGCTGATCAATTGTGATCCCTTGTTGTGTTTTAGTAGATGGTCACCCAAGGAAGCTTCCTGGGAAGTTTCATTGAATTTAGCTCGGTAGTTTCAGAGGAGAAATTATTTAAGCAATTGTTGACGGACGGACTGACTGACGGACGGACGGACGCCGGACAAAGACCGATCCCAAAAGCTCACCTTGAGCACTTTGTGCTTTTGTTACCTAAATAAGTAAAAATTTAACCTTTAATCCCTTGTTACTAAAAATACAAAAACTAAAAATAGACAATACACTGTTCAACAGAAAGGGAGACCATAGAGCAAGGTTTGCTGCCCTTGCTTAAGAGTAAACTTTACATAACTAAAAAAAGATTTTAACATCAGATTGTTGTTGTTGTTGTTGTTGTTGATCAATCGCGACCCCTTGTTGTATTTTTGTACAAGGTTACCCTAGGAAGCTTCCTGTAAAGTTTCATTGGATTTGGACTGGTAGTTTTAACCCGTGCCAAAAAAGGTTCGCTAAAGCTAAGCTAAAAGCTGAGCTAAAAGCACAGCTAAAAGCATAGCTAAAAGCTTAGCGGTATTAGCCCGAAAAAGCGCAGCTTTTTTTTATAAAAAACGCAGCTTTTTGGGAAAAAAAACAACACAGCTGCTGCGCTAAAGCAATGCTTTTTTGCCAAAATAGCTTAGCTAATTTCTTAAAAAAGCTCAGCTCTTGGTGATATTGGGCAAAATAGCTAAGCTATTTTTATGAAAAGCACAGCTTTATGGCGGTATTGGCCCAAAAGCTAAGCTTTTTGATGGAGCTGCGCTTTTTCTTAAATAGCTAAGCTAATTATGAAAAGGGCAGCTTTATGGCGGTATTGGCCCAAAAGCTTAGCTTTTTCTAAAATAGCTTAGCTAGTTATGAAAAGCGCAGCTTTTTGGCGGTATTGGCCCAAAAAGCTTAGCTTTTTCTAAAATAGCTTAGCTAATTATGAAAAGCGCAGCTTTATGGCGGTATTGGCCCAAAAGCTTAGCTTTTTCTAAAATAGCTTAGCTAATTATGAAAAGCGCAGCTTTATGGCGGTATTGGCCCAAAAGCTTAGCTTTTTCTAAAATAGCTTAGCTAATTATGAAAAGCGCAGCTTTATGGCGGTATTGGCCCAAAAGCTTAGCTTTTTCTAAAATAGCTTAGCTAATTATGAAAAGCGCAGCTTTATCGCAGAATTGGCCCAAAAGCTTAGCTTTTGGATGGGGCTGTGTTTTTTCTTTAAAATAGCTTAGCTAATTATGATAAGCGCAGCTTTATGGCGGTGTTGGCCCAAAAGTTTAGCTTTATGATGAAGCTTTTCAAATAGCTTAGCTTATTTAGCGCAGCGTTTTTAAAAAAAAACGTAGCTCTTATTTTCATAAAAAATACCACAGGTGAAGAAAAGATTTTACAAAAAAACGCACTAAATACACACTTGAGTGTATCTAAAGTGCATAATTTAACAAAAATATATGCTTTAAACGAAATTAAACAAAAAAAAATGCACCAAGTGTGTTTAAACCGCGTTATATAAATATATTGAACCATCAAAAATAGAACACATTTGAATAAATACATAGACATTTTGCTTTATTTAAATTTCCTAAACATGAGTTTGTGTTACATATATTTTTATTATTTCATATTTAATTTTACATGACACCTTGTAACTGGACATAATGTATTTACAGACAGACAAACAAGTACATATTTGTCAAATTTAGCAATAACAAAATAACCTTTTACTCAGTGGCAAAAATAATTGATAGAAAATCATGAAACTGTTAAAGCTGCAAATTGGAAAATGACAAGTCTCAAGGATCTTTTGTTATATTTTTGTCAAATCAAGAGATTCCTGACAGCTCTGGAATAAAACAGGGTATCATATTTTAAATATGTAATGACTTTATTAGTACTTAACTTAAATTGATTGACCCAATTTGGCCAGTTTCCAATAACTGGTAAGCCATGTGGCAGATGGCAGTTTTATGACCCCTCCAAAAACCAACACTGTAATCATTTGTATAGCATTGAAGGTGCTAGTGTGCATATGTATGGAAACATGGCAATTTCAGCTTATATGATATTAACATATATATAAGGCTGAAAACAATTGCATCTTCATAGAGTTTAAAACTACGTAAATCTACTATCTGGGACCAATAATCTTACATCCAGCTACTATCTACAACAGCATTGTTATTTATTAAAATATGTGCACTAGATTGAAAGTTGACGAATAAAAGTCCCACAAGTAGTCAAGTGTCATAACAGTGAAATTAACAACTGAAATAAAGAATACATACCATGACCTGAGTGCTTTCACATGTCAGTTTATCACAAATCATCCAATAGTGGTATGTCATGTTTTTAATCGTAGTTCATATTTATCTGATCTAATGATTATTATTTTACTTCACTAATCCCGTTACTATTAATTTGTTTTAATTGGTGTGAATTCATTTATTAATTAAAACATCATCATAATTATTTTAATGAAATCCCAACAAAATGGCTACCAGTAGCTTTGATTTGAAATTGGCTCCCTAAATGCTGAGATTTAATTGGTCCTTGGTACAATCAGATAAGATCAGGCTTATCATGCATGTTGTAAAATTGGAAAGGAAATGACAAAGAATTTGGTAGTGGCATTACAAGAAGTTTAAGGAATAATAATTATATAAATGTTATTATTACATGCAATTGATTATTGCCTATAAGTAAAATGTGTTCTTTTGATTTAAATAAAAAATATAATATATTTTTGATTTTTAAAATAATCTTTCTTTTTATTTCATTATTTTATTTTATTTTAGTTTGAAGGTATATTGATCAATAATAAAATGCTTATTTACTGGTTGGTTGATTGATTGATTGATTGATTGATTGATTGATTGATTGATTCATTCATTCATATTCTTGTATTTATGTGTATATTTCATAAATGTTTACTTTATTACACAAAGATACTACTTTTTTTTACCTAAACTAAAAGATGCACTTCTTAGTAAAATGCACTCTTTAATGACAGCAGATTATCAATAAAACTAAAGATACTTTTAAAAGGGATGCCAATAAAAAAAGATGTATCTTTTGTTCCTGCCAAAATATTTATGCTAAAAACTACAGAAACTAGCTCTGAGTAGCAAAAAGTTTAAACATAAACCCAGTTTAATGGCACTGGTTAAATGCCAAAGACAGCCAAAAATTGTCTAATTTAAATCGAATCAGCATGTACAGAGACAAAGAATAACTTGACCAGCATGGATTCAATTTTAGTTTAAAATAAAAAATCCAAAATAGAATAATCAGGACCTGATGAGATGGGACACATTTTCAAAACAATTTAAAGGTATTTAGGAAAATGATATATTTTCAGACACCTGCGTTTTGAATAAAAAAAAAACGCATCTTCATAAACAAAAAGCGCAACTTAGAAAAAAACCCTCAGCTTTTAGAGAAAAGAACAAAGCTTTTGTTCAGCTCTTTTTTAAAAAGCGCAGCTTTGAAGAAAAAGAGCAGCTTTTTAGAGAAAAAAACATAGCTTTAGCTAAGCTATTATTAAAAAGCACAGCTTTTGCTACCCTTTCTATAAAAAACACAGCTTTTGCTAAGCTTTTTCAAAATAGCTTAGCTAAAAAACACAGCTTTTTGAAAGGCATAGCTTTAGCTAAGCTAAAGCTGCGCTTTTTAGAAAGCTGAGCTTTTTTTGGCACGGGAAAGGATATATTTTTTTAAGCAAAACAGGAAGTTGGCCATTGTTTTGTTGTTGATCAATCCTGACCCCTTGTTGTATAATTGTAGAGGGTCATCCAAGGAAGCTTTATGTAAAGTTTTATTGAATTTGGAGTGGTAGTTTCAAAAGAGATGTTTTGAAATAAAACTGGAAGTCAGCCATTTTGTTGTTGTTATTGTTGTTGTTGTTATTATTGCTGCTTACTTATGACCCCTTTTTGTATTTTTAGAAGGTCACCCAAGGAAGCTTCCTGTAAAGTTTCATTGAATTGGACTGGTAGTTTCAGAGGAGCTGTTTTTTAAAGCAAAACAGGAAGTAGGCCATTTTGTTGTTGTTCTTGTTGTTAATCAATCGTAACCCTTAGTTGTATTTTTTAGAGGGACACCCAAGGAAGCTTCCAGAGAAGTTTCATTGAATTTCGCCAGGTAGTTTCAGAGGAGATGTTTGTTAAGCAATTGTTGATGGACAGATGATGGACAAAGACCGATAGCAATAGCTCACTTTGAGCACATTCTTCTCTGGTGAGCTAAAATTGTATCAGTAAAATCACATGTTATGTGCGTTAAATTCAACTTAATAAAGACAAGAGCCGTCAAAAGACAGCGCGCTCGACTATGCCGCTTTGACTTAGAAGTGAATACAATAACGATGTAATATACCCAAGTTGGTCTCTTTATGTCAAACCTAACTAAAATATTTCAATACATAAAAGTGACTTTGATGCTGCCCTCCCACCAACCCCCCCAACAATGACGCCAGTCATTCAAATAACTGGATTTCCCATATGAAAATGTGGTTAAGAATGTACAAATATGCCTTTCAAAAGAAATTAAAAAAAAAAATCAAGGGCCATAATTTGTATTTAGGGTTAAAATGGAGTTATGTTTCTTGTTGTAAGATGGTTGTAAATAATTTTGAATTTTATTAAGTGCATTGAATGAACTGTATAGAAGTTTTTTTTATTAAAATCCCAACTTGCCCTTAACTTTTACTTGCCTAAAACTTTAACCTAAGTCAATCAGGGGCCATAACTTGTATTAACATTATGGAGTTATGTAACCTCATTGGGTAACGGTCTGTGAAGTATTAAGTCAATTGAATGAAGGGTATAGAAGTAATTAATAAATATCCCTACCTGCCCTAAAACTTTAACCTAAGTTCCATAGTCAATCAGGGGCCATAATTTGTATAAAATATCATATTGAGTTATCTAACCTCATAATGTGATGACTCTGAACAACTGTGTGAAGTATTAAGTCAATTGAATGAATGGTATTGGAGTTTTAAGTGAAAATCCCAACTTGCCCTAAAACATTAACCTGCCCTAAAACTTTAACCTAAGTCAATCAGGGGCCATAACTTGTATTAAGGATAATATGGGGTTATGTAACCTCATTGTGTGATGGTCCTGAACAACTGTGTGAAGTGTAAAGTCAATTAAATAAAGGGTATAGAAATTATTTATAAATATCCCAACCTGCCCTAAAAGCTTAACCTAAGTTCCATAGTCAATCATGGGCCATAATCTGTGTAAATAATAATATGGAGTTATCTAACCTCATCATGTGATGGCCCTGAACAACTGTGTGAAGTATTAAGTCAATTGAATGAAGGGTATACATTGGACTTATAAGTGAAAATCCCAACTTGCCCTAAAACTTTAACCGGACGCCGACGCCGGGGCGAGTAGTATAGCCCACTTATTCTTTGAATAGTCGAGCTAAAAATGAATATTAGTTGTAGTAAGCAATGCTCATCACTTCTAATAAACATTCTAACAGACAGAAAAACAAATCAACACAAATGGAAAAAACTGTTTGAAAGTCAGCAAGTATCTTATTTTAAACCTAATCATTTCAGCTAGATTGCTACACAAGCTGAAAGCTTGCATAATCAATCTCAAGTCTGTAGCTTTAGTAGAAACTAGTACAGACATCCTTTTTCTGAGGCCATCAGAAAGTATCTCGGTGGGGCTTGAACCGTCAACCCACAACCTTGGATTTGAGGCTGACACCTAGGCTTATCCTCTAGACCACATTCACCTTTTCACATTTTAAAGAGCCCAATTTACAATATGGCATGTGCCCTATTAGGACTTAAGCATTTTAAATTGAACTAAACAAAATTGTTTTTCTTTATTTGGTCTGCCAATTCCATCTGTTTCTGTTTCTGTTATCTTCTCTCCTTCTTATTATAACCATTTTAAGGGTAGATGAATCCTTTACCACACAGTTGCATGAATATATATAAATATGCACTTTCCATTGTTAAAATGATCCACAGTGAAGAAATATGTGTCCGGATTAAATGTAAAGTTCACTCAAATACTCTGAAAAATATATTTAACTATTTAAAAGTTGACTGCAAGAGGGTTACCACTGAGTAGCACTTCCGAGCATAATTAAGGAGTCTGGCTCTATCTAGGTTGTAAAGTAAATGTCCAGCTTCGGATTGTATTGATTCAGGCATTGAGGGTTAAATGATATTTGTTGTATGATTTACTGGCCAACACTTGACTATTATCTGCAACTTCACATCAGTATGTAAGTCATCAAATATCAAGTTGTTCCACTGAACATGTTGTTCCATTTTGTTTCCATCTTGTACTTATTTTCCCTTCCAGGTTGGCTTTGCAGTTATGTTACATGTTTTCCATGTATTGTAGGTCAATCCTCAGTACAATGGCAGATTTGATTACATTCCAGTGCCTGAAATAAAAAATCATAAAATATAACAGAACTAATAGGAATGAGATTTTCAGATCAGTTATTTTAAAAGCCTGTACAATAACATATATAGAAATTATTCAAAAACTATTAAGTGCCACACCATTTTAAGGCTGCATCCTCACAGATTTACTGTTCTGACACCTTTTTTATTTTTGTCTTTTAATTAACAAGCAAATTGGCAATTATTGTGCAAATGTCTAGAAAGTTATATTAGACTGCTGACATATTGCTTTAAGCCATCTATTTGAATACATTTAATTTAAATATTCACCTCCCTTACTACTTTGATATCAATTGAAAGGCTTTTGAGATACGACCAAGAAGAACTGTCAATCTGTGAGAGAGCAGCTTTAAGATTTGATGTAAAATAAAATTGTTATCATGTTGAAATTCCAATACAATGTTGATATAACCATCATTCTTTGTTGATTAATTGTACAAACATGCAAGTACATTTTGGTTAAAACCAGGAGGGTACTTAATTGTTGAATAACTGTCCAAATTTTGAAAAAAAACACAACCATTACCCCTTCTGCCATTTTTCATCAGAACAAGCGGGGAATTTAGAGCCGGTCGCACCACTGGTACCATACTGCCCTTTGAAAATAATGATGAGATTGAAATTTAAATGTCTGCAATATTCATTGACACAGTAAAAATATCAGCATCTTGCAATGTTTCTGCATCACCACCAACAGTTGATATTATAGAATTTAACCGTGAAAGAAATGTGTGGTGGTTTTTGTGTTCAAACCCATTTTGCTAGACCACTAGCATGATGATCTAATTTATTTTGAGAGCTATATTAGTGAACAGGCATCCAATTGTGCCATTACATTGAGCTCTCAGTTATCAAAACACTCTACAACTTTGATGAATAAATGTATTCAACTATGTCACTAACAGTCAAACACTGTGTTTATGCACCAGCCAATTGTAACCACTGCCCCCCCAGGTCCAGGGAATAGCGGGGACTTTGACTTTTGGTCCAGCCAACCCCGACATAAATCCTTGCCCTTCGGGAATGTACAGTTGGTCAAATCCCAGCCAAATAACCCAGCCCCCAGGGACCCTAGGTAAGGTTCATTCTCCACTATATTTAAAGCAAAGATAAAACCAACGCATTCATGCGGCACTGCAGGGCCACCTGAAAGGTAAAAACACGGCCCGTTTCCTCGGCTATCCCCAATATACCCCCAGACCTGGGGGCCGTGGTTACAATTGACTGGTGCATTATAAGAAAGGCTTACCTATTATCAATCAAAGTAAAGTCAGATTCAGACTTATTTGTATTTCAAAGAAATCAAATTTATAAAGTATTTGTGTTCTTAATTTTACCACTGGTCACTGGAGCTCAAATATTATTATTTACTATCTCAGGATCTGTCAATTGGAAGCAGACTTAACCCCACCCACTAAAAATAGACGACATTTCCATTTAGTTTCTCATATGGGCACTTTTTATATTTTAATAAAATATATCAGGTATATAACATAACACTTACACACAAATAGGTGGTAATAGTTCTCCCCTCATCCTGTCTTTGGTCTAACATATCGCTTGGGTGTTTGAAAATCTCCTTGGTAGGCCATGATGGACCTTATTTTTTCCGAGGCCAATTCCTGTTTGATACTGGCCGAGGTATTTTAGGAACTCAATGCTCCTGATGCCTGTGATTTCCACCATAGTACAAATGGCAATTTCAAAGTAAGGGGAAGTAACTTTTTTGGTGATTAGCTGGAGCTAGCATTGATAAGCTTATCTTCAGTTTCGTAATCAAATTCTAGTAGTATCGAATCACGGTTTGAACTTTAAGCAATAGACACATCCGATTTTCAATTTAAGAAGACAATTTGAAATCAAACAAAGTCACATTTCAGTGATAAGTTGACATTCACATGTTTAGTTTCGTAATCGAAATCGAGTTAGGCGTATTGCGGTTAGGCGTTTAGCGTTAGCCACATAGCGGTTTGGCGTTTAGCATTAGACACATAGCAGTTTGCATCATCGTGAAATTTGCTAGCCAGTTACAGAAATGTAAATTACGATATAGCACTTTATAACTACGAATTAAACAATACATGAATGGAATGTATTGTAAGAGATAACTAATAAAGCATTTAAATGTTAACACATTGTCAATTTCATTTTTGACCCAAATACCGCTCCATAGCTCCAAGCCATTACTGAATAACCTTGTTAACCTCTTGAACTAGTTAGCGTCTATCGATAACCTATGTAGAGACATTACGTGTAAGCTCTTCGCCGATGCAAAACTGCGAATAGATCCACCAGAGACAGTCTGTTATTTAAACGGGTTGGGTGAAAAAGGATTTGAATCTGCAGTTTAGGAAGAATGGAAGATACTCTTACTCTTATGTTAAAGGCAGCTTGGTATCAATATCTAACATACTGGTTGATTATTTAAATGTTTCTTTAAAACAATCTATGATCACTTACCTTTCTTCTGATTTGTTTATAGACACAGATGTTTGGCCATCGACGTGTTTTGATTCATTTATCCTCCTAGAGATAAAAAAAAATATGTTTTGATAAGCGGCATCACCAATGTTCATTCTGGACGAAATTGTTCTTGACATTAACAAAATATAAACGAGCAGTTTATACAAAAATAAAGAAAGGCGCACTTTTTCAGCGAAGCGCGTCGCCGTTTTCCCGCGAAAAGTTACGTTATAGACGCATTTAATACAAAAAAACGTAAAATAAGAGAACGAAAAATATATGAGCGTGAACGTTTTCACAAGACGCATTTAAGGTTGAAATTTCATAGCGATAAACGAAGAATTGATGAAAATATCGCTTATTGTAGCTTGAGCGCAAAAATAGGACAGACGTCTCATAATTGACGTCAGTGGTATATTTTGAAGACTCGTAGTTTTAAAGCAGTTCCGAATATTGAAAAAGTAAAACAGTCACTAACTGGGCATATGCTCTTCTATTCGTATACCAATTTTCAGATATTAACTCGAAAATTCCCTCATAGCCGCGTTCCACCTTAAGTGGATACAATTATTTGTTTGATCTATGATAATCGCGATTTACTCATTTTTTTTGGGTCGCATAAGGCTTCATGGGCAATGCCGTAAGCATATTTGTACAGAATTTCGTCCCGAGGTTTTATGTACAGAAAAAAAGAAAATATTGTAAATATCGAGTTACCGAAAATTATATTAGAAACAAGATTAGGTTTTAGGCTGATTGAGCTAACTTATAACTAGCCTATGTGATGTTGGTTTACAAAAAGAGAAAAACATTCAGTATAACGGTTTATGATATTCCCAATCACTGAGTTATGTATACTGAAAACAAGAGACATATCTTCGAAGGTTCGACATCAGCAAACATGCGAACCTCGTTCAATTGCATATACTTATAAAATAATGAAATCGGGATAGTTTTCAATCAATTCGTTCTACTTCGTTCTACTATTAAAGTCAGCGACCTATCGTTGCAAAATGAATAACAATCAAGCAACATGAGGCGAATTTTAGCTTTGCCCCGCCTGATCGTTGGATGTTGTGTAACAGAAGTCGTAGAAGTTAAAATCAGATCCTATTACTTTTTGACGAAATATAATCCATCCATTGATCAATTAATTGGATGAATGACAACCATCGCAAATTTTAATTCGAATTGGTCCACGATTACGTGCAAATGCTAAAATATGTTGTATTTCACACAGAGTCAACGGTTGGCCTGTTTACATTCAATAACGAATGTTTTTATTTCTAGATAAATTTAGCTATGAAACAAATTCCATAAATAATGAACTAGTCATACAAGGTGAAACACGTCATCAGGTTATGCTAAAAAATGAACATTTGATAAAACAACTGAAGTGAAATATTTAACATTTACACAATTGATAAACCTACAAATTTCTGCAAAATACAGCCGACATTCTATTTTAACATATTTTTTAGTAAAACAAAACTTTTAAAACAGGCAATGTTTCAAAGTAGAGTTGCTTTATGCAATGCTTGTTGCTAAATGTCATAGACCTTACGGGCTGTAAACGAGTAAGAATTTTGTTTTGTTCAGTTATACACTTAAGAACCTAAAACTAATTACCCGTGATCTTAATGAGCCAAATTGTTTACGTGTGTTCATAATATTATAATAGTTGAGAATCAGTTTCCGACGGAAATCAGTTTCCAACAAATCACCTTTTCGCGTACTTTCTTTAGATCTTCACAAAGAAGGTACTGCAATTCAGTTATATGATTACTTATCAATCAAAAGTTCTTACAGAGACACGAAGTAATTGTTATTATTTTTTAAGGTTTAATGTTTATTTTTCATTTTGTACACAAACTTGCACGTTGCGGATCATCATGCGCAGCGAATTGCGCATGCGTGTGAACCTTATTTGCATATCTATGAATAGCTACAACGTTGTCTTAAATTGACGTATACGAACGATTATTAGTGTGTACATATTTGTGAACACTGTTGTCGTGCCAGTTTCACACCCACATTCACTAAATTGTATACAAACAGAAGTTCCCATCAGAAATGAATAAAAAATACCATTGTTATTCAGAGTCTATCTGATTTTGAGAATAAATAGACAGTCGTAAAGCTTAGGGATTGAATTTTTTGCAAATGCTGAAAAATTGAATAATATTTTTCGTATTGTGGTCAAATGTTTAGTATATGTAATACATGATAATATAACAAACAAAAGGCAACTTAAATCCGCTGCGTTTTCGATTTTTCGGAAACTTCTTCTCATCAACAGCTAATAAGAACAGTGTAAGTACCCTCTTGGAACCCCTACTAGATACACTATATGTGACGTCACACAGGTGAAACATATATCAACAAGAGCAGCTTGAGCTGCAGTTATCTAAAATGTTATCAATTTTAAGTAGGGATTTAAACACGTATGAACTATTCATGACGCTTGAAAAAGCTGTCGGAAACTGCTTCTTAACCAGTTAGTTCCAGATCAATTATGACAAGATACTTGCAATGAGGTACGGGATACAAACCCAACATTTAAACGTAAGAGCAAGTGGATTAAGACAGTACGAGGTCTCCTATTTCTATTATGCGTGCATTGTATTAGGGCAATCGATAATAACGAGTTTCAGATATGTTAATGCATACTGTCTTCAGTTTCCTTAAAAGATTTATAGAGTTTATAGAGCTATAAAATTCTGAAAAACGTTTGCAATTATGATTAAATATCAAAATGATTCAATCCACAAATAGTCAATTGTTTGATAAGATTAAGAAGTACTAATACAAAGGGTATATATATGAATGACTACATTTCTCAATTTACCATCAAAGGCTAATACGGATAGGATGCTTCTAAAATACGCATTAGAGTATTGAGAATAACAGTATCGGTTTGACTGAAACTGTTTATTGGCAGTTATGTTAAGTGTTACACTGTCAACATCACAAATACTGGCAGTAAAATCGGCATTGAGTTCTCTTTGTTGAGTAATAACCTATTCAATGATCTCAGAAAAGGGCCATCGACCTGAGAACATCAGACTTTTAACGTGATATCACTCTAACATCGGCTGAGTCCTTGCATTTTCATAATCAAATGAGTTTAATGATCTTATTAACATTTGGTTACCGCAACGTTTTCAGATATTTACAAACGCTAGTTATGTATATTTTTTATTATTGTATACGTGTGCTTTTTGTTAAAATAAAGTGCTCTTCATCTTGACACGCTCATTTTGAAACGTTGTTGTCTTCTTTCTTTTCCGACCTTTTCATAAAAAAAATAAAATAAACTACCTGATTTTGTTTATGTAATAATATATTTTGGATATGCTTTCACGTTCGAACATAATATACATATCATATATCTACTTTGCATTTCAAACACAAAAGGCCGCTTCAAGACAGTAAGCCAAACATGTATTAAAAGTTTATGTCGAGGGCTTTTTAGTCTGTCTATTTTTGTGACGTATTATGTATCTCTTTTAATGTATGTAAGGCCTTAACCATTTGCCTTTAAACTGGCTATTAGTTATATTTTAGGTGCTTAACTTGTTCTCGTAGGCGTCAAATGAAAGACTGGATAATGTTCTTATCTAAAACGTATACCCCTACCTACCCCATCAGCCTTTAATTTATTTTGGATAATTTTATATGAAGGTCATGTTTTTAAGGGCGACTCGGGGATTTTCTTTCCTGCTATGTTTTAATATAGGGTCGTTTAAGTGCGTTTTCTACTATATCGGTGAAACAAACAATAAAACAAGAGATGTTTGTCAAACATTATGCCCTCCAATCCCTGCGCGCCATATTGTCAAGAATATTTGGTCAATTGAACGAAATATTCATGGACCGAAATGAAAGCTGACATGTAATTGACATGGGATCTCTTAGGGGCAGTTTTAAGAAAATGACCGTTTAAAGTGTGAGGATAGTAGGTACAGTTATAAATCATGTTCAGATGACTGATATTTGCAGATAAACATGTGTCTTATTAGCAGCAGGGAATAAGTAAATATGGCGTAATATTAACGACCAGTATGAGTTGTGACCCTGATCTCTCCAACCTTAATATCAAGCTTGAGCGCCATGGATGCAGGCATTATCGAGTTATCACACAAACAAGCTTTTGCGTTCAAGGTCACTTTGACTTTGACCTTTGACCCGATCAATTAATAAGGGCAAGCTACCGGTCAGGCCCAACATCCAAGTCAAGTTTGAGGGCAATGGGTGCAGGTATTTTTGATTTATCACTCGGATTACATTTTTGCATTCAAGGTCACTATGAATTTGACCTTTGACAGGATGACCCCTAAAATTAAAAGTGGTCATTAACTGGTAGAGCCCAGCCACCATGTAATTTTTGATGACCATATGGCCAGGCATTGTCGAGTTATCACTCTGAGAAACATTATCAACGTTTTCGCGTTAAAGGTCACAGTGACATATATTTGTCAGGCCAAACCTACATGTCAAGTTTAGTCACAATAGGGTTTAGGAGTTGTCCAGTAATCTCTCGGAAAAGCTTTGATCTATCGACGGACGGACCGACCGACCGACCGACCGACATGTGCAAAGCAATATACTTCCTCTACTTCGAAGGAGGCATAAATATAAATATGTTTCTAAAAGTATGTGCATGCCCTGGCCGCTTTTGCCTCGGTTAAAAATACGCCAGTGACACAAACAAAACATAGAAAGATGAGTGATAACCGTACTTTTGCTCACATTTTAGAAAAGCTCTAACGCTCAATTCAATATATGGGTTTAAAGGGGCTGCACTCTGTATGATGAATTACCGAAAAGTATCACATAGGTTACAATTAATTTATTTTTCACAGTTTTTTTCGAATTTTTCATTAAAATATATTACTAGGTTTGTCTACCTAGTATATTTTAATCCTTATGCGTGATTGGCTAGTCGATGTTATCACGTAATATAACCAAGTTTGGTATATAGCTTAAATATTCCAACCGGTTAAGGTAAGCCTTGATTGCACAGTGGATACAACACTGGACTGCAATTTTGGCAAAACCTGTTCGAACCCTGTCTCCGTCCCGAATTATTTTTACATGTTGGTATTTTTTTTTACAATTATGATATCAAAGAGTAAAACATTTTATTAAATAATTGTCATGAGCTTCTTTACAGAAACAAACGTTTTTTGGTGCCAATCTGGTGTATAGCCCCTTTAAGAAATAGTTTTGTTTATAACATAACTTACGGCGCAGCAGTAATATAACCCTATGCAGTATTTTTATATATAACTAATGTATATCTATGCAAATTAGGTAACCGCTTCATAAAAAAATGATTTCATACGCGCTGTCAAAAAACGTAAATAAACATTAGAAACAATGTTGCAAAACAAATCCTGTCGGTCTCAACAAACTCAGCTCCACGATGAAACGAACGGTGAAGAAGGCTGGGCCTAATCCAAACAAACGACCCCCTGATCACAACTCCAGAAAAACATCGTCCAGGAATTGAATCATGAATGACAAAAATGTTCCTGCGAACCAGATTATGCAAATATCGGGACACAAGAACATTGCATCTTTAAACAACCATAGCCACATAAATCAAAATAAACAGAAGGAAATATCCAACATCCTGTACTCCAGTGAAAATACCTGCACAATGCTCAGTCTATGCACACAGTTCGCCAGCAATTTTCAAGTTCACACAGTCACTGATTCCACAAGAAATCTCACATTTTCTGTTGGATTTTACAACATTGTTGATGCTCCAAATCACTGAGATAAAACTCCTTGAGCAAATCCAAATGACAAAAATCCATGATGTAATCCAACAGCTACAAAGCGACTTCGCGCTACTGAACGCGACTGTGACGCTAACTAACGGTGTTTTCAAACTTTAACCGCCAAATGACATGTATGCGTGATTACTAATGAATTCACGCAGTTATTACATAGCTCTTGTTATTGATTTGCTTGATTTAATATGTATTTGTTTTTGTTTTTAAGTGAGATCTTTGAAAATCGGTTAATAATTGAGACATGAATTATGTCAAAGCCTCGTTTTTATCGTTTTAAAATGAACTCGTTTAATAAATTTGATACAAAATAAAAACTCATTTGAGATCCTCTATATAACTCGATTGAAATCTATATATATTTATTCGCTTCCGATTCATCATTTAACAAATTTGGTGGCGAATTTGAACTAGATATCGTCTGTCAATAGCCTATGTAAAATCATTACATGTAACACTTTGCAAGCCGTTGCAAAACTGCCACTTGATCCATCGGAAACATTCAAGAAGTGTTTACCATTAGACAGGATGGGAAAAAAAAGCAATTTAATGCGCCGTTTGGGAAGGATGGAAGATACTCGTAATCTTCAACGTTAAAGGTACCTTTATATCAAAATTAGCATATGACTATATTATATAAAATTAATATTTTAATTATAGCACATACCTTTCTTCCGATTCGTTGTTGGACGCACCTGTTTGACCTACGTCGTGTTTTGGTTTATCCATCCTCCTTGAAAAGAAAATGTTTTTTTTTTTTTTTAGAACAAACGCTCAACAGTACATAGTAGAACCAGAAGTAAGTGCGCGTCATGTTAAGCGGATTCAACTATTTGTGGATCTATGATAATCTAGCTTTATTCACTTTTCGCATGTCGCATCTCGCTTCCCGGGAAATGACGTAGGCATTTTTGTAAAAATATCCGACCCATACATTTGCGTGCAGAAAAAAAAAGATTTTTCGAAATACCGAATAACCGAAAATTATATAAAAAAACAAGCTTAGGTTTTGTCTTCTAAGATTGCAAAATATGCAATTTAGTTAGGCCCTTTAATTTACATAATCAGAAAGCAAATAACCTTTAAATGATACCAAAGTCGTATTGGCATAACAATAAGATTAAGACTGATTGAGCAAACTTATAACTAGCTTTCGTTTTCCTAAAAGATGCACTCTTACTCCCAAATAAAATTAACCAAATTTAATACAATTATTTAAATATACCAAAAAGGGTGAATAAATGTCAAAAACAATTGTTTTTATGAAGGATACCGAGTTTAATTTGAAAGAAAGTCGCAGAAAACACGGTATTTAATACACGGTTACAATATTGTTATCAATAAGTAATATTTTCCATAAAATGTATTATTTAGTTAATAGTTAAAGGTTTATTAAAATTTATATTTGTTTTACATGCGTACGTATTGATTTTGAATAAGAGTGTCACTATAAGAGAAAACCATTCAGTATACCGTTTTATGTTATTCCCAATCACTGAGTTAGGTAAACAGGGGACATATCTTCGAAGGTTTGACCTTAGCAATCATGCGAAAGTCGTTCATTTACATCTTATATTAAGATAATGAAATCCGGAAGGTTTTCAATTAATTCGTGTTACTTAATTATAGTCAGCGACTTAGCGTTGCAAAATGAATAACAATCAAGTAACCTGAGGCGAATTTTAGCTTTACTCTGCCTATTCGTTGGATGTGATGTCTAACAGAGGTGGTAACAGTTATTCACTGGATTATTAAAATCAAACCCTTTTACTTATTGACGAAATATAATCAAATTATTGATCAATCAATTGGATGAATGACAACCAGCGCAAATTTTAATTCGAATTGGTCCACGAATACGTGCAAACACTAATATATTTTATACTTCATACATAGGCACCGGTTGACCTGTTTACATTTAATAGCGAATGTTGCTTTTTCCATCCAGATATATCTAGCTATGAAACAAGTTCCATTAGCAATAAATTTATGGAGCGGTATTTGGGTCAAAAATGAAATTGGCAATGTGTTAACATTTAAATGCTTTATTAGTAATCTCTTACAATACATTCCATTCATGTATTGTTTAATTCGTTGTTATAAAGTGCTATTTCGTAATTTACATTTCTGTAACTGGCTAGCAAATTTCACGATGTTGCAAACTGCTATGTGTCTAATGCTAAACGCCAAACCGCTATGTGGCTAACGCTAAACGCCTAACCGCAATACGCCTAACTCGATTTCGATTACGACACTAAACATGTGAATGTCAACTTATCACTGAAATGTTACTTCGTTTCTTCCGTACAAAGCATTATTGGAGATGGTTGAATATATGCCTTCGTTTTATTAATTGAAATATTTCACTATCTTAAAGAAATTGATAGTATTAAAACAAACACTTGATCTTACTCAATCTCTTTAGGCTGAGGTTCTGTATTGTCTGTGACGGGATTAGTATCACCGACGCTTTCGACGCTGCAATCATTAAACACATGCTCATTTCATATTATGTTTTGCAAAATCGAAACATGTCAAAATATAGAAGAAAAATAACCAGAATATTATCATAGTCATTACTAGAACAGAACAGCACAGACATTATTACTTATAAATGCACCATGTGCTCAATGTACATAATGAAAAATGTCACATAGTAATGATTGTATCATGTATATGATGATAAAAATGGCTATAATTTAGTTTTGATCATGAAATACATTTACACATCCTCTGTAAGAATACATATACATATTATCTTTGTTCAACATTAATGTTCGCATTTTGTTCGAGCGTTATGTTTATTTTTAGCCACTATACACGTTCTATTTATTATGTAGCTTAATATTAATGGTTGTGATTTCATCTTCAAAGATAATACACTAAGCTTACCCTGAGTCATTGAACGTATGCCCTTCACTTGACATGATGAGTGTTCTACAAAGTAAACATGTATAACCAGGAAGTAAATTGCAAAATCCGTTTATGTTATTGAAATCATAAAGTAGTTTTGATTTCACACTTAAGTGTTTAATTAATGTTCTATTTGATAAATAGTAAACCATATATAATACTTATATGTCGAACTAAAATAAGACATTGGTTTACATATATAATATTTCTTAAATACGTCAAATGAAATGGTCGTTGGTTTAGGTTATTTCACTAAAGTACTCGAATGCCTACCTGCAAATCAATCCATTTTATAATTCATTTTAACTTAATATTCATATATAAAGTTTGTGGTTGATCACTTTCGATATAGCTTTATTAAAAACAACGCGTATGTAAGACCATATTCAACTAGATCTTATTCTACGTCAGGAAGTGAATACACCGACTGATAACCGATACATGACGCTTTATTCGCTTGAGAAAAACGTTTCAGTTATTTACTTCCTGGTTTATGCTGTATAATGTTTATTGAATTAATGTTCTTTCAGTGCTAACTTTATACAAACTTGCATGGGAAAGTTAACAACACTGCTCATGACTAGGTTTTAGATATTTAAATAATCAAAGCACTAAAATTGCTGAAGGACGGTACTGATGGTAGTTTTAAAATGAGTCGCCATATATTAGTGCAACCAAGTTTGTACAAATGCTATAACAACGCTATGTTTGTTGCTATGTTTACATAGTTTTAACCGACAACATAGTTAATATCATGGTACACTATGGGACTTTTATCCAAATTTTTAAGATTTTTTAACCGTGAATTAAAAAAGTTATTTATGTTTCATTATACCCGCCCCTAAACCCCAAGGGCTACAAAGAGCGACAAGTAAATATTTTGTCTTTATTATACCTCACTTATATTCTCTATGATAAATTCCCTATACCCGAGCAGTCAATATTTTTTAATATTTCCCGGTAATGTTGACTGGCAAAGTAATATCACATGCGCAGAAAAGATGCGCGTGCGCTTTATAATTGTTAATGTCCGCATTAATAATTAGAGCTGATGCCCGCACAATAAATAAAATTGCATAACAGAACCGTTCAAGTTATCGACTACGATATGAACAAAAAATACTATTTTTGTCAGGACATCAGAGGCAGTAGAAACTGAATTCTTAACCTTTTGCCTCTCATACGGAGGCCGGTGGAAATACAGTCGTTGAGTCTATAAAGATTCCAAAAGTACAAAAAGGTCTAAAAATAGTCATTTTTTGGTTTCCGAAGGCTGAGGTGGTATGCGCTTATTAAAATATGTTGTTAATCTGGTTACAACCGGTGTTTGTATTATTTCTAAACGTCATTTGCAACAAAATGACAGCTAATAATGTAAACAAACAATAATTACAGAATAAATAATTAAATTTGAAAGTTGTTGTAATGGTAAAAATCTTATATATGTATATAAATGGAACTGTGTTCGGTATAATAAAATAAATATCACATAGCTTCCAGTGTGACAGTAAATATTGTCAACATACGGGTAAATACAGTTACCCTCGGCTTCGCCTCGGGTAACAGTATTTCCCACATGTTGACAATATGTACTGTCACACTGAAAGCCATGCAATATTTATATAATATTTGATTTGTTTTGCATTATTAGAGATTATGAAATAAACACAACAGTTTCTGATAAAATAAACTTTAGTTAACAGAAAACAAAAGTTCCAACGAACACATAATTGATACACATGGAAAAAATCATTTTAATTAATCTTGTGAGCGAAAGTGCCCGTCTAAAAATGCCAGAGTGAAAGTTCTCAACTAATGTCTTTTAAATATTGTAACTTGTTAACAATCTCTGTGAGCAATTTGATGTCTGTTTTATTTTGTCATTGGTATTCTAACATTTAGATTTCACAATAATTATTCACTCTTTAACATTTGAAGTTTGTTCCCATGCGTTCCCATGCGTTTGTACTTGTAGTGTGTGCAAAGATGATAATCACTCAATGCTGACTCAATGCTGATTTGGTTTTCATGCCCCTTTAGGTACTTTACCAATATAGAATATTTTGTGCTGTAAATGAAAAAAGTTGTACTTTAAAACCTTTCTAACTTATTTGTATAGATAATTATACTGCCATACATATACAAAACAAAATATAAACAGTTTAATATTTCTCGACAGTTTTTTGAAACAACAACAACAAGCTGATACATACATGTATATATAAAGAAAATTATTAAATTTATCAATACAATTCATTATTAATGATGATGATAATGATGATCACCATCACCATCATCATCATCATCATCATCGTCGTCGTCGTCACCACCACCACCACCACCACCACCACCACCACCACCACAACCACAACCACAACCACAACCACAACCACCACCACCACTTGATTACCTCCACCACCACCACTTGATTATTGAATACAGTGTGTTTATCAAAACAAAAACCAAGTCAAATATGTTTTATAAAAAATACTCACATCATCTCTATCAGATGCGACTGCCTTGTGGATAGACATGGCTGTCAAATTCGCTCTCAAGGATCCAACATAGTATTTAATGCAGGATGGAATTCTTCATAACCCAGTGTTGTTGACTTTGTATTATTCAGTCATTTTTCTGTCTGAAAGAAATTAGACTTCTGATTATCAACAAGCAGAAACTACCACCGTAAAATACAAATGCACAAGTATTATATATTCTGCAATAATATCCGTTCTAGCCAAGAGTAAGGGTTGGTAGGCACGAATGTGTGGTTGTTGTGCATATGATTGATAATGATTTACGACAGTCTGCGGTTTTAACGAGACCTACACCAAGCAAATGAATGTCGCTAGTGTCTGAGCAATCGTGTCTTCAAGCCCAAAACCACTTACAACCTTTTCTCACAGCTTAATTTTGATAATATGCATTTTGTAAATAAATTGTAAATAAATAACGGGTATGTACATGTATTATGTTATGATAGAAATAGGTCACGTACCAAACCACATCATTTTTAAACAAACTTTTAAGTCTAATATTTTCCTTAAATAAAACAATCAAATTAAAGATTACATACTCATATCTATTCATATACATACATAATGGACATAAGTACATATAAAAATTTGTTACATGTACATAAGTACATGTAAAATATGTAACATGTACATAAGTACATGTACAAAAATGAACATGCTGCCTAAACATTTAGCTAATAAAAAATGATTTAAATTAAAAAAAAAAAACGTTTTTAAACACATCAACGTACAAAACTGTTCAAGGTCTACCTACATTCATAGCCCTTTGACACGAATATCTGAATATCCCAGTTCCATGCTGATTTTTGATAGTTCGTTTTTTTTACAGAAAATCTTCTCTTACGCGTATAATTCACTTATAATCCATGTTTTACTGTAATGACTCAAATTCTTAGATATATCGTAATCAAATGTTAGCGTGCACTTTTAGTGTGTATTTAATTGAAATGTATATTCATGAGAAAAACATCACCGAGTTTCCAAATACTACGTTGAAGAAATTCCCTTATTGACCTATGAATAGCCGGGAAATACCTTCTGTTTCAAAATATTGCAACATCCGGTACAGGCCGAATACGCCCGATGTTCGTCGCGATCTGTTACGGCGAGTGGCGATATATGTTGATGTTACCCGATGTTTTCCGAGTTGTATTACATGGCTAATAACTTAATATAAGGAAGTGGCCTTACATAACATATAGTTACTGTGACTATCTATGTTGACCAAGTGTCAGTTTCAGTCTTCGATGATTTTCAAGTTAACACAGTGCTTGAATAAAACATAAAAAATAGACAGAAAAAAACAACATGTTTTGAGTACCATCATGATTTTACAGTGATAAGGTAAAACGGCAAAATCAGGTGTGCACACACTTATGTGTAAGGATGGGAATATATAAGCAGTCACAAACTGCCATATTCCCCATTGAAGTAAGAACAGTATAAACGTTGCTTTACAACAAAGGATTACATTGAGAATTAACACACATCATTAACTCAAAACACACTGTATAAAGAGTTATGGTTCTTTTGAATTGCACTTATGAGATATATCTTTTTATGAAATTTGTAGTCAATACCACAAAGGCTTTTCAAGCAATGCTCCAGACAAAATAAATGTATTAAAAATAACAAAAGGACAACAACTTAAATACTGCCCGAGAGTTATGGTTCCTGTGTACTGCACTTCTTCTTATTGAGATGTATTTATAAATGATGTGTGAAAACTGTACCTTGAAGACTTTTCAAGTAACACTCCAGACAAAAAAGGACGAAATTAACAAACGACTATAACAAATACAATTACTGCCCCAGAGTCATTCTTCCTGAAAATTGCACATCTTATCAATGCGATATATCTGTACATGAAGTTTAAAGTCAAAACATGAAAGACTTTGCATATTATGCTTTAGACAAGATTGCCCTGATGCACGCACACACATACACACGCACGCACGCACGCACGAACTCGATTTGGCAATTCATGGTATTGTAGTGTATGTGTAAACTATACCACATAGTAACACTACAGTTATAAAGAAATATAACTGGTCGGCAAACAACACAATAACACATCATTCTCTATTAGGAGGAGAAAGTACCAGTTACCAATAGCAACCTCGATGTGGGCAGACTGTTTCAGAATGTGCTATTAGTTATGTGTTATTAGTTAACAAAGTAAAGTACTTTCTCCAAACAATCAATTGATTGTTAACTGGTGACTGGTCAAGTATGGCATTCATTTGAAATAAGAAATGTTACTTGAAGGAATAAAGAACATAGAAACGAATGTACATAAAACACAATGTAAATAACATGAATATTTAGTAAATGTTCGTCTGTGATGCACCTATTTGGTCAATCCACACTTACAGGCAGCCACAACAGTGCCAAGTCACTGCCTATAGATGCAAAGAGTACATAATGTGTACATCATTATTATGTGTTAATATGGAGTGGAGATAGGAAGTGAATACATATATGTTTTAATTTGTAAAGACTGCATAAATCTGTTGTTTTTTGTTGCTTGATCACTACAAAAAAGTCAAAGCTCGCAAATACAAAATAAAAATGTTGTAAAATGTATGTAACTATGTGAAATTACCCAACATATGAAATGCAGTTCATTGATACAGCGATTTGGTTGATCCATACTGCCTTCCAACAATGAAGCACACATGTGTCAGGTCACTGCTTATTAACGAACAGAGTAAATGGATACTTATATCAATTTATTGTTAAAGAATGAATACATGAAGTTCGATATAAAGGAGTCAAACACTTAATAATTACTGCACTTAATTTGATAATGAAGAAAGTACTGAATGTGGATTTGTGTGAAATGATCCCAATGAAGTAAATGCGGGGGCCGTGGAGTGTATGGCAACGCCTGGCTGCTTTTTTTTCTTAGTCAAGTTCTTTTAATAAAGTTACGTTGAATATAAAATATTATGACACTCAGTTAGAGGTAATGCAAACAATGGCGACTTGAAAATGTTTAATGCATTTGACCGGCATATTGATTGTACTAATAGTAATAACGTTCACACAAACGAAGGAGTAAAACATTCAAACTTAAACGTAATATCACCATAGAAATCAAAAGCAACATGTTCACCTGACACAGTGAAATAAAATAAATAAAAGTACATGTTTCTACAGACATTGATGTGGCATGATTTAAAAAGATGTTTTGCACGACTAATGTTAACTGCTTTAACATGATAAAAAACTACTAGTTGAAATGAATAAGTAGTCAAAAAACTTCAGAAACCCAGTTTGGGGCTTTAGCTTAAAAAAATATGGTAGGGTGCTGCTCACTGTCCTTTTATGAAAGCACCGTTTTGCCTTCATGGAGACCTGAATGTGAACCCTCCTACCTTCAATAAGACAATTAAATGTTTGTTTTGTTTTTATTAATAGTTGAAATGTGGTATATGGAAGTATTTGGTAGTTGAAACCACACATTACTTTAAATTTCTAACATTTTGTATGAAACTCAAAATGCTTAATGATTCACTGCCCTATATAATGTGCCATTTTGTCCCTCAGAAACCTGTCTCTTTTTTATCACATTGTCCATTTTAACACCTGGCTAAAACCCTTCATAGTTAGTGTATGTGACATGTGTAATTAGCACAAGGTTAACATGTTCACCTCAGATATTTATTCCGGAATTGTGTTACAAGTACTTTTTAATTGGTGTCAGTCAGAGCTTGACGAATTTGTCACTCTTGATACCTTGCGTTTAGTTTTAATTCCTACACATCCAACTTCTGTCAGTTGTTTTACTTCTTTAATGTCTGGGCAGCCAGGTAGCAGGAGTAACAGTAACCATGGTAGCTAGTTATTGTATGTTGCATGTGTTATCAGCACGAGGTTTACATATTCACATCAGAGCTTTATGCAAGCTTTGTGTATCACGTACTTGAAGAATTGTTGTCAGTTAGAGTGTCTGACAATATTTGTCATCACGTTGGATGCCATTCGTTTAATATGGATGCGTACACTGTACACTTAAGCATTAAAATTCCTAAAAGCCGTTAACAAACCTCTGTACGTAAACAAATGATCAATAACATGCCAATGTAAATGAACCATTGCCACTGTTTAAGTGACATTCTGTGTTATCAGTTCCCTCGTTTATTGCTGACCACATCGGCATAATCGTACATTGACTGTGTATTTATAATTCATAGACGAATTATACATTTAGAGGTTATTGTTTTTTATATACTACGTTGTGATGCGACAATGGTTGTACATTCGTCTAATCCAAGAACTCCATACAAAACTCATTTGGTCAAAAATTCCAGATGGCAGACTCCAGTAACAACATTGTCTTAGTACCAGAGTTACAACATATTCGACGAAAATTGTACACGTTCTTACTATCAAATGCCAATGGTTATATTGTTATAAGGATACCTTTTGTCAAAATTTATTTATGCAAAAAGCTACAGACACAAGCTCAGTAGCAAAAAGTTTAAACATAAACCCAGTTTTGTGGCACTTGGCAAACGCCAAAGACATAGAACACAATGTCACAGACAAGAAACATAGAAGAACAGCACAAAACTCCACAAACAGCACAGTGCATACATACTATATATATAAAAAATAGGTATGATTATCAAGAATTGTTAGGTACCGCGTAAAAACGATCAGTAAAATGTACATTTACTGGGGTTTTAACCAGTTTATGTGCACAAACCTCACTGTTATCCCAACAATCCTTAATAAAGATAAAACGCAAAAGGTAAATCTTATCAAAGTATGCATTAACTTGAGGAAACTTATCAATAAAACAAATAATAATAAACGTAAAGGTAAACCCCAAGTACCTCTATGATTAGAGATCCCAACTCTATCTGCAGACGGACGGAAACAATTCAGGGCACCTAATGCAAAAACTTTTCAAAGGTACGATGCAGTCATTGTAAGAAACTATAAATATCCCACACAGTCTGTCTTATAAAATAAAAGGTTAAAAACTGTATGATCATAGTTTCAAAATAAAAAGCATCATTGTACTAAATCTGGGAACAAATAAAGAAAACATTATATAAAATAAAAGCGACATGTATTCATCTTCAAAAACTAGAAGGCAAGTGCTCTTCAAAATATTGCCTTTATATCCACGGTTTTAATAAAAAAAACAAGTAATTTATTAAGTCTATCTGCCCAACTACCTGCTGGAAACATTTTAATTTTACGAATTTTCTTTAAAAATAAATAAAATAAAATAAAAATCGGGATGAGAAATACTATTAACAATCAGCAATTTAAGACTACTATTGTACTTTGATATGAGATTACAATGACCATTTACAAATTTTGAGAAAGTTTTCCTTAATTTATAATATCTGAAACCCTGTTTAAGAATTCTTTCGCGTCATAAGTATACTGCGAGAGCTGAAATTATTAATATATGTACATATTCTAGCAAATCTTATCAACTGTGCAATAAACACTCCATACGATGGTGAACTGGGAACATCTCCATCTAAAGAAGGGTAATTAATTATACGTTTATTATAAAGATTGATACTCAATATATCTTCCTTTACTTCGAGTTGCATATCTAAAAAGGATGCTTTTAAAACGAAGGTATTAGATTTATTAAGTTGCAATTGTGAAGGGTATATCGAATGAATGTTATCTGTAAACACAGGATTATCTAAACTTAGAATATCATCAATATATCTAAAAGTGCTATTGAATTTATCAACAAGAGCTAGATCTCCAGACTTAGACTTATATAATTTCAATTAAATGGTCGGAAAAATAAGTTCAGACACATTTAGTTAAAATCATCTGAGGTTCCATCAGTTATTACATACTGACAACTATTTTCATTATTCCAATTTGTAAAACTGACGCGTGCATACTTTATTTCGTGCTGAACTCCTGAGGTCAGCATGCAAGTAGCACAATCCCCTATGTTTGATTTATAAGAAGCGATAGGCAATCGGTTTGATTTTATCAATTTATCGAACAGACAGACAGACAGACTTATTTACTGAATAACTTATGTATCATTTTGACTCACAGTCGGTCCATGAGTTAAATAAAATGATTACATTTATATGAAATCATAAGTGCGATTATTCTCTCAGCAATATTGATTAGAATAACTATGGACTGGAATTTAAACAACATATTAATCGAGAGTACGCTGTGACATTTCTTAGAAAAATCTTATTCGACAAAACGTCGCTGACTATGGTTAACCTCTAGCCCGAGGCGACGATTAATCGATATGAACCAATAATCGGCCCACTACTTTTTAAAAAGTTGTCTTTTTGTAAGAGACCATATCCGAAATGTGATGGCACATCAGTGACAAACATAAGGCGGCTATTTTTAAGGGCAAAGTGATATATTGTTACCAACATTAGAAAAAATACCTACTGAATGGGAGCGTTTTTAGGCAACAGCTAGAAATGTTTAAAAGAAAACTCTCAAAACATGGAAAATGAAATGTTAGCTTTATTCACAAACTGAATGTTTTACTCTAGCACTTTGCAGCTTTGATTCACGGTGGAAACTACAGTCGACAGTGCATCAAATTCCCAACTCTGGTTGACATACGTAATGGTCGGCATACGGTTACCTTGTATACTTTTAGCGATAAAAATAATAAGTACAGGAAGGTACAGAGAGAAATAACCAGGTATAGCAAGAAATAAAAAATAGACAATAATTACAATATATCATTTGTGTTTTAACGTAAAATCCTCGCTAAACCGGGATTCTTTACAAATTTCATACTGTAAAAATCAAGTGTTTCTCTTATAACAGGTGAGAACATCAGTAAACCGCGGGTAAAATGCAGTGGTTGTTAGTGGCAAATCAACCATTTTTAGCAGACAACACAGCTTTCGAAAGAAGGCTGTAAGTCTGCTAGAGTATTAAGGGGTTGGCTGCTATGGAAATAGACTAAGTCCAGTGGTTATGCATGGTTTAGAAGAAAGCACAAGCAAAGGCGTAAGTAGCAAAAATGACAATAACCAAGTGTCCTAGAGTTAAAGCCATATATTATACAGAAGATCGCGAAGTGATATATGTTGGTGTTGCGCCCTAAACTGTTAGTTTGGACACTTTGACAATGTGCTTATTATTCTTTTATACCTGATTACTTAAAGATATGATGGTATATTAACCTTTAATCCAACTTTGAAGTTTGTGCTAGCTTTGTTGAAAAGTTGACGAAAGTCGAATAAAATTCAGATTATTATTCAACAGTTTCGTAACAATAAAAACAGGTAACATTTTGATTGTTTAAAACATTAAAAGGCTATTTAAAATATCAATCCCGGCTGGTGCGCACGTAGTCGTTCATTTAATAGTTGGTATTCACGAGCACGTAATCGCAAAACAAGCTGAAGATGCTTTTAAAACCTACTTGATTTCTTTTACAGGTTCACAGCGTAATTTGTGCTTCTACACCGGATTGAGCCAATTTATCAAACGCGTAGAGGTTATAATCAATTAACGTTTATTTTTTATAAGAATGTTATATATTAAAGTTATTTGCACAAACAATAGCACTTAAATTCTAATCAAACAAGCATATGATATATAAGATACAACATAAGTTTAACAAATACATGTTTGATAGCACATTTACAAAACATGTTGCTCAAGCGCGTGTCAAGAATGTATGACTTTATGCTTATATATATATAAATCTTAGACTTATATGTATATATATATATATATATATATATATATATATATATATATATATATATATATATATATATATATATATATATATATATATATATATATATATATATATATATATATACATATAAGTCTAAGATTTATAATCAACCAATCCATCACAGTTTGTATTTTTGACACGCTTGGTAATTTAGCGACTAGCTCCAATCATCAAATAAATTTTTGCCCTTTCATACAAAATGCAAATGTTCAAAAGATGTTATTCAAACATTCGTCAGAAACTCTCAAAGTATATTCAATAAACATCATGTGTGTCCTAAAACGTCATATATAAACAGAGCATTCGAGAACATTCGGTATGTTGCAATATGGATTGAACTAGATTATAAAACAAATAATAGTATAAAGGGATTGCAAATACCGTCAGATAGATAAACCGGTGTGACACCATCGTTATCCAAACAACAATTTCGTCTTTCGCCTGCAGTTAACACATACTCCATACCACATAGATTAACACTACCATCTCCCTTATGCAGTAATTAACCAACATCCTCGGTTCCCTCCTGCAGTTAACACATATTCCATACCGCATCATCCAACATCTCCGTTTCCCTCCTACAGTAAGCACATATTCCATTTTACATCAACCAACACCCTTGTTTCCCTCCTGCAGTTAACACAGATTCCATACCACATCATCCAACACCTCCATCTCCCTCCTGCAGTTAACTCATATTCAACACCACATCATGCATCACCTCCGTCTCCCTCCTTCTGTTAACACATATTCCATACCACATCATCCAACATCTCTGTTTCCCTCTTGCAATTGACACATATTCCATACCACATCAACCATCACTTCCGTCCCCCTCCTTCAGTTAATACATATTCCATACCACATCATCCATCACTGATCCCCCTCCTTCAGTTTATGCATATTCCATACCGCATCATCCAACACCTACGTCTCCTGCCTGCAGTAAGCACATATTTCATACCACATCAACCAACACCTACGTCTCCCTTCTGCAGAAAACTCATATTCCATGCAAACGAAGCCGTCAGTGAGTATGAATAAATGATGTCAATAAACCATGACGATTTATAAGCGTTACCACCCAGTGGGTCATCCCTGCAGTGACTACCGTCGGGGCACCTTTTAGTAACCAGCGTTAGTAAATACAATGTTTAATATAAGTTGACTAGAGTGTGATAACCATCCAGTGTGTCTTCCCATCAGTGACTACCGTCAGTGGCAACTGTCACTAACAAGCCTCAGTAAATACAATGTACAATACACATATAACATCCAGTGTGTCATCCCGGCAGTGACTAGCGTCAGAACTACTGTCAGTAACCAGCGTCATCGAATATAATGTTTAATACAAAGGTAAATTCCCATTGTTTTATACCATCGTTGACTACCGTCCGTAAACAACTGTCAGTAACCAGCGTCATGGAATATAATGTCTAATATAAAGGTTAATTCCCATCGATTCATACCATCGTTGACTACCGTCCGTAAACAACTGTTAGTAGCCAGCGTCAGGGAATATAATAAAAGTAAAAACAATTTGTTCATACCGTCGTTGACTACCCTCCGTAAACAACTGTCAGTAGCAAGCGTCAGTTTATAAAGTGTTTGTCATTAATGTAACTGCCTAGCCATTCATACCGACAGTGACTACCGACAATGTCAACTGTCAGAAGCAAGCCCCGATGAATTAAGTGTTTTATTTAAACATTACAACCGAATGCGTTATACTGTATGTACCTACCTCCATTTTTAAGATAGGGTTTTAGCTATCACGATATTTCATCAGCGTATCGCGATATGTAAAGGGATACAATCTTTTTCTTATAAATACCACTGTTATATCACTTATATCTGTTTTGAGAGCCTTAAAAACAACATAAGAAGAATATACTGTCGTGGAATTTTTATATATGTAATGTATATATATATACATGCTTTGTCTGATACCGTTATCGGGAATATCGATTTAAATCTAACGACCCGGCATTATATGACCCTTATCAATCGCTTGGTTGCAGAAGGACGTATGAATGACTACTGTTGCGACCATTTTGACATAAAACATAGTTACAATTTTGAATAGCTTACTAAACCGTAAATATCGGTATGTCTGTGAAAAACTTGATTTTTACAAGAACTGATGGTAAAAAACTAGTGTTACAACTGTCTAGATAAATAAACCATCTCGCTAACTTACGGGGTATCATACGTTTGAAAGTATTGCTATATTAAGCCAGTTCAGTGCCAAATACTCCCCAGGAAATTTCTCTTCAATTATACTAAGTTTCCAATTTATTGTCTTTTGAATGAAGTTAACCAATTGAATGGAAACAATGATCATATTTGTCTTCCCAGGTTTACTGAATCAAGACGTGGTTCAAATAAATTACATCCAGTGTCACATAGTATCAACTTGTTATGATGACAATCCCATCTATGGTCAAAAGGGATATACTATTCAACAATATAATTTTAAGTCAATAATAGTGTTACTTCATTCATAAATGTTATTCAATTTACAATATAATTAAAGTCAAGTACTATACAGAAGTAGATGTTAAAATGTTGGAAGAATATTAATAAAAAATGTGTATTGAATAGTATATAATTCTGATTATCCAACAATACGAATAATATAAGAATAGAACATATTCACCAAACATGTGAAGATGTCCGTGTTAGAAATTAAAACACATGCATACTATTATGTAATATTAACAATCAAATAATGTAAAAGACTAATACACAACACACTTTTGGTACGGAAATCAGTAGGCTAATTTTAATGACAAACACACATTTTAAGGTAACTGAAAGTATATTACAGATATAACATGCTGTTGATTAGCAATAAAATAAAGCAAAATAAAGTACATAATCAACGTACCACAAACACATTTTCAAAACAAAATAGGAAATTTTCAATCGAATCACACATTTTAAAGGTAATAATAATAATGATTCCGATATTGAAATCCCAATTTCGCTTGAAATATATGTTCATTTTTATATCATATAAAGGAGTACTTCTTAAGCAGGATTTGCACTATCAACCATTTGTTTATCTTCAGCGAATTTGCTAATTTAAAAAAATACACACATTTAATGTAACGTTCCTCAGGCTACGGAAATTTGGAGCTTTGTTGTGCTTGAAAACATTAAAACAATTGTCATTACAACAATGTAATGGAAAAATTACTAACTTCATTATCAGCATTCAACAAGATATGTATCATGACTTATGCCCATTTTGGAAGAAAAGATGTATGCATTTAGTTTCTGTCGAGAAACAGAGAGTCTGTAAGATCGTTCCAGGCCCGTATTCGCAAACGAAAACGAAAACCTTTAATTATGTAAAAATTGTGAATTATACTTAAAGTAGTTATGTCTGACAGAAAATGCGTACATTCTCTTTACAACATTGTATTTGTAACATACTATGTAGCCTGTTGTACCATTATTTCTCTTCTTATAGAATAACTAATGTACTATTCAATGATGTTTTACAATTTTGAGGGATAAGTGGATAAGGGGATGAGTATTGAACTCAGACCATAAAAATATATGATCCGCCATTAGTCGCTCTTAATGAAATAACATAACATAACAGCATGCAGTTTGAAATACATTCAGTTTCCAAATAGACTTTTACGCGTTTTGTATTTATAAATTTACCAAGGGCTAAATTAAATTTGTTTTTTTTATAATAATTACCCATTAGAACTCTGGTATAACCAAAAGGAATATTTGCATACACGAAATTGGTATTCCACAGGTGAAAGTATTTGTTTGGAAACGAACACTACTCAGTCCGCTAAACATTTTTAAACACTAAATTAAATAAATAAAACACAGTGTTAATTCGATAAGAATAATGCACATGCACTAAGTAGCACATATTACAATGTTTAAGTAATAATAACAGAACTGACCAGTGACCAACAATATAAGAAGTATCCTGTTTAAACCTTAAGTAAACATATACACAATAATAGTGACTTTAGCATTACTTTCCTTGTGCCACACCTTTGGTCAACATTTTTTCATTTTTATATAGGAAAACAGGAGGCCAAACAACGTAATCCAGCCGTTTTCCTGTCTTAGTATATGCCTTATACATTTCAGCCTTAAAAGGTGAGTCATCTTCGATCTCTTCAAACTCAATGTAAACCGGCGGATCATGTAAACGCGCTAGCCAACATATTTTAGCACATTCCTCTACGTAGGAGACGATCCCTGTCTCTCTAGGGAGCTCCATTTCTTCCAGCACAGCCTTAGAAATAGCCTTTAAGACAAAGAAAATAAGTATATTAGTTAAATGTTTTAAAAGCATATAAACAATTTAAAATTTCACTTGATATAAGTGACCATCCTTATTGTATAATATGAGTATGTTCCTAAATTGCATACAAAATATGCAGACGTTGGTGTTATTTAATTCTTATTTTCCCAAGATAATATGCCATTGAGTTAAATGTATGATGGCCGTTTTGACAACCTTGCATAATTCCAACAAACAGCAAGGCATAGCATTGTTATTACCTTGACAACTTGATCTTCCAGCTGTGTGTGAACGATTCTTCGGATTTCAGATATGGTCTGTTTATGGCTGTTGGTCAGTGTATCGAAATCAAACTTCAGGTATATTACGTTTTCTTTATGTTCATCCTTCAAAAACATTAATACATGTAATTAATGAAGTACATTAAACAAACTTGGCGTATTTCTTTATGCTAAAGACAGTTGATTCAGTAACAATCGAATAAAGGTAATTAGATATATCAACGTATGTACATGCAAGGTATATGAATCGTTATGACTCGCTGTACTGAAGGAATTTGTGTTCCTTTTTAAGTCCAGTAGTGAGAAAAAAACATATAGCATTTCTCGCTTCCTTTTAGTGGGTCATACGCATGCCTGATGTATACACCCTGATTCAGTCATGATGCATTTAATAAAGAAATACCTGTTTTGTCTGTTTTTCTTTTTTGGACTCTACATCATGTTGAGTTATATCGTCAGTGCATTCGTTTCCTTCCGTCTTTACATTGAAGTCCGATTTAAACTGGACAACAAACAAGAAGTAAACAGTATTGTGAAGAAACCTAAAATTGTTTTGTTGAAATGCTTACACATAGCTTGTAATAAATTAAATTACAATCCATGAACTTCTCATTAATAATCACAGCAAAACAAGCTGTTATCAAAGATGTCATTTCAATGTTTTGAAAGGGATAACGACTCGGAAAGCCTATATTTTTGACAATGGAACTGTCCGAATGATGTAAAGTATTACCTCTGCAGATTTATTATTCTGATAAGCTAGTTCAACATGAGAACGTTCTTTTTCAGCTCTGTTGTCTATTTTCTTGCAATCAGTATCATCTTCCAACTCCTGTGTGTCTTTCTTTATGTCTGGTGCAGCCTGCAAGAAAGAATCTAATTACAAGTTTTGCTAAGCTAACTTTGTTATCACTCAGATAATAATTTCATCCGAGAGTGAAATTGATGAATGGAAAATTAACGTAATTTGTAATTTAACACTGCATGTCTAATTCTCGAACACATTGTAACGTATTTCATTTCTATACATATAACGTATGTTTGTTTGTATGATATTTGTCAAATAAAAAAAGTTTAATCTAAACACTGCATGTCAGCAATTATATGTCTGACATATACAGATGTGACATACTTTATATATATATTTATATATTTCATTGATGAGTACATATTGATAACATTTGTTACTAAGTTCTATTTAAGCTGTACAATTTTTAAACGATACCTTTCGCGCAGTTATGCGATCATGTTCATGCATTAGGTTTGATTAAATTACGTAATAAACATGCTAAAACATGTAAAATGAACTTCATCATTGTATTACCTCACTTGATCCATTTTCTGATTTAACATCTTGGTTATACTCATTATTTTCATCTGAAAGGGCACCATCTATTTTCTTGTTAGCTTTGAATCGTCCAGTCTGGAAGATACATTAAACAACTCATTTATAAAAATACAATACGTTAGTTTATCACTTAATACAACAACACGTGCCCAGTTGAACCTTATAAGTCAAATTCTATGTTCCATTTGAAGAATTCGCCATAGTTCTGGTATGTGATAGGCAATACTTAAAGCATAAATTATTAACAATAACAGTTGATGCGTTTTGGCACTCGTAACACTAAAATGCTATCATACATTCAAAGGTTAAAACCAGGCCAAATGTGTCTTAATGTTATTTTTATATTTAAAACATATGTGAGAATTGGTAAGATTTCCTATATACAAATGGCCAACGGTATTGATGAACTGCTCCTCTGCACTGTAAAAATTATTCTATTATTCATATCAATTTTGAAATATTGACTAATAATTGACATGATTTGTTAATGTTAACAATATTATTGTATTCAATGACCTGTTTAAAGGAACCTGATTCCATTTCCCCTTCTGTTTTGCCCCCTTTTCCTTCGTCTTTTTCTTCTTTTCCTCCTTCTTTTTCTTCCGTTCCTTTTTCCTCATTCTTTCCCTTTGCCGGTATATGTCCTGTACACTCAGAATCCGTCATTGATTCAGGGCTTATACATTTCTTATTATATAAAACATAAGATACACTTTGAAGATATTGTATATTTTAAATACCAAACATATCACCGTCATTAAATAGCAAAATTATACGTATAAATGTCGATTAAAAATGCGTACTTACCACATTAATATCGTTTTTATATTTTATCATTTTGCACCCGCCTCCTCTATCCCTAAATATCACATCATATCAAATATAATTATGAACATCATATTTAGACTAACTATTATTTATTTTTGAAGACGTTAAATTTCTTTACAAACCTCAGTCTCTTCATTGTGCCACAGATATGTGTTGCATAGACCCACATTCTCAGTCATTACTTCCTTTGATTCTTCTTGCAAAGGTAAAGTGGTATCCTTTTCCGATGGAGTTTTGATACCGTTTTCCGATGATGAATCGGTATCATTTTCAGCTTCTTGCGTTTGTTCGGGTTTCAGTACTTTGATTTTACTGGTAACTGTAAGATTTGTTAGGCTTTCTTTCACAGCAGCGTCATAATTCCAACAAACATCAAGGCAGTGCCTGTCGAGTTTCTGTATAATGTAAACGTGTTTTGAGATCTTTATATGTTATTAAGTTACCGTACGACTTCTACTTTATCGTCTAATTCTACTTTCATTGTTGCTTCTGCTGCTGCTGTAGTTGCTGTTGCTGCCGCTAAAATAAAGTTGTTAAAAAGTCGACACATAGGTAAGATAACTGTAAAATGTTGGTAAATCAAATACATTGAATTAAAAAGAAACATGTACGCTAAAAACAACTAAATAGCATATACATAATGTTACTTTATATAGAAAAGAAAGGTTTAGTTTCCTACAAATGGGCTAAGGTGTTCAGCAACATTGACACGACGCTAAAATGTGAAGTCCAAAGTGCTCGATTAATTCATTAGTATACTCATATAAAATAGCACAATAAAACACAATATGACATAAAAACTTTTGACTAATTGTATAAATATACGAAGGATAAAAAACGATTATAAATCATTACCATGAGTAAAATTAATTCACATTTGTCGACAAGGTCAGTCTTAAAACTCTACTATTACTACTACGGCTGCTGCTACTGCAGCTACTTATAAATATAAAAATCTCATATTACCAAACAATGGATTATAGTACTAGTACTTATATAAATATTTCAACTTGTAATTATACTGATAAAAACAACATGATTTGATACCTTCAAAACATCATACAATCGTTTAATTTTGTTCCCATCATCCTCTAAATCTATTTGTTCAAATGCATCTGTCCACTGGTTGTCATAAAGCTCGCTAAACCTTTCTGCAAGTTTGGTTGGCCGATTTGGGTCACCTAAATCTGCTATGTTTGGGTTTTGAAAAAAAAGCAAGGTTTGCTCCGGCTATTTTGCTTACCCTGTAGAATAAGTGTGTCAACATATATGCTCATTTCAATACCTGACCATTTTTAGACATATAGAAATAAAATAACATATCTTATCATAAAGATATTTCGAAGGTATGTATCATTTTGCTCCCTTATGATTAACTAAATACTCACTTGAGAGTCAAGCTACGTATTTGTTCCTTCGATTCCTCCGATTCATTGAGATCTTTTTGTTGAAAATGGTAATCAGCATTCTTTCTGAAAAGATCGTGTTCGAGTTTTGACTTCAATGCTTCCATTTCTTTTAGATTTTCAACATATCTGTCTTTGGACTGGACCAATTCATTGTATGTCGTTTTAAGGGAAGTTAAATTTTCCTTTGACTGTTTTTCTTTCTTTTGGAGATCCATTTCTCTCGATTGTGTTTCCTTCAGGTCTTTCTTTAGTTGTTTTGTGCTGAAATTTGAAAGTGCGTTTATTAAAACAGAGCGCAAATTTATAATGTACATAATGTACGGTTACACATAAGCATGCATAACTAGTTCGGAATCTAAATAAAGAATATATTGCGAGTTTGGAATAAAGCTTTAGTTCGTTCACATCGCTAAGATAAAGGCGTCATAACATTTATATTATTTAATTCTTCGTTCTGACTTTCTAATCTATTGACAAATGTTTGAAGGGATGTCGGATATGTACACCATTTTTCCGACACCTCAGACGAAATAAAAACGTACTTTTCAATTAATTTCATTCACAATCTGATCAGAACACAAGTGGTAGAAATGTTTATGTTTATGAGGAGTTGAAATAACTTTGTTTTATAAGGAGTTGAAATGACCTATGTTTATTAGGGGTTGAAACGACTAAGATTAAATAGGGGTTAAAATGATTATGCGTTTTAGGGGGTTGAAATGATTAAGGTATATTAGAGGTTAAATACTTTCTATTTACCAAAGGAGAGGGTTTGAAATGATTAAGGGTTGAAATGACAATAAAAATTTGGAGGCAGTCATATATCCTCAAAACTAAAGTTATGTACTATATTTACCATACCATAATATTGTGTTTCTTAATAACAGTCAACATATTTGTGTTAAATAAAAAATGATTTTGCAATACAAATAAAAGTAAAGCACAATTGTGACATCTTGCAACTACAAAAAAAGAAACATACCATTCAACAGACATACATTACAACACCACATTAATAAAGATTTTGCAATTTAAAATAATCAATTTTAAAATCGTACATGATATTGCATATTTTCAATCCGCTAACTTAAGATTCAAACAGCATATTTCAAATACTTTTCCGATAAACACAAACTATATATATATATATATATATATATATATATATATATATATATATATATATATATATATTTAATAAGGTGTGATCTGTTCATACGCAAACATTTTTGAATCGATGTTTTTGTTTAGTTTAACGCCTCACTTCTATTTCTGCTCATACAAATTCAGACTTAGTTCAGTAATAATTTGTATTAACTTTAATAGTCAATATTTCACGTTTCACATTGAGGTACGCCTCATTAAATAGCCTGCAACTAGTACATAAAAATAGTCAAATGTAGGTATGAAATTTCATCAAGAGATATTCAGTAAGTTTTCAATAGTGTATTTTTAAGAAAAACCGTCGGTTTGCAGTATATGATAAGGTAACGTAAACGACGTCTGTTGACTATTTCTAGACATTAAATTCTTACATTTCTTTCTCCATTATAATCATCTGGTCTCGCTCTCTTACATCTTGTTTGAACATGTTTATGCTGGAAAATAATCGAATTAAAGTTCTAAAATATAAGAGCAACATTTTATCAGCACTCGTAATATTGAGCCTAACTAATTTGTTACAAATTAGCTGTTATAGATATCTTATTTTATTTACGATTCAGTTAAATATATGTACTGCACAAACCTTTCTGACAGAGATTTATTCTTCCTATCACTCACTCGTGCGGCTTCTTCCATTTGACGTATTCTAAATAGTACATTCATAGTATTAGTCATAATTTATATGAAAAGATTAAGCAGTGATGTCTGACGACAATCGTTTTTTAACAGCTAAGATACGCGTTGTATTAGTCACCATTTAATCGAAGCATATACTTATTAACGGCACTCAAGTGCATCCCGTTACTTTATTTTGATCATCTTTATATTTAATTAATCAGGATAAAACAATTATATCGAGCTTTTCAATATCACATGTTTTTAAACGTATATTTTTTGCCTATCCAACATTAGAAAATAAACAAATCTTTAATGCAATTTACTTATATCCGGGCTTTAGTGTCCGGGAATATAGCGTAAACGTTAGTCTCCCTTCGAGTGTAATGCTCAATGTAGTATTGTGTCTATTGTAACTGTGTTTACAAACGATGAGAGCAAAAACGTTAATAATAAACAACATAAAAAAACCTCAAAAGCCAATTAATTGTAATTTCTACTTTCAATAGATAACCCACAAACGATTAAAACAATATCCTAAAGGAAATATACCTCTTATTAAAGTTCGAAATCGTTCTTGTCTTGTCTTCGATATCGCTCCTTTGCCTGTTAAAGAAATATTTTACGGGCTCCGACGTCATAGCCTTTCCCAACAGTTTTGCGGGACCAGCTAAAGACGCGGCTTGAAGTGCCAATGTCACTCAATTATTTACAAGTTGAAACAACTTATCAAATGTAGTAATAAAGCAAAACTTTTAAAAGTTTCCAAGTTTTAGTAAACAACTTTAAGTCATTTTAAATTACACAACTCATTCCTGGGTACATCCAATAAAAAATAATGATTTATGTATATATTGATATCGAATTGATTTGAAATAAGATGCTTTTTTACTTTTCGATCATTTCCTCAGCTGCTGCAGATTTCCTGAAACGAAAGTAAACATTAATGCCATTTAGTTGTCCTAATTATAAGTATATTATGTATTCTGTCCTTCGAGTTTTGTATTACAATAAGCCTTTTATAATGTGAATACTCATGGACAGATTGTCTACTGTTTAATAAGATAAATTAAAACACAAACTATATATTTCTTAACATGTTTGTGTCATGTACAATAAATCTTTCAAGTAGACACTACGTAACGAAGACTTACAAAACAATATTTATATAAAATTGTTCCTATTGTGGTCACGGGCATATATAATTGGAGAGCTGCTCTAACAAATTTAGACGAGATAATCATCACGGATGCATATATTCGCTTTTAAAGCGACACTCTCACATATTTACTATTTGGACTAAACCAATCTTGGAAAGAGCCAAATTTTGTGTAATAACTGGAAAACAGTAATATAAGAGTGTGACAAAATATTGTTCGCAAGTTTTAATATTCATTTATATCATTTTATTTATATTCAATGTTTTATGACGTAAAGCGTAACTAACGCTTAAAGGAAAATGAGATTGTCGGCAACTTCCTAAAACGATGAGACATGTTTAATTGTGAGTTATCTTGTATTACAGTATTTAAGACATTGATGACAAAATAGGCTAATCCTGGGACTGAAAATGTTAAACGGTCAATATGTGAGAGAGCAGTTTTAACTTCTTGAATCGAAGACACTATGGGAACCGTATGCATATTTTTTTTCTCCATTTTATGAGATATACCCCATGAATTGATGCATGTGTTGTTAAATAATATTAGTATCAGTATGATATTTACATTATCATAATATTATTATTTAGTTTAATATCAGTACATCGATTTGAGAAACAAACAACAAGTATTTTTTGGTCTATTTCAACGGAAAAACTACAATTATTTCAATACAAGACATCGAACATGGTATAACATGTACAGGAATTAATCGGTATATTCGCGATATTTTATCTTTAAAAGAGTGCATGTTGTTAAAATGATCGTAAATACATTGTGAAATTTATTAGACTTTGTTACCAAACTTACTGCAAAAAATTGAACGATTGAGAATACATATGTTTATCTTGTTCTCCTTACCTTAATGATTCGTTCCTTTCTGCTATAAACATTTCAAACTCGTGTTCTCTCTTCTCCGTTTCTTCGGATAATTCTTGCTTGGTTTCATTTAAACTGAAATGACGTACGAAACAGCATGATAAAGTATGAAAAGTGTTGTGGTTATGTATAGCAATGTAGTTCTTTTCAAATTGACCTGTTTCAAACTCACAATCATATCATTTCGCTTAGCAGAGGGGTTATGTGGCTAAAAATTTTGTTAACAACACAAATCCTTGGCCAAGAGCAATTCGCGACTAGAAAGTTGTGTTAAGTTTGAAGCATTTACACCTAAAAATCCTAATGATAATCGTAAACGTTAGACAGATTAAATCAGACATAACAAAAATTAAAATGAATAGCACAACTCTCATTCACACTTCATGAGGTTGTTTTTTTATAGAGCAATGGTTATAATTTTTATGTAAATGTACTGCATTTAACCCGGTTGTATGTTCAGAATATCTTAGTTAAAGCTCCTCCAAATAAACTTAATTCCAACACAGCATTTATTTACCCCGTTTTTTTATTTACTCAATTTAGCTACAAATGAAACCTTTATTTACCGTTGGTTTAGCTCTCTGTTTTCTTTTTCAAGTCGTTCTATTGTTGTTGTGAGCTGGACATTTATTCTGAAATTAAAATACAATCACAATTACAGGAACAGGCCCAGTAGCCTAAACATTAACGAAGACCCTGTAACATTGTTTTCTATAGCTGATATATAATAGAACTATACATTATGATGTTAAACCTTACGTCGGTAAACATATTTTATTTTTTCTTGATATAAAATCAGAAAAAAATAAAAATATTATCTATTAATTAAGGGGCCGTTGTTTTATGCAATTTTGACAACTTATGACAATTTATACAAACCACGCGTAGTGCACCTAATATCAGAAAGGGACAGGTACCATTTTACGTTTTAAAAACTGATCCATGTGTTTTTCTTAAACATACAAATCAAATGACTGTTTCGTGTGGAACTATTTTTTGGAGAATACACCTTCTTCTTGCGATTGATTCCTGTGGCTATCAAACATTAAACACTTGTCATACACAATAAATATCAACTGATATGAAATTTCTGCAAAATACCACTTGCATTCTAATTTAAACATGATATATTAAGTGCAGCTAACCACTTCGGTTTAATAATTTATAGAAATGTATATATTTATTTTTGAAATATCCATATCATATCAGATATTACAAACTTTCAAATGTCTGTATGGTATCTTACAAGAATTAGTTCAAAACCTTGTAACTTTTAAGACATGTAATTTTAATCTGAGAGACGAAAACTGTGTATATGTTCAATACGTAAGAACAACGAAATAAGAAAAAAAAATGAGGCCAGTCAGGTATGAAACAGCCTCCCAAACGAAATAAGGTGCTCCAATTACTACCTGGAATTTAGAAGGCTGATCCGCAACTGGACAAGTCCCTCTTGTAAATATTCAATGTGTCAATTTTTGCTTTAAAAAAGAAGAAATTGAGAACTATTAGATGATTGAATATCTTTAAATTTATCTTTTGTCATAACGGGAAAGGAGTTTTGTTTTAAGCGGAAAGGCTTACACGTTCAACGAATGTTACGAGTAGGCACTACGTAAAGAAGTTATCTTACGTATTTAGACGTGATACACACCAAGGATGCATATATCAGCTTTTAAAGCTGCAATATAACAGATTGACCGTGTTGGCTATAATGATCTTGGAATGAGCCATACTGTGTGTATATATCTTCAAACCAGTGATATAAGAGTGTTGACAAAATATTGTCAGCAGGTTTTCATAATCATTTAATATATCATTTCATTTAAATTCAATTATTTTTAATTGATGTATTATGACGAAAAGCGTTACTAATGCTTAATGGAAATAACTCCATGTATGGAGTTGAAATGACTTAAGTTTATTATGGGTTGAAATTACTAAGAATTAATAGAGGCGACAACGATTATTCGTTAGGAGTTAAATCCTTTTAATTTACCAACGTACAGGTATTGAAATGATTAAGGGTTGAATACCATATACCGTTTGGAGACGTTCATATATCCTAAAAACTTAAGTAATTTACAAAGATAATCTATACCAGTTTGGTATCATTTCAAAAAGGATATTTTATGATGATTTAATATATTTCATAAGTTCAGGAAAAACAACAACATTACATTGATAAAGTTGCAATTATTCATAGCAAAATAGAACATAAAGTTATTTTCCAATATTTATTTTAGATAACCCTTTCCCACCCATAAGCTCCTTTAAGAGTATGCAAAATACACATTGTTGTAGATCGAATTCCTCAATTAGTTATTTGTTTTCGAAATGCGTAAGGTACAAAAACATTTTTAAGGATGATGTTTTTTTTTTGTTTGGTTAAAAAATAAGACGGATTGATCTGTGCATATTCATACATTTATGACTCGATTTTTTTCATTTAGTTTAACACCTCACATGACTTTTGCTGCTCATACAAATTCAGACTTAGTTCAGTAATATACAAAAAACGCGTCTTAATTCTTAAAAAGACATAAAGACCTAATATTACAGAAACGAACATGATTTGTACATGAATGAATTTAAGTCTTGATAAATCGGATTCAGATATGTTAACTTTAAAAGTCAATATTACGCGTTTCACATCGAGGTATGCCTCATTAAATCGTCTGCAACTTGTACACAAAAATAGTCACATGCAGGTATGCAATTTTATCAAGAGATATTCAGTAAGTTAATAATAGTGTAGATCTTTGAAAAAATCTCTCGTTTTGCAGTATATGATAAGAAAAGGGAAATGAAGTCTGATGAGTATTTCTAGACAATAAGTCTTACCTTTCTTTCTCCTTTCTAATCATCTGGTCTCGCTCTCTAACCTCTTCTTTCAACTTGTTTATGCTGGGAAATGATCGAATTCAATTTGTGTCATATAAGAGCAACATTTTATCAGCACTCGTAATATTGAGCCTTACTAATTTGTTACAAATTAGCTGTTAAAGACATCTTATTTTATTTTCGAACCTTTTTGTCAGATATTTATTTTTCCTATAACTCATTTGTGCGTCTTCTTTCATTTCACGTATTCTAAATATTGCATTCATATTATTACTCATAACCGATTTGAAGTAGTAGATACGCGGGAATGTCCAAACAAAGAGACATCGATATGTTCAAGCACTTCAAGGGAAGACTTTGTTCATGGGTCATTGGACAGCAAGTTGTTACAAATGTTCGATGAGCTGAGGTTCATCAGGAACGAGCAAGTACACACTAGTTTAACACTACATTCCTTCCAAAGAAAAAGTACAGGTGTAAATGATAAACTTAATCAAGTGATTCGTCCGACAAATTCACATACGAAAGTTTTGAAAACTTTAGACTACAAATCTATCGACCTGCTGTAGCTAGGTCCGAAAAACGGTCTCAATCTGCGAAACCTTAAACAAAACAAAGTGTCAGTATAACTTGAGGTAATGACATTAGCCAGGTTTTACCCACTTCTAAAATACACCCGGTGTTGACAGTGGTGGTCAACCAGCGGAACGTGATTAGCCGATCATCGTATAGTGTACTGACAAGAAGGTCACGCTGAGATGTACGCTGTTAAATATTCAGGTTCTGGCAAGCAGACGAACGAATAAGTTTCACTCTACTGAGTTAATAAATATGTTTCAATCAAATGATCTAATTGGTTGACGGAAACCTGGACTGATGACTTTTCAGATTTACATATTGACAATTTTGAATGTTATGTTTTAAAATAGGCATGAAAAATAGTAAACGGTCATCAGGGGGCATAATTGTTTATATGAGAAACACTTATGTTACAAATGAAACATTAATATTTACGGGTAATTTCGATATTTCATGTGTAAAATTCAGTAGTGTGTCGTTGGGTTTAGATAAGGATCTGTATTTCTGTTTATCATATGTTGTACCAGAAAATAATAGTCGCTAGAGTTGGATTGAAGCTCACACATTCGATCGGTTACTTTCATTTCTACCGGATCTAGAAGCTAAGAATGTCAACTATTTTTATTTTTTGCTTTGTGATGATTTAAATGCTCATATCTCAGATAGGCCGGATTTTGTCACAGGCGATAGTTATATGCACTTTAATAAGTGGTTACCAAATAATTATATAACTGATGTACCGTTAACACGATGTTTAAATGATAAAGAGAGGCTAAATAATTATTGATTAATGCTGTTAGATTTATGTAAAGAAACCGGATTACGTATTTTAAATGGTCGCTTTGATAGAGATAAAGAGGGTAATTTTACGCACGTTTCAAATCGGGATTCAAGTGCTGTAGACTATGTTTTGACTACACAGAATCTATTTAAGCATGTATTGAGTTTTATAGTTGAATCACCAAATATATTCTCCGATCATTGTGCTGTTAAATTTTCTTTGTTATCTCAGTTAACATCATTGAAGATAAAACTCGTAGCTCAATTAATAGTAAATTCATTTGGGATTGTGATAAAAAAGATGCATTTATGCAAAATATATCAAATCAGGATATTCTAGATAAATTACAATCGTGTAATCAAAGAATACAAGATGCTAACTCGGCATATGAAATAGATTGATGTATTTCTGACTTTTCGTCAATTTTATATGATTCAGCAAAACCATTTAAGCGCAAATTTAATGTGCATTCAGATACAAGTCATAATGAATATAGTTCAACTTTTGACAAGCCATGGTTTGATGAGGATTGTTATTTAAAAAAAGGAGTTTGTATAACATGTTAAGTCTGTATAGATTATATAAATTAGAAGGAAATAGAAAAAAAATATGGTAATTGCTAGATCTAATTATAAAATATGTGTTCATCGAAAAAAAAGTTAAATTATGATAAATTACAAACAAAAAGATTAAACGAGTCAAGAATTAAAAATGCAAAAACTTTTGAACTTTATTTTAAGAGTGTGAATAATCGTACTGGTCCCTTTTCTGCGTAGACGAGGATGTTGTTGATTTCATTGATAGATATGAGAAAAATGATTTTGATGTTATGTTTGCAGAATTGAATACGCCCATCAGCTCTGATTGTTTACTTAATACTTCGACACAATTGAATACTAACAAAAGTGGGGGCCCAGATATGCATATAAATGAATTTCTCATTCATGGGAATTTCGTCTTGTTGCCACATCTTCTTACTTTGTTTAATAAGCTTTTTGAAATAGGGTATTTTCCACCTGCATGGTCTAAGGATTGTGTTATACCGTTGCATAAAAAGGGTAATATCAATGATGAGAATAACTTCCGAGGAATCACATTGCTGAGTACTAAACTATTTACGAGAATATTAAATAATATGTTGACTGATTGGGTAGTAACATATAATGTATAGATTATTATTATTATTATTATTATTATTATTATTATTATTATTATTATTATTATTATACCAGATTTGTTGAGCGCCCTTTTCATAAAAATTACGTTTAAAGGCGCTTAACAATTAAACATGTGACATATCGTAGATATGTGGAAATCACAAAAATGACATATTTTAACATTTTAAACCAATTCAAGTGAAACTCATATGGTGTAAAAACACACACACATAAAGTGTCTTAAAATGCTATATGCAATAAAGCATAAAAATAAGAATAAGAAATCAGCATCATGAAACCAAATATATATATATAGTTACTGTAGTTCTGTATCGTAAAAAATAAGTAGGGATAATAACAGTCACAGTTGTTATCTATACGTTATAGGACGTTTTGAAAGTTGTGTTTTGATAGGTTTTTTGAATGAATTAAGTGATGATTCTTTTTTCAGAGTGTCCGGGAGAGAATTCCATAGTTTTGCATCAGTAACTTTAATACTCCTATCACCGTAAGAGACCAGTCGACATTTTTGTGGCACAAGGGTGATTGCTGCACTTGCTGATCTCAGGTTTCTAGTTGGCACGTAAACCTCTACTAAGTCGCTCATGTAAACCGGCGACTGACCGTGCAAGGTCTTGATAGTTTGAATGATAATTTTATATTTAATTCTATCTTGTATTTGAAGCCAGTGAAGATCTTTAAGGATTGGTGTTATGTGTTCAAAACGGCTTGTTTTCGTAATGATACGGGCAGCTGTGTTTTGAACAGTTTGCAGTTGGTTCGTTGTTGATTTTGGCACACCATACAAGAGAGCATTGCAATTATCTAACCGTGATGTCACAAGCGAGTTTATGAGAGTCTTTGTGGCATCAGCGGTCAAATGTGGCCGAATGTGACCAATCTGTCGTATCTGATCATTGCATGTTCGAATCAAGCGTAACACCAAGGTTTCGAACAGTTTTTGATGGTTTTATGCTCGAATCGCCAATTTCCAGTTCTAGATTTTCAACAAGTTTGGAGTGATTTTGACTTGAAAAAAGAAATAATTCAGTTTTGTCTGCATTCAATTTTAACATGTTTGAATTCATCTATGATATTATTTATTTTAGGCATTGTTCAACTCGCGTGATTGTAACTACCTGTGAGGCTTGGTCAGTTGGTTTACACGAAAGATAGAGTTGGGAGTCATCTGCATAAAAATTGTGGTTTAGACGATGGTTTTTACAGATAGACCCGACCGGCTAAGTGTACATCGGGTAGAATTTTTGGCTCAGTACCGATCCTTGAGGAACAATGAATTTCATAAGGACCGGTTCAGAGAGTTTGCCGTTGATGCATACCGTTTGGTAGCGGTCTGTTAGGTATGATGCGACCCATTGACGAGGTTTATCTGCAAATCAAATGTCAGATTCGAGTCTTTGAAGAAGGGTGTTATGGCCAATGGTGTCAAATGCAGCCGACAGGTCCAGCATCACGAGTACTGTAACATCACCTGTGTCTAATGATTCAAGAATGCCGTTTTGAACTTTATTATCTGTTGATAATTTTTTTATCCTGCATGGCATTTTTACACATATGTTGAATCAAAGCAAACATTTGTACTGCGCTTTTATAGATTATACAAAAGCCTTTGATTATATAGTGAGAGACAATCTGTGGTATACATTGATAAACCTTGGAGTTAGGGGTAATATGTTGAATATAATCAAATCTATGTACGATTTGGTCAATTCAAAGGTAAAACATAATAATGTATTAGGCAATGGATTTAATTGTACTCTTGGTGTAAGACAAGGCGAAAATGTGTCGCCTTTTCTTTTCTCGATGTTTCTGAATGACATAGAATATATTTTTATACATAAAGATTTAGATGGGACTGCTGGCGAAATGTTTAAGGTATTCCTTATTTTAGATGCTGATGATATTGTTATTTTTGCCAACTCAGCAAATGAGCTTCATTTCAGTTTAGATGCTCTGCTTGAATATTGCAATAAATGGAAATTAGATGTAAATACCGTTAAAAGAAAAAAAATATGATATTTAGTTAGGCAGGGAGATTGAGAAATGATTTAAAGTTTTATTACAATAACGAGGAATAAGGAATCGCCAATGGGTTTTCATATCTTGGTGTTGTGTTTAGTAAAGGAGGATCTTTTTCGGATGCCCAAACTACATTAGCTGGCCAAGCGCTTAAAGCAATTTTCCAGATTAATAAATATCTTTATAAGTTCCCTTGTCTATCAGTAAAGCATAGACTTGATCTTTTCGACAAACGTATTGCCCCCAATTTTAAATTATGCAGGAGACGTTTGGGGTTTTATCCAAGGTAATGCAGTTGAAAGAGTTCATCTACAATTCTGCAAATGTCTACTCGGTGTCAAAAAGACAACCCAGAATGATTTTATTTACGGAGAATTAGGAAGGTTACGTTTTAAAACAAGATATATGAATATAATCAAATACTGGGTAAAACTTGTGTATACAGATAATAACAAGTACATACAAGAGGTTTATACTATGCTTAAAAATGACATGGAGAGAAATGCAAACAAGCCGAATTGGTGTTCACCTACTAAAGACCTTCTATGTAGTTTAGGTTTATTTGATGCATGGATTTGTCAAGAAATAGGTAATATTGAATTATTTTTGTCATAAGTGAAACAGCGGCTAAAAGATAATTTTATCCAGGATTGGCATCGAGTAGAGCAAGATTTTATAATACTATATCAAGTTTTAGACTTCAGCCATACCTCAAATTATTAAATGTTACGAAGTTCCGTAAGTCTATGTCTAAATTGCGGCTATCCTCACACAGATTAAGCATTGAAACAGGTAGATGGAATAGACCGCAATCAACACCATTAAACGAACGTATATGTACCATTTGTAATTTATTAAAAGACGAGTATCATTTTGTTTTAGAGTGCACATTGTATACTGAACTCAGATTTAGATATGTACCTAGATAGTATAGACAACGTCCCAGAATGCATAAATTAATACCTATATTATATAATTAATAACATTTTGATATCGAAAATGAATCAATTTTAAAAAATGTAAGTGTTTATATTTTTAAGCATTTGAATTACGAAAAACTACGTTATATTCCATGTAATGTGTATATGTTTGTTGTAATTGTCGTCTACTTGTTTGTTAAGAAGTACACAGTGTTAGTGCACCTCTCTATATCTGCATAATTATGTATTTGTTATAATGAATTATTTATATCGATTCTATTTCATAAATTGGGTTTATTGTGTTATTGCTGCTTTTGTCGCCATTGTATATGTACAGGTTTTTCCAGATGGGTCTATCGCCTTCTTGGAAATAAATGTTCTGTTTTGTTCTGTTCTATTATTAGTAATAATTGATATGTAAACGATTAAGCAGTGATGTCTGACGACAATTGTTTCTTAACAGCTAAGATACGCGTTGTATTAGTCACCATTTAATTGAAGCATATACTTATGAACGACACTCAAGTGCATCCCATTACTTTATTTTGATCATCTTTATATTTAGTTAATTAGTATAAAACCATTATGTCGAGCTTTTCAATATCACATGTTCTTTTAAAGGCATAAGAAAATAAACAAATCTTTAATTGTAAAGCTCGATATAGTATTACTACATCAATAAACTGTGTTTACAAACGATGAGAGCAATACCGTTTATAACATACAACAAATAACAAACACACTAAAAAGCCAATTAATTGTAACTTCTACCTTATATAGATAACCGACACAGGATTAAAATAATATCATAAAGGAAATATACCTTTTATTAAGGTTCGAAATCGTTATTGTCTTGTCTTCGATATCGCTCTTTTGCCTGTAAAAGAAATATCTAATGGGCTCCGACGTCATAGCCTTTCCCAACAGTTTTGCGGGACCATTTAAGACGCGGCTTGAAGTGTCAATGTCACTCAACCATTTACAAGTTGAAACAACTTATCAAATGTAGTATATAAGCAAAACTATTAAAAGTCTCCAATTTTCGGTAAACAATTTTAAGTCATTTTAATTTACGCAACTCATTCCTGGGTACATCCAATAAAAATAATGATTTATGTATTATTGACATCGAATTGCTTTGAAATAAGATGCTTTCTTACTTTTCGATTACTTCCTTAGCTGCTCCAGATTTCCTGAAACGTAAGTAAATATTAATGGCATTTAGTTGTGCTAATTATGATTATATTATGTATTCTGTCTTTTGACTTTGACTTGCGAGTTTTATATGTCAGTATGCCTATTATAATGTGAATATTCATGGACAGGTTATCTACTGTTTAATGAAATAAATTAAAACTCAAACTTTATATTTCTAAACATGTTTGTTTCATGTACAATGAATCTTTCGATTAGGCACTACGTAACGAACACTTACAAAACAACATTTATTAGTGATTGGTTTATGCGATCGCACTGGAGACGGAAATGTATGCTTTTAGCCTTTCGATTGAAAGTGTATGCACACGAAAGTGTTGTTGAAAATTTAGAATTAGAGAATGATAATATTTTGACTACTTTTGGAGTTAATTCTATTTATCTTTTTTTTTCTTTTACCTTATTGGCAAAAAGTGTAACGAAATAATGTAATTTGTCTATTTCACGGCGTAAAAACAAAACCTCCTTTCAATTCTTGAGCATGCCCAAAGTAATTCTGCGCATGCGGTGCTGGGTGATACAGGAATCCAGTGGATTTCGTGAAATCACTCAAAACGTGAAATCCATTTATAACTCATTTAATCTAATTAATAAATTATTTTTGTTGTAGTTATTTTGGAAAGTGCCCCATGTAGGGTAAATGTTTCAAATTTTATTGAAATCTGTCAAACTATGAAGCAGTTAGAGCAATTTATCGAACGTTAGTTTTTTGCTAAGAAATACTCTGCACAAGTGCAAATCCCTCATAATGACTATTGACTCAACCACTTTTGCAAAACTTTGTATTTGAAGTTTCGAACATGTTGAACAAACTTTGAACAGGTGCATTTTAATCTATTTTATCAACCATTGACACAACAACTTTTGCACTCCTCATATTTAAACTTTCTGCATTTTGACACCAATATTTCACATTAATACACAGATTGCCTTTAAATACATGCATGTTATTTAATGGATATTATTTTATCTTTTTATGTGTGAATTAAACACAATGTACAACTATGTTTCATTTCTTTTTGTAAAAATGCAGTATCAATATAAAGATAATTTGAAATGTTAATTTGATATACATGCTATTGTTGCTGATTTCTTAATATTGATCACCAGTAAAATTTTGCCAAATTGATGTCCAGTCTTGACAGTTAAAGGCAGCAGTTTTATTTATATGCTATTGTTAACTGATTTTCAGTATTGATCTTCAACAGCAATTTGGCCAAACTGTTGTATAATCTCTGACCGTTGAAGGCCGCAGTTTGATTAACATGCTATTGTTAACTACTCTTCAGTATTGATCTCCCACAGTAATTTGGCCACACTAATTCTTGTATAATGAATGACGGTTGAAGGCCGCAGTTTGATTTACATGTTGTTGTTGTTAACTACGTGTCAGTATCGATCTCTTAAAGTAATTTGGCCAAACTGTTGTATAATCACTGACGATTGAAGGCCGCAGTTTATTTATATGCTGTTGTTAACTACTCCTCAGTATTTATCTCTTACAGTTATTTGGCCAGACTGTTGTATAATATCTGACGGTAGAAGACTGCAGTTTGATTTACATGCTGTTGTTAACTGCTTTTCAGTATTGATTTCCAACAGCACTTTGGTTAAACTGTTGTATAATCTCTGACGATGGAATGCCGCAGTTTGATTAACATGCTGTTGTTAACTACTTTTCAGTATTGATCTCCAACAACACCTTGGCCAAACTGTTGTATAATCCTTGACGATTGAAGGCCGCAGTTTGATTTACATGCTGTTGTTAACTGCTTTTCAGTATGGATCTCCAACGGCACTTTGGCAAAACTGTTGTATAATATCTGACGATTGAAGGCCGTAGTTTGATTTACATGCTATTCATTCCTGTTTCTTAATACTGTAGATGCAATTTTACCCTTTTAAGGTCAAATTACTGAACAAACACACACTTTCATGTACTATTACAATAACTGTTTTTCCCCTTTGTGATATATGTTTTACTGTAATAGATGTTGCATGTTTCTTCGTGTTCTTAGAATATTATCATTTCACACATTCATTTTCTTACATGTCTTTTTTAAACATTTTCTTTAGTTTTCAATAACTATTTGCTAATGTATAAAACTGTGTATAAATTTGCTTTTTTGTTCTCTTAATGAATGATCATAATGTCACTCTACTGTATACCAACCTTTCCGTTGAACTTTTGTTACACAATGATAACATTCATTTGTGGAAACAACTAAATTTATTCCATTTATAAGACATTTCAATAATCCTTTCCTATTGCTTAAAAAATTCTGACATGATTATTCCCATTCGTTATTATGCTAGAATACATGTAAATATCTTGCACATTTGCAACAAATGTTAATTTCATAAAGCTGTTCCTACAAATTGTTCTGCTTCTTTACCATTTGAAAGCATTCATTTGTATGTTAATGTTATTCATATTTAAAAAAATACCAACATTTGTTTTGCATTTCTTTTTAAAATTTTGAAATCATCTGTTTGTATGTTGTTGTTAAAATTCTTCATCTTAAAAACTAATGTCCTTTAATCGTTATTTCTCAAAACCAATCCTGCCTTTTGTATTGGACTCTTCTAAAGACTGCTTCACTGTGTTGTGCTTTGTTGTATATAAGTATGTATGTAAGTTAACATCCATTTATCCCATTCCAAACTTTTAAAACTAATATACCTACTGAGCTACGACGGCTTACTATGATCTGATGACATAATTAAGCTATATACCTAACTCGGTAATTACACGTGATAACACCGACGAGCCAACCATGCTATCTTAATGGAAAATACGAAATAACTGCTAAACTTAACTAAATTGTAAACTATGTGGTACCTCAGTTAGTAAGTTTCAGTGCATTGTACACGTTTATAACAAGTTTATGACAGTTTTCGACCATTTTCTTTTTTTCCCGCAATTTTATCATATGGAGTACAGCCCTTTTAAGACTTTAAGTTTGCTATTTCTCAGGGTTTTTATAAGTACCTGTATATGTAATGAAACTGTGTATTTCATGTTGCATATTTCATTCTTAAAGGACACAGCTGTGTTTCAAAATCATATATTGTTGATTGTATTCTGAATATTATATCACACTCAATTCTAGTCACTTCTTTTTTAATTTGTATTTATATTTTTTCAATTTAAAAATTTGAATAAAAATGCCACTTTTTATTTCGTAGTTCATTTTGCCCCATTTTACATTGTTTCCTGACTAACATGACTAGAACAAATAAGCCTTATAATCATTTATCGTCCCTATTCGTTCTAATATCAGCACTTCAAAATACACAAAGTGCAGCTTTTTTTATTTCTTCAAATAAAGATCCCATGTTTCAATGTATATTGCTCAAAATCTGTCTTAAAGTAAAATAAAGTTTGAAAGATGTCCTGCATTATTTGAATACGATTTGTAAACTCATCCATGTTTGCATTATATATATGTTATAAAACGAACCTAGGCTGATTAAAATTGCCATGTGTCAGTCCTGAAACCGCCCATTTCACATCACACTATTTGTACATTGCTAGGAATCGTTATAGAGCGAGCCTTTTTGCTGTCTACTACAGCAATTTTGTACTTGTATAAAATTGTTCCTATTGTGGTCAAGGGCATACATAATTGGAGAGCTGCTCTTACAAATTTAGACGTGATAATCATTAAAAATATCAGCTTTTAAAGGGACTGTGTCACAGATTTGTACCAAAAAATGTTTTTTTTTCTGTAACGAATCTCAGGTTATTTATCTAATAGAATGAGTTACGCTTTGATGTCATAATTGTAAAATAAGTACCAAAATGTAAAACAAAAATTGTGTCGGAGACCGGGTTCGAACCCGCGTCGCCAAAATAGAAATCCAGCGTCTTCCTAACTGAGCTAACAAGGCTTACACTAAATTACTGACATAATTAAAGTATAAACCTTACTCGGTAATATCACGTGATAACATCGACTAGCCAATCACGCATAAGGAGTGAATTCTACTTGGTAGACATACGCAGTAATCTGTTTCAATGGAAAAATATGGAATAACTGCTAAAATTAAATACATTGTAAACTATGTGGTACTTAAATTATTAAGTTTCAATGCATTGAACACATCGATGCCAAGTTTATTTCATTATTCGACAATATTTTTTTCGCTATTTTATCATTTGTGAGACAGCCCCTTTAAAGCCACAATCTCACAATCTTGACTGTTTGGACTAAAAGAATATTGGAAAGAGCCAAATTTTGTGTAGATATTTGGAAACCAGTTGTTTAAGAGTGTTAATAAAATATTTTTCGCAGGTTTTCATATTCATTTATATCATTTTATTTATATTCAATGCATTCTTTAATTGATGTTTTATGACGTCAAGCGTTACTAACGCTTAAAGGAAAATGAGATTGTCGGCAGCTTCCCAACACGATGAGACGTGTTCAATTGTGAGCTATCTTATATAACTGTATTTAGGACATTGATGCCAAAATCGGCTAATCCGGAGACTGAAAATGTTAAACGGTCACTCTTGAGAGCAGTTTTAACAATCTTGAATCGAAGACACTATGGGAGCCGTATGCATATTTTTTTTTACATTTATCGAGATATAGCCCATGAATTGATGCATGCATTGTTAAAAATATTATTGTATTTGTATAATATTTACATTATTATAGTTTCTGTATTGAGTTTTATATCAGTACATCGATTTGAGAAACAATCAACAACTTCTTTTTTGTCTATTCACGACAGTTATTTCAGTACTAGGCCCCGGGAATGGTATAAAATGTACAGGAATTAATCGGTATATTCGCGATATTTTATCTTTAAAAGAGTGCATGTTGTTAAAATGATCGTAAATTCATTGTGAAATTTATTAAACATTGCTACCAAACTGACTGCAGAAATTTGAACGATTGGGAATCCATATGTTTCCATTGTTCTTCTTACCTTAGTAATGCGTTCCTATCTGCTATAAATATTTCAAAATCGTCTGTGTACTTCTCCGTTTCTACGGATAGTTTTTGCTTGGTTTCAAATAAACTGAAATAACGTACGAAACAGCATGACTACGTATGAATAATGTTTTGGTTATGTAAAACAATGTAGATCTTTTCAAATTAACCTGTTTTAAACTCACAATCATATCATTTCGCTTAGCAAACAGGTTCTGTGGCTTCATGTTTTGTTAACAACACAAATTCTTTGGCCAAGACCAATTTCCAACTAGAAAGGTGTGTTAATTTTGAAGCATTTACAACTTTATATCCTACTTATAATCGTAAACGCTAGACAGATAAAATCAAATATAACAAAAATTAAAATGAATAGCAGAACTGTCATTCACATAACATGTGGTTGTTTTTTTTTATAGAGCAATGGTTATAATTTATGTTAATTGAATACAATTAACCCGGTTGTGTGTTCAGAATCTTTTAGTTAAAGCTCCTCCAACTAAACTTAGTTCCAACATAGCATATTCACCCCGTTTCTTTATTTACACAATAAAGCTACATATGAAAACTTTGTTTACCGTTGGTTTAGCTCTCTGATCACTTTTTCTAGTTGTTCTATTTTTGTTGTGAGCTGGACATTTATTCTGAAATTAAAATACAATCAAAATAACAGGAACAAGCAAGTAGCCTAAACATTAACGAAGGCCCTGTTACCGTGTTATTCATAGCTGATATACAATAGAACTGTACATTATAATGTTAAACCTTACGTCCGTAAACATATTTCATTTTTTCTTGATATATATTATCAGAAAAAATATCTATTATTTCGTATTAAATAAAGGGCTTTTGTTATATGTAATCTTGACAACTTTTGACAGTTTATACAAACCACGCGTAGTGCACCTGCTATCACAAAGAGACATATACCTTTTCACGTTTTAAAAACTGATCCATGTGTTTATCTTAAACCTACAAATCAATTGACTCTTCCATTCGGAACTATTTTTGGGAACATACACCTTCTTCTTGCGGTTTATCCCTGTGCCTTTACAACATTAAACACATATCATACAAACGAAATACCAACTGATATGGAATGTCTGCAAAGTACCACTTGCATTCTGTTTTAAACATAATATATTAAGTACAGCTAACCACTAAGAACACGCAATAGTCCACAGACGAGTTGCTAATCGTCCTAGACCTTACTGTCCTTTTATGACTTAGACTTTTTTTCAAGATATTTATTTTAATCCATTTGCTAATCATTTAAATTAAACTATAGCTTATACGAGATTACATTACTCATGATCTTAATAAGTCATATTGTTTACGTGTAGTTCAACTATGACAAGATACTTTCAATGAGGTTTGGGAGACAAACCCAACATTTAAGCGTAAAAGCAAGTGAACTGAGACAGTACGAGGTCTAGGTTGTTATCGTATTATATATAGATAGTTGATTTATTATAAGCTTACAGCCCGAAAGTAATACATAATTCAAACAATCATTTAGAGAAAAAAACTTTCCGGTGTGCAAAATGATACTTATCTTATCGTTTTTCATCAATTTCTATATCAAACACATATATAGTTTCAAAACGATCAACAATTGAATGTGAGAAGATACAATCAAATACAATTTTCAACGGAATATATTATTTTCAACAATAAAATTGCAAGTGAAAGTGTTAATTCGGTCAAATAATGATTTATAGAAGCATTGCCTTATTCGAGAAATCTTAAAATATCCATATCATATCAGATATTACAAACTAACAATGTCTGTATGGTATTTCACCAGAATATGTTCAAAACCTTGTAACTTTAAGACATGTAATTTTAATCTGAGATACGAAAACCGTGTAGACGTTTTATCAGTAAGGACAACTAAATGTGGGAAAAACACATTTTTGCTTTAAGGCCAAACAGGCATGAAACAACCTCCCAAACGAAATAAGGTGCCTCAAAACTACCTGGAATTTAGAAGGCTGATCCACAACTGGACAAGTCCCTCTTGTAAATGTTCAATGTGCAAATAATACCTTTTTCCTTTCACAAATAGAATACATCGAGAGCTATAAGCTATTTCACTGAATATCTTTTATCCTTTGTCATTACGGGAAAGGAGTTTTGTTTTAAGCAGAATAGTTTACACGTACAATGAATCGTTCGAGTAGGCACTACGTACAGAAGACTGCTCTTACATACTTAGACGTGATAATCACCAAGGATACATATATCAGCTTTTAAAGCCACAATCTCACATTGACCGTTTTGGCTAAACTAATCTTAAAATGAGACAATTTGTGTGTATATATCTTGAGACCAGTGATAGAAGAGTGTTGACAAAACATTGTCAGCAGGTTTTCATAATCAATTAATATATAATTTCATTTAGTTTCATTTTTTTTTAATTTATGTATTATGACTAAAGGAAAATGAGAAATGTTTGTGGTGATGACGAGTTAAAATAACTCCATGTATGGGGTTGAAATGACTTAATTTTATTATGGGTTGAAATGGCTAAGATTTAATAGAGGTGACAACGATTACTCCTTAGGGGTTAAATCCTTTAAATTTACAAACGGGCAGGAATTAAAATGATTAAGGGTTGATTGCCATATACCGTTTGGAGATATTCATTTGACCTAATAAACAAGTTTATTACAAATTTAATCCATACCGGTTTGGTATCATTTAAAGGGATATTTAATGTTGATTTCATATGTTTCATAGTTTCAGGAAAAAAACACCATATTAATAAATTTGCAATCATCCATATCAAAATGGTACATACATTTGCTTATTTTCAATCTTCTTGGCCAAACACGCATATTTCAAGTACTTTTCCAATATTTATTTCAGATATCTCTTTCCCACCCATAAGCTCCTTCAAGAGTATGCAAAACACACATTATTGTAGATCAAATTCCTCAATTGGTTATTATTTTCAAAATGCGTAAGGTACCAAAACATTTTTAAGGATGATGTTTTTTGTTTGTTTGGGTAAACTGATAAGGATTGATATGTGCTTATGTTTACATTTATGACTCGAATTATTTTTTAGTTTAACACCTCACATGACTCTATTTCTGCTCATACAAAACTCTGATTATTTCAGTAAAATAAAAAAAACGCGTCTTAATTCTTTAAAAGACAGAAAGACCTAATATTACAGGAACGAACAAGGTTTTTATATGAATGAATTTAAGTCTTGATAAATCGGATTCAGATGTGTTAACTTTAAAAGTCAATATTTCACGTTTCACATCTAGGTACGCCTTATTTAAAACTCTGCAACTAAAACACAAAAAAAGTCAAATGTAGGTATGAAATTATCATCAAGAGAAATTCAGTAAGTTGTAAATAGCGAGATCTTGGTGAAAATCTCTCGTTTTGCAGTAAATGATAAGATACGGTAAAAGAAGTCTGATGACTATTTCTAGACAATAAAGTCTTACCTTTCTTTCTCCTTTCTAGTCTTCTTGTCTCGCTCTCTTAACTCTGGTTTCAACTTTTTTTTGCTGGAAGTGCATCCCGTATTTATTATGTTTTGATCATCTTTATATTGAACAAATAATGATAAAACAATTATGTCGAGCAGTTCAATATCACATGTTAAAGGTATGTTTTTTTGCCTATCCAACATTAGAAAATAAACAAATCTTTAATGTGATTTACTTATATGTTCATCTCCGGGCTTGAGTGTCCGGTAATGTTGCGTAAACGTTAGTCTCCCTTCAATCGCAATGCTCAATATAGTATTGTGTCTACATCAATAGACTGTGTTTACAAACGATGAGAGCAATAACGTTTATAACATACAACAGACAAAAGAACCTCACAAGCCAATCAATTGTAACTTCTACGTTCAATGGAGAACCCACATACTATAAAAAACAATTTCTAAAAGGAAATATACCTTTTGTTAAGATTCGAAATCATTCGTGTCTTGTCTTCGATATCGCTCCTTTGCCTGTAAAAGAAATTTTTAACGGGCTCTGACGTCATAGCTTTCCCCAACGGTTTAGCTGGCCCAGTTAAAGACGCGGCTTGAAGTGCCGATGTTACCCAACCATTTATAAGTTGGAAAAACTTATTAAATGTATTAATAAAGCAAAACTATGAAAAGTCTACCATTTTTGGCAAACGACTTCAAGTCATTTTAATTTACACAACTCATTCCTGGGTACATCCAATAAAATAACGATTTATGTAATATATTGAAATCGAAACGGTTTGAAATAAGATGCTTTATTACATTACGATTATTTCCTCAGCTGCTGCAGTTTTCCTGAAACGTAAGTAAATTAATGTCATTTAGTTGTGCTAATAATGATTATATTATATATTCTGTCTTTTGACTTTAACTAGCGAGTTTTGTATTACAATATGCCTATTATAAAATGAATACTCATTGACAGATTGTCTTCTGTTTAATGAAATAAATTAAAACCGAAACTTTATATTTCAAAACATTTTTTTGTTTGTCTCATGTACTATGTATCTTACGTAATGACGAAATAAATAACAATATTTGTATAAAAGTTTTCCTATTGCGGTTACGGGCAAACATAATTGGAGAGCTGCTCATACAAGTTTAGACGTGACAATTACAAAGGATGCATATATCAGCTTTTATAGTAACACTTTCGCATATTGACTGTTTGGACTAAAACAATCTTGGTAAGAGCCAAATTTTGTGTAAACATTGTGTACATATTTGGAAACCAGTGTTTTATGACGTAAAGTGTTACAAACTCTTAAAGAAAATGAAATTGTCGGCAGCTTCCTAAAAAATAAGATATGTTCTCCTGTAATCTTACATTACTGAATTGAAGACATTTATCAGCTTAACTTGGGTCAAAATGTGTTAAACTGGCAATCTTTTGAGAGAGTAGTTTTAACATCCTTAGTAGTAAATACTTTGGAAATCGTATGCACTTTTTACATTTTACGAGGTACTGCTCATGAATTGATGCATGTGTTGTTTAATAATATTAAAGCAACAATCAGTACATCAATTTGAGAAACAAGCAACAACAAGCGTGTGTGTCAATTTCAACAGAAAAAAAAGAAATTATTTCAAGACTAGGCAACGGGAATGGTAAAGAATGTCAAACAGTTAATCGGCAAGTTGGCGATATTTAGTTTCATTTAAAAGTACATGTTGTTGAAATGCTCGTAAATACATTGTGAATTGTTTCAAACGCTACTACCAAACTGACTGTATTAGTGTGAACGATTGAGATTCGAAATTTAGTAGTAAACATTACTTACATGACTGCGGCTATCTTATCTTCAATAACTGAATTTAATTGTTGTTTGTGCATCTCAATTTCTTTGGCCAGTTCTTGCTTGGTATCATTTAGACTGAAACGACGTACAATACAACATGACGAAGTATGTATAGTTACTTTATGGTTATGTAAGCAATGGATATCTTAAAAAAATGACCATAATGGATATATCAAACTCACAACCATATCATTTCGCTAAGCAGACGGGTTATTTTGTTAATGATTTTGTTTACAACATAAATCCAATATCCGACACGAAAAGTATGTAAACTATGAAATATTTACAATTTAATTTCCAAATTACAATCATAAATGCTGGACGGATTAAATCATATATAACAAAAATTGAAAAAGCACATATATCATGCACATTTCATGTTGTTGTTTTTATAGAGCAATGGTTATATGTTCATGTATTGCATTTAACCTGGTATTGTTTGTCCAGAATCTTTTAATTAGAGCTCCGCGAAGTAAACTTCCTTCCAAAACAGCATAGCTCAATCATGTTTCATTATATGTACAATAAAATTCCAATTAAACCTTAATTTACCTTTGTTCTAGCTCTCTGTTTTTGTGTTTTAGATGCCCGATTGTTGTCTTGAGCCGAACATTTATTCTGAAATTAAAATACAATACAAATACAATAACAAACCTAAAGCCTAAACACTAACGAGGACCATGTAACAGTGATTTCTATAGCTGATAGACAAATAGTGCTATACATTACAAATTGTATTATACATAATAATATAAAACCTTAAGGGGTTTAATGTCTTTTTTGTTGTTGATAAATTCAGAAAAAAATATGTATAATTTCGTTGAAAATAAAGGATCGTTGTTATATGCCGTTTTAATAAACTATGACGACGTATACATACTACACGTGGTGCTGCTTATATCACAAAGAGACAGATACCATTTTACGTTTTGAAATCTGATGCCTTTATTAAAACATATATCAGTTGACTGTTCCGTAAAGAGCACTTATTAGGTAACATCCCCCTTTTGCGTTCAAGGTCACTATGAATTTGACCTTTGACCTGATGATCCTTTAAATCAATAAGGGCCAGCTACCGGTCAGGCTCAAACTCCAAGTCAAGTTTGAACTCGAACAAGCTTTTCGAATTCAAGGTCACTTTCAACCTGATCTTTGACAGGATGACCCCTAAATTTAAAAGTGGTCATTTACTGGTCCGGCTCAGTCACCATGGAATGTTTGATGACCATATGGCCAGGCATTGTTCACTTATCACTCAGACAATCTGTGACAACCTTTACCCGTTAAAGGTCACTCTGACCTTGACCTTTAACCCAATAACCTCACAAATCAATAGGTGTAATTTGTCAGGCCAAACCTTCATGTAAGTTTAGTGGCAATAGGTGTAAGAGTTGTCGAGTAATCACTCGGTCAAGCTTTGGTCTATCGACGGACGGACCGACCGACCTACATGTGCAAAGTAATAACTCCCGCTTCTTCGAAGGAGGCATAAAGATAAATGTGTTTTGTGTATGTGTATGTGCAGATTATGATCAGGATGCATTTTGTATCCGGATAGCTTTACTGTCCAAACATGCACATGCAATACACTATGTGCTGTCCTCATCCGGTAGGGGACTTATGTTTTTGCAATTCTCCTTTAACTTGTTGATTTTAACCCTTTCCTCAACATTATATTTTTAGAGTATCCGCATGGAAAGAATCTGATAAAAAATATGAAAATCTCGGCCAAAGAAAAATGTCATTTTTTAATTGTATTGAATTCATTGTAGGATAAGCCTTTCATTTGGCTTTTTTAATAAGGTCTATGGATCTACCAGGGATGTCCAAATATAGTACAGCTGGGTTCCTTGGGTCATCCTCCTACTGTAATTATCTTGACATTGCAAAATGGAGAAAATTCTAAAGAGGTGCCATATTATTCGAAAATCCAAAGGTAAAAAAAAGCATGTCCATTTTGGAAAATACAGAAATTCACCAAATGTTGTTGTTTTTCAGGTCCGCTGAAACGGGTTTACAAGTTATATGAAACGGATACCAGCATCCCGGTTCCAAAAAGAACTTTCTTCAGACAGCAATCTGACCCAAGTTCTACAAATAATGATGATGACTCGGAACCAGACGGAGGAAGTCCTGGAGAAAATTTCAACCCAACTGAAGACAATTCTACATCATCTCACTCAAGTTTAAGTTCTAAATCTGAAACAAGTGTTGTGAATGACAACAATTCTACATCATCTCACTCAAGTTTAAGTTCTGATGCTGACACAAGTGTTGTGAATGATAACGTTTCCACATCATCTCACTGGGATTTAAGTTTTGACTCTGACACAAGTGTTATGAATGATAACATTTCCACATCATCTCACTCGGCTTTAAGTTCTGATTCTGACACAAGTATTATGAATGAAGATGATAATGCATCACCTCTATCAAGTGAAGATGAAACATTGCCTGAAGATTATGGTGATATAGGTGCTTCGTACGACACCCTGTTACACAAATACTGTGTATTAGCATATGCTAAACGATTTAATTTGTCAAGTGAAGCCACAGGTGCTTTGAAAAATCTGGCTTCCATTCTCTCACCAGACACAAATTTTAAACATTGTTCTGGAAAAATGGATCTCAGAAGTTTTCACTACTGTGAGAAGTGTCAAACTGTATTCCCAGAAAACAATCCAGACAGTTTCGAATGCTCTGAGTGCCATGGCTTAAGGTATGAAGGAGATCAAAATTTTCAGCAGAAGTATAACCGTAAACCAAGATGTGAATTTATCATTGCAAATATTGAACAGCAATTAAAACATATACTTGAGAAACCAGGAATGTAGGAGCTTGTACAGCAAGTCAAATACAGGGCTCTACACCAACAAGGAGACAGTGTAATTCATGATATTATTGATGGTTCCTGTTACAAGGAACTTTGTGAAGAAGGCAAATTTCTCAGTGAAGAATCCAACTTAAGTGCAATTATGAACACAGATGGTGTTCCATTATATTTCTTATCAAAAGTTAAACTCTGGCCAATATTTCTTGCAATAAATGAAATACCACCTCTTCATAGATTTGCTAGAGATAACCTAATAGTTGCAGGAATGTGGCAAGGAAAATCAACCCCCACCCCATTCCAACATTACATGAGTTATTTTGCCAATGAGATGAACAAGTTATCCATTGATGGTACTTTTATTTGTCCCCCTAACAGTAACAGAACCAATGTAAAACTTAGTGTACTACTTGCAACATTAGATCTGCAAGCCAAAGCATATATCTCAAACATGTCAATGCACAATGGGGAAATGGATGCTCTGCATGTGAAGAACCAGGTGTTACAGCAAAGAAAGGGAAAGGCCATGTAAAAAGCTATCCATACTGGAGTGAAAAACCTCCTGCAAGGACTTCAGATGCTGTCAATGCAGCTGCTCAGCAAGCAACACGAAGGGTCCGTGTAAAAGGCATATGTGGTAAATCTGGGTTAAGTAGGTTGCACGGTTTTGATATAGTATGTGGACTTGTTCCTGATTACATGCATGGTATATTGCTAGGTGTGACCAAAGCATTATTGAAATTGTGGTTTTCAAAATCTAGTTCTGGGTTTGATTTCTATATTGGAAAACATATCAAAAATGTGTCTTTGAGACTGCAAAATATGACTCCTCCTGACTCAATTGAGCGACTTCAAAGAGACTTTGAGATAAATTATGAACATTTTAAAGCCACTGAACTACAAGTGTGGCTCCTTTACTATGGTTTACCATGCTTAAAGAACGTTCTTGCCGAACAGTACCTTCAACATTTTTTTCTACTGTCAGAAGGCACTTTCCTCCTGCTCGGTGATAGCATTACAAGAACAGAACTAGATAGGGCTGGATTATTGCTAGATAAATTCTACAAAGTTGCTAGTGCACTTTATGGTCCAGGGTCATGTGGATTAAATATACACAATGTAGGAATACATGTAGCCCAGTTTGTCAGTTACTGGGGACCTATTTGGTGTTGGAGCTGTTTCCCTTTTGAAGACTGTAATGCAGCTGTGTTGCAAACAGTTCACGGAACTGGCAGTGTGACAAGACAATATTTGCATATCAAACAGCAGCATCAACAACTAAATGAATTGGGTCAGAAAAGTGTGAATGATGTTGTGTGTTGTAAAAAAGCTCAACGTTTCTTAAACAGTATGTTAAAATCATCCAGAAAAGGGTTAGGGGAAAGTTTTTCAGCTAATGTGTGTAAAGTGGTCGGAAGTCTTGTAAAAGTGTCAAATGATGAGTGTTCCAATGAGCTGCTTGGAGTCACTGAATCAAATAATGTGTCTGATCTTAGAAAGTTTTTACGTGTAGAAATGTTGGACCAAATGTACTACTCACAAGAATATTCACGTATGCAGAGAAGAGTTTGCTATTTTATAGTTTCACTAAGTGGTGAAATTTTCTCTATAAAGTTTTTTGTTGTGAACAAAGAAAAGCAAGTTTGCAGTTTTGACTGCACATGAAGTTGCTCAAAACTGTTACATATCTGAAGGGAGTGGGAGACACATAATTAAGATAATTCAAACTGAGCAGCAAAATGTTATTTCAGTTTCAAGAATCATGGACAAGCTATTTTATATGGCTGTTGATAATGACAGATTTGTAAGCAGGCTTCCAAATGCACATGGGCGAAGTGTGTTTAAAGGAAATCTTATTTTTGCAATGATATACTGGAATCACTGCCAAAGGGTTTAACAAATAAATTAATTTGACCAGCTTTTTTGTAGGTCATATTAGCCGAGCTACAGAATCACTGGTTTCCAAAATCATTCTTCGATAAATATTTATACCCCAGCAAAGTGTTTTGTGGGTATAGAAATCACTCTGTCCATCCGGCTGTCTGTCGCCCATCACAAAAAAATGATGAAACTTTATACATATTTCAAGGGAGGTAATTGAACTTAGTTTCTTTATTGGGGACAGGGGTATTCTTTTGTGAAATCGACTCACAGTTCTAGTTTTCACTATTTAAAGTGTGAGGAAAAATAACTTGTGCTCTCTGATAATGAATATTAGATTTTACTCCATAAATGTTTGTTTTTTGAAATAACAGTGTGACAAAAGACTTTAGCACATCTTGCTTATCAAAACTTATAAGGCATACTTTTATCAGATTTTTGGATTTCGATTAATTATCGAAGATTGATCAAAAGCACCAGTCTGATCATTTCCAATGATCGATTTTGAAAGTTCACCAATTTTGAAACACTACAATTCAGTTAAATGATACAGACTGATTATTTGGGACACAATTCAGATAAAAATATAGTGAATACTTGCTGTTTTTTTAGTCAGGGACCTTTATTTACAAATAGATGATTTTGATCTTGATTCTTGAAATCTAGTCAGTCTTGAATATAACCACTACGTACACCTAAGCTTAAAGCTAGACCATATCCAACCATGGCTGAACAGAGACCACTAATATGACTATGGTCAACCATAGCCACAGTGGTTTCAACCATGGTCAACCATATCCACAGTGGTTTCAACCATGGTCAACCATGGTCACCTGCATGATTGACTATGGTCAGTCTTGGTTTTTGGGTTGAACATGGTTGACCATGGTTAACCATGGTCATAACACCATGGTTGGTCATAGGCAAACCCTGCTTTACCATGTCTAACCATGGTTAAACCATGTTTGCCGGTGGTTGAGCTTGGTTTAACCATGGTCAACCATGGTCAACAGCGGTCACTTTTCGCAGGGGATCCTAGAGAAGATAAGTGTATAGAGGCGGATGTGATATTATAAATATGCATATACATGTGCTTGGGATTATTTTCAGATTATCATTAAAATGGGGATAATGGATGACTGGGCACACATATGGGGTGTGGACAAGCTTCAGAGCAGGCTGCCAGCTACATTAGATGACAAGTTATATATGCTGGACATTCTGCACAATAAAATGTGATGTCACAGGAGCTGTCTATCTCAACAGCTCACACTGTCCTGATTTGACTAAAGGAATAAATTAAGTCATTGCAGAAGTTGGATTGAGGAATGTCCATGTCACTGCCCATCATTTGGAAGGAGTTGGATAAAAAGGTGTGGCCTATGTATTGAAACTGGTCGGATATTCCAGTTACGGACAGTCTTGATTTGTTTGATTACATTTCTGACCAACATGGTCTAAAAGAACACTTACCGGTAACTGGTAAAATCATGGCTCAGCTGTTCCAAGAGGCAGGCGAGTGGGAATTTACTAGGCTCCATTTCTTTATGGGTTGATCTGAGGTTCCAGTTTAGTATAAGTACTGATGGTAAACCCAGTGTTTGCCATTATATAGCAACATTTGATTTGTAACTATATATTTGTTTAAATTGTTGAAACAGTACTGTTTACTAAATGATGTGTATATATATATGAAGAATATTATTATAAATAATTTGTAAGAACCTTTTGATATTAAGTAAAATGTTGATAAGTCTAAATATGTATCTGTAAATCATTTTTGTATATCTGTAAAGATTACATTGCCTATATTCCTCACTTCATATTTTTCTTTTAACCAGTCAATAACTTTTCATAAGTTCTATCTTCAAAATTGTCGGGACAAGGATTATAGCCCTTAATTAACCTAAATATGTAACATTCAATGCAAAATTTCTAATTGGCTGCAATAAGGCAGTTCAAATGCAGGAACAAACATCACTTGGGTCCTTAAAAATAGCTTTCCATCTGACAAGGTCCAATATAAGGAATTTGTCATGTGACTGTTTATTAACTCTCAATTTATTGAAAGTGAAATTACTTGCATGATTTGTAAGAACAAAATCATATTGATATCAAATGATTGTTTAAATTAAATAAAATAGATGAATACATACATGAACTATTTTTATTTCTTGTTTGTCATATGAAGAATAATGCAATGCTTTTTGAATTTCATAAAAGGATGGAAAAAATGTATGTTTAAGCAATTAATTAAGTAATGAAAGTATTTTTTCTCTTTTTTTTCAAATTGTGCTATCTTATAATACAGATCATTATTTGTTTAATTTTGGTACAAATGAAGTATAGGTCTGTCTAATGTTACAAATAGCAAAAAGATAGATAGAATGAGTTAAATTTAAATGCAAATCATGGTGACTTGACTAAATGTGAATGATTATCAAATTAAAATAGTTAATAAATAATAATGTTCATTTGAAACAATTGAGAGTGTAAGTGTAAAATTGGTTTGTGTATGCCATATTTTCCCAAGGGGGTGGGGGTATCCCCAACCATATAAATTAATAATGAAAAGTATATTACTATGCGCAGTGCTATGATAATTCACTTATTAAAATAAGTATATGTGCTAAGTACAATTTGTAAAAATTCTGTCTTGTTTTTTTATGTATTATATATTTAACCTATGCATTGACAATTGATTATAATTTCATAATATATTATTTATTCCTTTATTGTATGTATACTAGAGCATTAAATAAATATAAGTAAATATGCATTCAGATTTCTGTATTTAGTCTTATATAATAAATGTTGATATTGTGCTTAGTTTCATTAAATCCCTTGGTTTAAAATCAAAATCCCCTGAAATTAAGACCAAAATACCCTGGAATTTAAATGAAAATCCCATGGAATTCAGACCAAAATCTCTAGGAATTAAGATCAAAATCAGCTGGACTTTAGAGCAATATTCCCTGGAATTCAGACTAAAATCCACTGCAAAGCCTCTCAAAAATATGGCATGCATGTATTTGTGTCTGTCTTTTACCTTAAAGGTTGTATATTTTTTGTAGCCTCTTAAAATTAAGACTAGGAAACTGACTTGAGGTTAAATATATAAGATTATGTTTTTCACGTAATCACGGCCCCAGAAACAGTAGCGTTTTTATTAAATCCCCCAGCTTGCGGAAACATGGCACATCGCAGGTGCGGATCCAGGAATTGATGTTAGAGGGGTCGTAACTTAGGGGCGCAACTTTTGACATGTGCTCCTCCCTCAGAACCGAAAGTATATGGCATGAACTGTTTTACGGGAATTTGGGGTTACTCCCTCATGAAAATTTTAACAATATGTAGTTGGAAATGGTTCATTATGAGCGTATTTTATTACCTTTGATTCTACAATATTGATGAAAATTGTAAACTTGGATTATTTTAGAGGAGGCGCACGCCGGGCGCTGAATCCGGTAGTGTTTAGACCAAAAAATTCCTTGAGCTACACAGTTTCATTTATGCACCAGCCACTTGTACCACAATTTACCCGCCCTTCCTCAGGTTCGGAAAATAGCGGGGTCTTTGACTTTCGGTGCAGCCAAGCCCGGGTAAAATCCCCGCTCTGCAGGGACGAACTGCTGGTCAAATGCCCCCGCACCCCAGGGACCTTAGGTAAGGCCAATTTCCCGCTTTTTTGGCGCGAACACAAAACCACCGCATTCACCCGGCACTGTGGGGCCACCTGGAATGTCAAAACACAGCCCATTTTCTCGGTTATCCCCCGGACCTGGGGGGGGGGGCGTGTTTACCATTGATTGGCGTGTTTACCATTGACTGTTGCATTACTTTAGCTATGACAGCGACTTGTTTTCATAATCGTTCCTTTGGTTAAAATGTGATATCTTAATTGTCTGTTAATATTCCCACTGACATAATGATTGTTCATAACTTCATTTAAGTGGTATACACAATGCACATCACAACAAATTCATTGAACTACGTCGTTGCATTTACTTTTTATCTATGGCAGCGAGAGGTTTTCATATAACTTTCCCCTGTTTGAATATAATATCTTAATTGTCTGTTAATATGTTCACTGATATAACTTTTGCGGCCTGGCACATTGCATCTCATCAGTCATGGCAGTATTCTTCTAGTTCAGGCTTCTATTTTGCAAAATTCTAAATATGTTTTATTTTCTAAGCTATTGATTTATCAACACCATATTCACACATTCTCATTCACAAGAGGTTTGATAGTGATACATCAAATGTGGAACGTATAGCACCATCACTCTGGTGAACGAGAATAATTTCATATAACACGATGTACATGAAATAATGACAGCATGGCGAGTCGTTCCTTCACTATTTTTACCCATAAATAACATAAATTAAGCCTTTTCATACAATAGATCTCCATCACCTCTCCCACTCCTTTATAATTTGTGTTAATATATGAACACAATCATGTGGTCTTTAACAAAGATAGAAGTGTAAAAAAGTTTATATCTTCGACTTCATATTGCCGTACAGTACATCTTCACATTTGTAAAGAACTTCATTAATGCTAATTCTTGACCAAATTTTAGTTGCCTTTAACCTTGAAAATAATCGGTTAAATAGCCAAGATGTATGTAATCAAGCTTAACGGCAGCGTTTTTGTGACATTGATGAAATATTTTATTTTTCTTTTTATTGTCTTTTTTTCAATCGGATAAACAATTGTACTATCTGATACAAGGTTTATGAAGCAATGCGATGGTTAGACGTCATGCTAACCATTGTATAGTATAACAGCGATGAGGAATATGGATAAGTTGACAGTTGATAGGTATGGACATTTAAGATGTGTCATTTTGCTAAATTATGACAATATTTTTTTTTTCCCATTTCCTACATGTTCAAATTACAAAATCTTATCTGTCTTTCCAATTGGAAATTTCCAATTTTAAAACTGAACTTTATTCTCCAATTGGAATTTTCCCATTCACCAAATTTTCCAATTGGAATTTTGCAATGTTCATACTTTCCCACTTTCAATGTGGGAATCCTCCAATTGGAAAGATTCACTCATGGGAAGGATTCGCATAAAAATGCCTTAAATGAATCTATCGGTTCTTCATTTTTAATGAATATATTATTTTTCATGCAGTTATTGTAAAATAGTCTTAATTAAACAGTCAATTTCAATTTTAAAAATTATGTTCCAAATGCTCCCACAATTTTAATAAAGCCAGTTTTCCAATTGGAAAAGCTTGAAAAAGCCATTTTCCAATGGGAAGGCCATTTTCCAATGGGATTCCCATTGGAAACGTTTACTTTAAATGCCAAAAAAAACATATTTCTTAATCAAATTTCAGGAAACAAAATATATCTCTTATTAGTATTACCTAATACATATTAAAAATACAAAAATACAAAAAAAAACATTGGGTGAAAAATAAAAGAAATAGGTTTGCAAAAATTCCGGATTTGCAAACTTAATCCGGATGCTGTTATAACAAAAAATTGAATTCATACGCGCTGTCAATATACGTAAACAAACACCAGAAACAATGTTTCGAAATAAGTCCTGTCGGTCTCAACAAACTCAGCTCAAGGAAGAAACGAATGGTTTAGAAAGTTGTGCTTAATCCAAACAAAAAACCCCTGATCACAGCTCCAGAAAATACCTCGTCCAGGAATTGAATCACAAGTGACAACAATGTTACTGCGAAACAGATTATGCAAATATCGGGACACAAGAACATTGCAACCTTAAACAACCATAGCCACATAAATCAATAATCAACACAAGGAAATATCCAACACCCTGTACTCCTGCGCTCCCGTGAAAACACCTGCACAATGCTTAGTCTATGCAAACAGTTCGCCAGAGATGCACACAGTCACTGATTTAACAAGAAATCTCACTCTTTGGGTTTTATAACATTGTTGTTGCTCCAAGTCTACTGAAAGCGACTGAGACGCTGACTAACGGTCTTTTCAAACTTCAACCGCCAATTGACATGTACACACTTGCGTAATTACTAATGACGTCACGCAGTTATAACATAGCTCTTATCATAGATATGCTTGATTTGAATTGATTGAAATATGTATTCCTTTTTTTTGTTTTTAAGTGCAACCTTTGAAAATCGGTTGATATATTAGACATGAATTATGTTTTTCATTGTAAATAAAATGTTTTTATATCGGACTATTTTTTTCCTGCGGATGAGGCATCTTAAAAACACTCAATGTACATTATTCGCTCTAAGACACGAGAATGTGTATTGAAGAACCTTTGACCTAGATTTCGACCGTAATTGAGCTATGTTATAAATCAATAGAATCTAAAATTCGTGATTTTTTTGTATCAAATTTATTAAACTCGTCATTTAAAAAGGATTAAATCCAGGCTTTGCCTTGAGTTTAAAATGAACTCGTTTAATAAATTTGATATAAAATAAAGAATCATTTTAGGACTTCTATATAACTCGATTAAAATCTATATATCTATTCGCTTTCGATTTATCATTAAACAAATTTGGTAGTGACTTTGAACTCGTTATCGTTTGTCAATAACCTACGTAAAACCATTACATGTACCACTTCGCAAGCGGATGAAAAACTGTCACTTGATCCATCGGAAACATTCAAGAAGTGTTAACCCATAGACGGGATGGGCGAAAAGCAATATATATAATACATAAGACAGCACTGACCTTTCTTCCGATTCGTTGTTGGACGCACCTGTTTGACCTACGTCGTGTTTTGGTTTATCCATCCTCATTGAAATAAAAAGGTTTTTTTTGTTTAGATCAAACGCTCAATAGGTTCTAATAGAACCAGATGTAAGTGCGTTTCATGTTAAGTGGATGAAATTATTTGTGAATTTATGATAATTGAACTTTATTTACTTTTTGCATGTCGCATCACGCTTCCCGGTCAATGACGTAAGCATTTTTGTAAAATAGTTTGACTCATAAGTATGTGAGTTTTTGAGTGCAGAAAAAAGAAAATATTCGAATTACCGAATAATCGAAAATGATATAACAAACAAGATTAGGTTGGGCATTCTGAGATTGCAAGATATGCCATTTACTTCCGATTTCAGTTTGGACCTTTATTTTATTGATCAGAAACCAAATACACTTTACATGATACCAACATCGTATGGGGTCACCAGGCATTAAATACAACATTAGGGCTAATGGTGCCAACTGATCAAAATCTTATCCGTAGGTCGTATTTCTTAAAACTAAACTGTTCAAGTTAGCTTTTAATATTATCCTAAATAACTCAGTTATGTATACCGAAACACTTTTCACAAGGGACATATTATCGTTAGTTCGATTATATCAAAACCAGCGAATTTTTATCAATCAAAACTTCTAATAAAATCATGAATTCGAGATTTGTTCAGTCAATTCAACATTGTTAGCTACCTAGTTTTGCATAATAAAAAACACTTAAGTAACATGAGGCAATTGTTAGCTTTGCTCCACTTATCGTTACAGGTTGTGTATCAAAGGCTGTTAAAACTATCCACTGGATTATACAATCATGCCCTATTAATAATACATGAAATATTTTTCCTTTACTGGTCAATTAATGGGATAAATGACAACCGGCGAAAAAGATATTTCGGTAAAGGTCCACGAATACATATATATATACTAAAATATGTTATATCGAACTGCCTACCTGCAAATCAATCCAATTTATATTGCATGTTGACCCAATATTCATATATCTACGTAAGTTTGTAGTTTATCACTTTCGATACAGCTTTTATCAAGAGAGTGCGTATGTAAGAGCAAATTTAACTAGATATTTATCTTTTTCAGATAGTGTATACACGGGCTGATAACTAATACATTACCACTTAAACATATTGTGAAAACGTTTCAGTTATTAGACGCGGCCTGTAGGCCGCGTCTATAGAGATACATGTTTGCAATTGTCAATGGGGAAGAGTATACGGATAAATTTTAGTTATGAAAAAAAGAAGATTTGTTAATGATATCAACACTTATTCAACTTTACTTAAAATTTGTCTTCAATAACCGTTTTGATGCGTGTAAAACTTCCAAAACGTCATAAAAACGAATAAGCCTAATGTTTAAAACAGAAATTAAAAAAGGTTATTCTCTGTGTTTTTGTATTGACTGGTCGCCGGTCATACGAGTTCGTGATTTTAGAAATTTACTTTCTGTGAAAACGATTTATATACACCCTGTGGTAGTAAATAAGCATGACTGTGCTAATTTACGGGCATAGTGTTAATAATAGTTTAAAATATGCATTTGATAACAAATATAAGTGCCTTAACACGACATCAATTGACTATTTTAAATTTAAGTGGTATAAAATGGAAGTACAAAGCTTAATTCACACGATTTTACTAACAAATATAGGTCGCAATAACGAAATTAACACAAATTAAATTTAACTGATATAAAATGAAAGTTCAAAGCGTAATTCACACGATTTAAAACAAACATTAATGAATTATAGTAGGCCGAAAAGGATCAGGCCGAAATGATGTCTCGGCCGAATCGACCCGACACCAATAATTTTATCGGTGATAATGTAAGGTACCAGTCTAAATAGTTTACGCATGCCGGAGACGACCGAGTAACTACGATCTAGAATGTTGATTAAACCGTCATAGTTCGGCTATGTCCGTGTTTATTCGGAATGTTTGTACAATTGTATATATTGTCACATGACGTTATTGAGCCAATTGGGTATCGATGATATATGTATTAATATTCAATAAAACCCATTCAGCCGCGTCTTTGATGTCTAACATCAAAATTCGTCTTGTTTACTTCTTGGTATATCATGTAAATGTTTATTGATATACTGTTCTTCCTTGGTATATTTTAACAAACTTGCATGGTAAAGTTCACAACACTGCTCATGACTAGGCTGTAGATGTTAATAGAATCATAGCACTGAAAGTGCTGTAGGACGGTAATGTTAGTAGTTTGAAAGCAGTCGTCATGTAGTACTGCAACAAGAGTTTGTACACATGGTATAACAACCCTATGTTTACATATGAGGGGACAGTTAAATACAGGCAACTGGCATTACATAACATTTATTCATTGTGGCTATGTGTATCCATTTTAATCTTAATGCTTTTCAAGTCTAAATAAAGCATACAAAGTTTGTGCACCTTTGAATACAAGACTTGTTTTGAGTACCATCATTATTTTACACTGATAAGGTGAATCAGCAAAATCAAGTGTTCACTCATTTATGTATAAGGATGGGAATATAAAAGCAGTCACAGAATGCTATATCCCCATTGAATTAAGAGCAGTATAAACTATGCTTTACAAATACAACCTTTAAATTAACACAGTGAAATAACTCAAACTAAACTGCATCCATAGTAATTGTGAATGTATTACAATTAACAAAGGACAATAACTTAAATACTGCCCGAGATTTATTGTTCCTGTGTACTGCACTTCTTCTTAATGAGATGAATCTGTAAATGAAAGATAAAACACTTTTCCTTGAAGACTTTTGAAGTTATACTCCAGACAAAAAAGGAAGAAAATAAACAAATGGCCATAACAAATATAATTACTGCCCCAGAGTCCTTGTTTCTGAACAGTGCACATCTCCTCAATGCGATAAATCTGTACATGAAGTTTGAAGTCAATACCTCATAGACTTCTCAAGCTATGCTTTAGACAAGATTACCCAGTTGCACGCACGCACGCACGCACACACACATACACGCACACAAACACACGCACACACAAACACACACACGTGCGCGCGCGCGGGCCTACCATTTCTATATCTCTTTAATACTGTCTGCGCGGGATAAAAACATAAATCAACAAAATATGTTGATTTGGCAATACGTGATATTGTAGTTCATGTGTCGCTTTTACCATATATTAACACTACAGTTATAAAGCAATAATATGAACAAAGGCGCTTCATCTATGGGCTTGAAGTGTTATTGCCGGATACTTTAAAGTTTACTTAATGACTAAGTGAAATATACTAGGAGTGAAAGGGAAACGTTTTTTGTAATGTTAATGAAACTTTTTAAATTACAAGCAGTTCTGTTGCTGTTAGCAATTTATTTAGTATATACACAGTCATGTACACTAATAGTGTATACAGTATATATAATGCATTACTATATATGTTATATTTAAGTTCGAGTTGTTCTTCTTACTTAAGTTAACTAAAGCTACTATGCATTTGAGATTAAGTACAAAAACACATTTGAAGAATTTGTTACAAATTGAAAATAAATAAAAATGATCGCATACCAATAATGTTGCACTGAAGTATACTACAATCAGGGGTAATTATAGCTTGCACTATAATTAAATGGGCAAATATCTATTTAAATATGATGGTAAAACATTTACTCAATTACTAATATTATTCAAGCAAATTTCCCTCACCAAAATCATTGTTGCATTATTGATTGAACAAGCAGCTCCAGCAAATTGTCTGTAGAACATCTCAGTGAGAATACAGAATAAACAGAATAATTCGAGGTTTCAAAGGTAAAAAGTGCCAACTTCCAATTTCAATATTTGGAGAAAAAAGGAAAAAAAAAACAAAATATTGAATTCCCTCCGTTTTCCGTTAAGTCTATGGTCTTATATTGCCTAGTCTAACTAGAATGACTATTGTTTATCATGTTGTGAACGTTAGAAGACAATGTATACAGTAAAACACATTATATTTGCATTTTTGTAAAGAGACAAATGCTATTAGATATAAATGTGTAGGGGTTAAAGGTGCTAAATGTAGTTGGCACTGTTCAAATTCATTTCTTCAAGAAGTAAAAGGTGCAAAGTGCAGATAGCACCTTTTGCCGCTATAATATTTCATCAAGTTTAAGCATTTCTAGAAGCGAAAGGGGCCAAATGCAGTTAAAACATTTAAACAATTCAGGAAAACCAGGTATGTAATGCTCATAAAAGTTATCATTATACATGTATCTTAAGATAAAGTAACAACTTTAACAATTAAGTCTTTAACATTTTGTTTGTTATGTCTGTTAAACTTGGAGTTCTAATTGAAAAATTGACGACTTAATATCTGATAGTAAGCAAAATTGGATATACATGTTTTGATGATATGCAATGGTAATCAAAACATTACCTATGTATCTTATCTTTTGTTAGACAATATAAAATAGTGTATATCATACAGTAAAAATGATGTACACAATTAAACAGATACTTTTTATGCTGTTCCCCAATAAATAATTTCCATTGGATAGAATGTGCTTTTTCTCAAGCATTTCGCAATGTTCACATGATTTATGGTGGTGTGTAACCTGGAGGTCATGTTTGTTTACTTCCTGTAAAAAATAGTTTAAAAATCAAGTTTAAAAGTATTTTCAGTCAGTATATTGTATCTTAAAGTGTGGATTCAAGAAGTATGAACTACCTAGGAAGTATTCTTACTGCCGTTATCATCTGTACTCGGATCGGTGATCATTATTTACACAATGACATATTCCCCACCCACTTGCTTCATCAAGGGTCAGCTATAAATTTTTCTCAGGGACAGTTGATATTTTATGAGAACTTTGTATCTTCATACACTAGTCCAACAAGAAGAAAGGACAGCTTATTTAGATGTTGTTACACAAAGAATCCAGCTTCTATATTTTTATTACTTTGTGGAGGTGTCCATCCTTGTCCAGGGCCTACTGTTCAGGGCGGTCAACCTTCCTTGTTGACTGACCAGTCATCGGTGAATAGTCAGTACCAGGTTTTTAAGAACCGTGGCTTACATTTCATTCACCTTAACGTCCGCAGCCTGATCCCAAAGTTAGATGAGGTGAGACTCCTTGCCAACCGTACACGTGCAGCTTGTGTATGCCTCTCTGAAACATGGCTAGATGATTCGGTGGAAGACACTGAGGTACATATTCCTAACTATGTCATCCGGAGAAAGGTCAGAAATCGTCAAGGCTGCGGGGTGTGTATCTACGTAAGACAGGATCTCGCCTTCAATCCACGAGATGATATGACTCACTCCGAACTAGAGGCCACTTGGATCGATATTCTCTTGCCAAAAAGTAAACCAATTCTTTGTGGTACCATCTATCGTCCACCAACTCAACATAACTTTTTCACAGTGCTGGAATTAGTGTGTTCCATGTATATGCATGTTGGAACTGAATCTGTTATCCTGGGAGACTTTAATGTTAATATACTTAATAGATGTACTCTTGTTGATCAATTATCATCATTCACAAATATGTTTCATTTAAAACAGCTTATACAAGATCCTACAAGAATCTGTAAAACTTCCTCTACATGCATATACTTAGTCTTGGTATCAGATGTTGATAGAATTACACATAGTGGTGTCATTGACTCATCTATTAGTGACCATTCTGTTGTTTATTGCACACGCAAGAAAACTACTATGTCTATTGGTAAACATAACAATGTTCATATCAGATCCTTAAAAAACTACAGTAAGGAAAATTTTGAACAATGTCTTTTATCTACAGACTGGAGTAGTGTTCTACTCAGTGACAATGTGTCAGAAGCCTGGACAAATTTTAAATCTATTTTTATATCTGTTCTTGATGGTATTGCACCTGTTAAGAAAGTTAGATGTAAGCAACGCACACAGCCTTGGATATCCCCTGACATTTTACATAGTATTGAAGCTAGAGACAAAGCTTTTTATGTTTTTAAGAAAAATAGAACTGAAGATAATTTTAATGTTTTTAAGGAATTGCGTAATAAAACTCAGTTTCTCATTCATAAGGCCAAGAAATGCTATTTTTCAGAAAAACTTGAACAGTACAAAAACCAGTCTAAATCTCTCTGGAGCACACTTAAACAATTAGGTCTTCCTTCTAAGAAATGTAACTCTTCATCAAGTAGCATAGGTCTTAGAATTGATGGACAGATTTCTTTTAATAAGCTTACAGTTGCTGAAAAGTTTAACTTATTTTATACTACAGTTGCTTCTAAACTTGTTGAAAAACTTCCAATAAGCTTGAATAAGTATGGTAAAAGTTTTGTTAGCAAATATTATATTGATAAAGGTGTTAATCATAATAGCTTCTCATTTGCTATTGTGTCTGAAAATAAAGTTTTAAAACATTTAGATAAACTGAGTGCAAATAGGGCTACAGGTTTAGATGGCATTCCTTCTAGGTTTGTTAGTGATAGTGCTTCTATCATATCTTGTCCCCTCACTCATGTTGTGAACTTGTCCATTATCCAGGGGTCTGTACCTGATGACCTCAAGTCTGCCAGGGTTATTCCCCTTTATAAGAAAAGTGACAAGACTGAGGTTGGGAACTACAGGCCTGTTTCAGTTTTAAGTATTGTTTCAAAGATATTTGAAAGGGTCATATATGATCAGGTAGAAGGTTATTTAAATGATAAACAACTTCTTTACAGCTACCAATCCGGTTTTAGGCGTGGCTTCTCCACAGACACATGTCTTACCCATTTATCTGATTACATTCGTTTTAAGATGGATGAAGGTAAAATGGTTGGAATGGTTCTACTTGACCTTCAGAAGGCCTTCGATACGGTCAATCATGGTATTTTACTGATGAAACTTGAGGCTTTAGGTCTCCATGCTGACGCTGTTAGATGGTTTCAATCCTATCTCTAAGATCGGCATCAGATTGTCGACGTATCTGGCACATTGTCCTCCGAGGCCACTGTCACATGTGGTGTCCCTCAGGGTTCCATCCTTGGCCCTCTTCTATTTCTAATTTATGTTAATGATATGGCCGCTGTGGTTAACAATAAAATATTACTCTATGCTGATGATACGGGTATCTTAGTAGCTGGTAAAAGCATATCAGAAATTCAATCCATTCTTTCAAGTGACCTGGAACTCATTAGTGAGTGGCTAGTGGACAACAAACTGTCCCTACACCTTGGCAAGACAGAATCAGTATTGTTTGGTTCAAAGCCCAAACTTAAGTCTAATCCCCAGCTTAATGTGTCTTGTAATGGGGTGCCAATTACTCCATCAAGTTTGTCAAGTACCTTGGTGCTAAAATAGATCAGAGTCTGGCTGGTGAGTCCATAGCCAAGTCAGTTATTAGTAAGGCAAACTCCAGGTTGAAGTTCTTATACAGAAATAGTAAATTCTTAAATATGCACACTAGAAAACTCTTGGTTATGTCCCTTATACAGTGCCACTATGACTATGCTTGTTCCTTTTGGTATCCAGGTCTTATCCAGTCACTTAAAAATAAACTCCAGACTACCCAAAATAAGATGATCAGGTTTGTTTTAAAGATGGATAACATGTCTCATGTTGGTCAAGAGCAATTTCTAAGTTTAGGTTGGCTACCCGTGTCAAAAAGGGTAGAGCAAATTATGCTTTGTCATGTCCATAAGATAAAGAATGGCCTTGCCCCTGAGTATCTTGGTGAACATTTTAAACCTCTAAGTGATGTGCACGGTTGCTGTACAAGGTCTAATAAGGTAGCTCAGCCAGTGTCTGATCATTTTGCTGATAGTTTTACCTTTGTTAACACTGGTCGTTTCTCCAAGCCTAAGGTTGGCAGTTTTGGGGCAAAGACATTCACAAATAATGGCATAAATTTGTGGAATAGTCTTCCTCAAAATATAAGGAATATTTCAAAACCTAACCATTTCAAGTCTGCCATCAAACAGTACCTATTGCAGTCTTAAAGATCATTTTAAATTTTTATATTTAGCTATCATAATAATTTCATTTTTATTAGCATGTAGGGTTCTTATTCATACGTATTTCTTTATATCTTATCATATCTCATTGTGATATTAATTGAATAAATTTTTATTTTTAGCTATCATAATAATTTCATTTTTATTAGCATGTAGGGTTCTTATTCACACGTATTTCCTTATATCTTATCATATCTCATTGTGATATTAATATTGCTTTACAGTATTGCCATTTTGAATGGCATTTTTTTATTCCATACATTATGATCTCAAGTCTTCTGTTACAATACATAGGCCATGCATGCAGTGTAATAGGCTATGAATGCAGAGTAATAATGTTAATGAGTTCTGTGATATAATTTATGCAATTAATTATCTGTGATATAAGATTATAACTTGTCTAGATTTATTATCCTTGTACTTAACAATTTTGCTAAACTACATGACTATTCCATGGTTACTGCCACCAATTTTTCAAGGACCACAATGGAAACAAGTGAAAATCATTTTTCTCTTTTTTGTGTCATCCTTGGTATTGTGTGTGCATTTCATGGTTTCTATTGTCTATGCATTGATAATGATATGTTATAATTTGTTTGCATTATGACGTGCCATGTAATGTTCATGTCTTTTTACCGAATAAACCTACTACTACTACTACACATCTCCTTTTTTGTCTGTTTCATCTACGGCTCATAATCTCTTAATATGTTTCCCTCGTCGTTTTCATCCCTTGTACCTGGTTTTCGTACTTTGATCAACTAGAAATTCTGCAGAAATATTTTATGTGACACAAAGTCACTTACATTTGCCCACCTACATTCCATTGACCAATGTAACACCTCTCTTGTTTCAGAACTGTTCCTCAATAAAATAAAAACTTTTAATACATTGCCCTCACAATTTTATGGATCCATTCTACTAATGGCTTATCATTAAGGTCATCGAAACTATGACCTGTAACCTAGTCCATATCTTCGTTAATTTGATGCTTTAAACCCCTGTCGGCGTTTCGTCTTGTACATTGATTTTGTAACACCTTAAATCAAATTTGCATAGAACACCTCATAATCGATCAATTTCTTTATGTAATAATTTTTTTAAAAAAAGCACGTTCGAAGGCACTTTTATATTATTGGTCAGTTCTGGTACTCGTTTCAGAATCGATGGACTTTTTTCTTTCACGACCGTTCATATTACGATATGTTATAGCATAAAACAATTAACGATTATTTCAATATGTTTATTGCATAAAACATATTGAATTAAAGAGTATTGCTGTTACGATGAGTTATGACATACGTGGCAACTTATTCTTCAGTACTGACTGACCAGTCAGACCACTCGTTCTCTACCATCTACATAAGTTAAAGATATTTGATTTGTTTTGAAAATTGTTTAGAGACATGCACTGTCAAGAATATAGTTTTAAGACAACACAAAATCTATTATTTTGAGACCAATAAGTATATAATAACTTATCAACGAAGAATGATAAAACAATTCTTATCAAATAATCAAAGATCAGGAGTATGCCAATAAATACATCTTTAAGTACTGGTATAACTTTATATCAATTATTATTGCCATAGAATATTAGAGGAAAATGATAACAAATCAATTGGGATAATCAACGATCAATGCAAGAAAAGAACAATTTTAACCCAGTAGTACAACTTCATTTTTTATTTTATTTTAAATTAATTAGTAGCCTTTTTTGCATTTGTATTTTATATAAACGATACCTTAAATCTAATGAATTTTAAATGCTATTGCGGTATTAATTAGTATGATTATAAAATATGAGCCCACTACAACATTCGTTCTTGTAATATAGAAAAGTTAAATAAACGTTTGAATATTAACTTAGTTAATGCCATAACACAAAACTATTTTTTCATCTTAGTAGTCAAATCAAGCATCCCAACATTCATAAACATGAAGACAGTTTTAATGATAATTATCATTCATTTTCTAGTAGTTAACCCAAGCTTGACCGGATAAACAATTAGCCAGAAAAGTTCCTGGAAAAAGGAGATTTTAGCACCTCTATTGTTGAATAAATACAGCCCAATCTTATTGGTAAAAGGTTACAAGTAAAGTTAGCACTTTATTCTACTGTAAAAAGTTTACATTTTGTTGGGATGAAGGTACCAACTGTATTTGGAACCTTTTACCTGAACAAATTTTCAATGAAAGTAGTTAGCTCAATATAATTCTATCAATTTTGCTCATATAAGGAATGAACTTTAACCAGAAAATTTACCCATATAAAAGGTACCTTGTATGTTTGAAAAAACACAAAATGTCAAATTTGACCAAAATTGATGTTGGCACCTTTTACCTTTGAACCCTCGATATATTCTTATTTGTTTGTTACAAAAACATACCCCCCCCTCAAAAAAAAAGAAGCTGCAAAATGTTAATTATGAAAAATGTGTTGTTTAGATTTTAAGGGCTGCTTTCATTACATAATTATCTTAACGATGCTTTCAATAATTTTTTTAAACAGCTTTGCTAAAATCAGGTATACACGAAAAGAGATCTGTTTTAGACCTTAAAAAGTTAAATATGCATGTTCACATGTATTCTTTACAGATTATCCGCAGTGGCCTTTTTGTCTTGCTTTATGATAGAAAGGTTGTTGTTTTTTTACATCTGGTGGGAAATAAAATTGTATGAATAAATTAATGTTAAAATTTTCTAGACTTATAAAGGCCCAATATGTTATGACCTCTCATAAAATTTTTGACATGAAGTATATTTTGAATTAAGCATGGAAATGGTCAAAACCAAATTTCAATATCAGGGACATCTAACCATCAAATAATATTTTAACCCACAGGTTGATCTAAAAAGCAATGATAAATTGCAATTACAATCAACATTCAACAGAGCAGAAAATATACTCTAAATTTAGCGCCTATATAGCATATTCAAAAAAGTAATCAAGTCAGTGATATTGTTGGAATACACCCAAATAAGAAAACAGTGAATAACTGTCAGCTGAGCTTACTAAGCCCTATTTCATATATACTTGTTGAGAGTACAAGCAAATAGAGCAAGCCCAAATTTCCATTCAAAACCATTTATATATGAAAAAAATTAGAACAATTAAAATGATTATATTATATTATTTATACAGAATGCCACCATGAGGCTATTAAATTATTCACATATGGTAAAATGCACAAATTAATGCTACAGTTATCTTCTATTAATTTATATAGATTAATCCGAAAAAATTCTTGCAATACAGTGTCAAATTATGTTAATAAAATTCAGTGTTTTAAAAAGTACAATCAATGTTTTCTGTACTGACAGCTGGATCTTAAATATTTAACATATCAGTTGATCAATATACAAATAGTGATCTTGGATTCATTGACAGTCAGAACACCATATTAAACTACTATATACTGAACAATAAAAGAAAAAGAACAAACAAGCAAAAACTGATAGAATCTTGTTTTAAATGCTAAATCTGGCACAAAATTAACAGAACAGAGTTTTGCAATTGTCTATTTGTTGCTCAATTATTACATATTTGCTGTAAATGTCACATTTTGTATTATTTACACAAAACAAGGGGTGACCAACATCTGCATCTCTTGAAATATTGGATTCTGTGCTGTATTCACTTCAAGTTTCAGATTGTTTGACCACTTAAGGCCGCTGGAACATCAGAATCTGCAAATAAAATAAATGCAATGTTTTTAAAAGAATAAAAGTACTTACTAATACTGTGAAGGTACATGTATGCCAGTTTACAATCATTTGAGGCATACTCAATTATATATGTAGTCATAAATTTGATTTAGTCACATAGTGTAATTTCATGGTTTTAAAGATCAAGTAAAATAGATGAAATATATTATGTTTGAATATATGGAATGAGTATTTAACTCTTCAAGGTAATTGACAACAAAAAAGCATTTTGGAGGAGTCAGAAATGCACTTGCTTAGAATATTTTCTTACTTTAAGACATTTTCCATTCTCTGGAGGCGGTATGGAATTCCAGACAGAACTATTTTGAACAACATTTTTGTCCATATAGGTCCTCAAGAGCTTCAGCAACCAGGTGGCTTTAAAAAAAGAAACAATACATTTGTGTTTTTACAGAATGTTGAAATGTATTAAGAAGTATTGAGGGATGGGTAAAAAACCTTTATGTTAAGTACTGACACCCTTTTAGCCACATTTTCCTTGTGATATTTTAAGTTTTGTTTAACTGTTAAGAGAATAAGTTGAATAAGTTCTTAATGCAATGCCCAAATACAAGAGCAAACAAAATAGAAATTTTGACAAACACGCAGAGGTTGTTGTTTCATTAGAAAATTACATAATCTCATTGCCCCGACTCTAAATAATTTATAACTGGCATGAATCAAAGTCATTTAGTAATGAAACAAACAGAAAATATAAACTTAAAGAATCAAGTTTGCTCAAAAAATGCTTCTGTTTGGATACATGTTCATAAAGTGATTGTGAAATGCTATTCAATTACCGCATGATGTTTGCTCCAATTTGAGTTTAGCTGGCTGGTGTGCCATCAATCCCATATCCAACCTGTCACAAACAATAACAATGTTTTAAGTTACTAAAAGTGGTTACAATTGACTGGTGAATAAAGTGTTTATATAAGATCAAAAAGACACATGGGTAACCGTATTCATTAAATACAACATACATGTATAAAATTAGGTCTAAATGAACGCTGAATAGTTTTTCTTACTCTTTCACATCTTGCAATGTTAACCTGTCAATAAAAAACAATACAGCAATACATAAGACTAGCCTAATCACTGTTCATTTATTTCATTCAGTAAAACATTCAATCTTCAAAACATAATTGTGACTCACGTATTTAGAAAGTACAGAAAGTAACGTTTCAGGTTTGTTTATGTGTGTTATGGGTCATAATGCAGATCGTTCAGAATATTAAAATGGTCGGCATGACATGAAATTGTTTCACCCACTTTTAGATCTTTTTAGCAGCTTAATATCCCAAACAATCGTGGTAAAACCGAGATTAACCGTTTAATCTGATGCTAACAAACAAAAAAATGAGAAAACCCGATAAAATAAGAACAGAAATTACAATATTTACATTGTGTCAGAAGCATTGGAAACGGATGTTGGAGTATTCGTAACCATTCCATATCGTACCGGTATGACTAGTTAGAGGAAAGTGCACTTTCCGCGGAAAATACGAAATCGGTGAATGCTCCAGAAACGCTAATTTAGTGTTTACTGATACTAATTCTCCGTAAATCTGGGAAAACCCGTACCTCGATTGGAACTCGAAGATAGATTAAACGTGACGTTTCTAGTTAACAGTTTTCAAAATATGAAATTCAATAAAAAAATAAAAAAACAACAACATTTATCTCAGATAAACTCACCTTTACAATTAAATCAAACTTATTTGCTCTGCTTCCAAACTGGCAGTAGGATTTGTTATGGCTCCATTTGTTGTTGTTCTTGTTCAATATAAACAAAATGGCGTCCAAATCTCACTTGAAATCTTTATCATGTTCATTGTAGCGTGAAATGCGGATTATTATATTCAAGTTTGATTCCATAAGCTTTTAGTTTCAGCGATACGTAGTGAAATTGTTGGATGTAATAACTGCTTAAATGACTTTTTGCTACTTACTGTATTGCACAGCAGTGAAACAGGCTTTCTTATTAAATGCAGTACTATTTTTAACGCATATCCAAATATGGAAGTTCCGATCTAAAAAGTAAATGTACCTTGGATGTTTCCGTACTGAATTTTCATTGGTTAACGGAGGTCAAGCCGCGCCCAAAACATGTACAATTTGCTTGCCGGCATGCACGCGCTGTATATGAACAATGTATGACGAGCTTTTCTGGTTATCATTTTCATGGTTCAGTGGTGCCCAAATTGTTTAATGCCTATCACTCCGGCAAAAATAAGTATTCCCTTGCATACACGTACAAACCGTTAGAGGGCTTGTACAGACAAACGCTTCGCGTTTGTCTTCAAGCCCGTATAACTGGTCGGCAAATAATACAACGAAACATTTTTCTCTATTCGGAAGAGAAAGTACAAGTTACTTATTGCAACCTCGATTTTGGCAGACTGGTTTGCAAGAGTTTCGATTAAAAATGGTTCAGTTTTAAATGTGCTTTTAATCATAAACAAAGTAAAGTTCTTTCTCTTTAACTGGTGACTGGTCAAGTATGGCATTCATTTTAAAAATGAAATGTTACTTGAATTAGTGAAGAACATAGATTCGAATGTACCTTCAACACAATGTAAATGACATGAATATTTGGTAAATGTTCGTCTGTGAAGCAGCATTTTGGTCAACCCACATTAACAGGCGGCCACAACAGTGCCTGGTCACTGCCAATAGATGCAAAGAATGCTTAATGTGTAAATCACTGTTATGTTTTGATATGAGGAAGAGCGAGGACGTATTAACATTTATGTTTTAATTTGTAAAACCTGCATAAATAAGTTGTTGTTTATTGTTGCTTGATCACTGCAAAAGGTATGTGAGTGAAATTACCCAACATATGAAATGCAGTGCATTGATACAGCGATTTGGTTGATCCATACTGCCTTCCAACAATAAACCACACCTGTGTCAGGTCACTGCTTATACACGAACAGAGTAAATGGATATGTATATCATTTTAATGTTAAAGAATGAATAAATGAAGTTCGATATAAAGGAGTCAAACACTTAATGACAACTGCACTTAATTTGATAATAAAGAAAGTACTGAATGTGAAATTGTGTGAAATGCTCCCAGTTATAGAAGTGAACGCGGAGGCCGTGGAGTGTGTGGTCACGCCTGTCTACTTTTTTTCTTAGTCATGTTATGTTAATGAAGTTACGTTGAAAATAACATAAAATGGCACTCAGAGGTAATGCAAACAATGGCGACTTGAACATTTATTCTGCAATAGGGCATTTTGACTGCACTAGTAGTAATAACGTTCACACCACAGTGACGATGGATTAGAACTTAAACTTAATCACCATAGAAATCAAAAGCAACATGTTGACCTGACAAGGTGAAATAAAATTACATGTTTCTACAGACATTGGTGTGGCTAGATTTAATGTTTTGGACAACCAATGTTAATTGCTTTAACATGTTGAAAACCCACTAGTCTAAATGAATAAGTAATACTTCAGAAACCTAAGGTGCTGCACCCTGCCCTTTTATGAAAGCACCATTTTGCCCTCATGGAGACCTGAATGTGAACCGTTTTGCCTTCAAAGAGTTAAATGCTTTAGACAATAAAATATTTTTTTTGTTTTGATTAATAGTTGAAATATAGTATATGGATATATTTGGTAGTTAAAACCACATTTTACTTCAAATTTCTAACATTTTCTATAAAACTCAAAATGCTTAAATTATTCACAATATTTGTCACTTTTGATGCCTTGCATTTATTTTTGACTTCTACGCAACCAACTGCTTTCAGTTGTTTTACTTCTTTCAAGTCTGGGCAGAGGTAGCAGGAGTTCAGTTGCAACAGTAGATACAGTCGTTATGTTTGCTATTTATTTTATGTTGCATTTGTTATTAGCACGAGGTGTACATATTTAAATCAGAGCTTTGAGCAAGACTTGTTTTACACGTACTTTCAAGAATTGTTATTAGTCAGAGTCTGACAATATTTGTCACTATGAATGCCATGCGTTTAAATTGGATGCATACACTGTTATCTGCTTACACATTACTGAAATTAATCACTGTTTAAGTGATATTCTGTTTTATCAGTTCGCTCGTTTATTGCCGACCACATCGGCATGATCGTACATTGACTGTGTATTTATAATTCATAAACGAATAATACATTAAAAGGCTTTTTAGCTCGACTTTTCGAAGAATAAGGAGAGCTATCCTAGTCAACTGAGCGTCGGCGTCGGCGTCGGCGTAACCACTTAACTTTGCACATTTGTTCACCATCATGCCCCCAACCTGTACACAGGAGGAGATAACTCTATCACGCATTTTGACAAAATTATGCCCCTTTTTCGACTTAGAATTAACATTAAAAGTGTTGCGTACCACAAACATTTTCCGATTAAATTTATGTAAATTTCTCAACACATCATGTAATTTAACAGTGATTCATGCATGTTTCGTCAATCCATTCACCGAAAGCGGCGGAATAGTCGAGCGCGCTGTCTCTGTGACAGCTCTTGTTTTGTAAACTACGTAAACTACGTTGTGGTGCGGCCATATTTTTACAATCGTCCAATCTAAGAACTCCATACAAATCTCATTTGGTTCATTATTCCAGATGGCTGACTCAGGTAACAACATGGTCATTGTACCAGCGTTACAACATTTTCGACGAAGAGTGTACACTTTCTTACTATCAAATCCAATGGCTTTACTGTAATAGGTATACATTTTGTTAAAAGTCATTTGTAACAGGTAAATGAAAATCAATTTCAATTAATTGGTCGGCAGAAAAAGTTCAGACACAATTATTTACCATCGTCAGCTATTATATTTTGACCACTATTTTCTTTATTCCAATTTGTAAAACTGACGCGTGCATTCTTTATTTCGTGCTGAACTCCTGAGGTCAGCATGCAAGTAGCCCAGTAGTCTATGTTTGCATTATAAGAAGCGATGTGCAATCGGTTTGATTTTCATTATCAATTAATCGGGCAAACAGAGAGACTTATTTACTAAATAATTCGTGCATCATGATGACTCACAGTCAGTCCATGATTTAAATAAAATGGTTATATTTATATAAAATCATAAGTGCGATTATCCTCTCAGCAATATTGATTAGTATAACTCAGGACTAGAAGTTAAACAACATATTAATCTAGAGAACGCTGTGACATTTCTTAGATAAATATTTTTCGACAAAACGTCGCTGACTATTGTCAACTTCTAGCTCGAGGCGACGATTAATCGATTTTCGCCAATAATCTGCCCAACACTTAAAAAAATGTTGTCTTTTTTTTGTAAGAGTCAATATCCGAAATTTGATGGCACATCAGTGACAAACATAAGGCGGCTAACTTTAAGGGCGACGTGATATATTGCTACCAACAAGAGAAAAAATACCTACTGGACAGCTGATACAGTTAGAAAATTTAAAAAAAAAGAACTCTCAAAACAAGTGAAATGAAATGTTGGCATTATTCACAGACTAAATGTTTTACTCTTAGCAGCTTTGATTCATGGTGGAAACTACAGTCGACAGTGCATCGAATTCCCCACTCTGGTCGACATACGTAATGGTCGGCATACGGTTACCTTGTATGTTTTAGCGATAAAAATAATTAGAACAGGAAGGTACAGAGGTAAATAACCAGGTATAGCAAAACATAAAAAATAGACAATAATTAAAATATATCATTTGTGTTTTCAATTATTTAACGTAAACTCCTCGCTAAACGGGGATTCTTTACAAATTCCATACTGTAAAAAGTAAGTGTTTCTCTTATGACAGGTGAGAACATCAGTAAACATCTGGTAAAAATGCAGTGATTGTTAGTGGCAAATGATGCATTTTTTAGCAGACAACGCTGCTTTCGAAAGAAGGCTGTAATTCTGCTAAAGTATTTAGATGTTGGCTGCTATGGAAAAAATGGTTATGCATGGTTTAGAAAAAAGTACAAGCAAAGGCGAGAGTAGCAAAAGAGACGATCCTTAACCAAGTGTCCTAGAGTTATAGTCATCTATTATACAGAAGATCGCGAAGTGATATATGTTGGTGTTGCGCCCTAAACTACTATTTTGGATACTTAGACACTGTATTTATTATTCTTTTATACCTGACAACAACTCAAAGATATGATGTTATATTAACCTTTTAACCAACTTTGACTTTCGTGCTAGCTTTGTTTAGTTGAAAAGTTGACGAGAGTCGAATAACATTCAGATTATTATTCTACTGTTTCGTAACAATAAAAAGCAGGTAATTTTTTGATTGTTTAAAAACATTATTTCAAACAAAAATATCGATTCCGGCTGGTGCGCACGTAGTCGAACATTTAAAAGTTGGTATTCACGAGCATGTAATCTTATATTTAATAGTTGGTACCGCTTAAACATTAGTACTTGATGAGGACAGCAGCTTTCTGAGTAAGACATTCCAATGTTTTAAATTTAAAAAAGTCAAATGACAAATGATCGTTCAACTTGCAGAATTTTTTTTTCGCCCCATGATATTGACAATTCCCATGTAGGAAGCCGTTTTTATCTATTACTCGATATAATAGTAAAAATGGCCGAAACTTATGTTTCCGTATGAAAACATGGCAAAATTATAAAATTATGTTATTTATTTAGATATTTATATAGTTGCAGTTTATTCTCCGTAAATTTCTATAATTTATCCGAACCATTTTATGTTGATAAAAATCAGGCATTTTACGACAGATGTGCGCCGATTGAAAGTGTAATACGGACGGCAGGCCATGAAATCTATGGCGTTTATTCTCTCGCGAAAAAAACTGCAACGACTTAGCATGGTAGTTTGTAAATGCGATTCAACAGTATGGCATTGCCTTAAAAATGATGGCAGTGCCAAGCAAATTGAGTAGCGGTTACATGTCCTCCACTTAAAGGAAATGGCTGCCATATTGGAACAATGAGTTATTCACATATAAAAATAGCCTTTACTTCTGAATGTAAAAAAATATTATTTGAACGATGAGTCTTCTTATATCATACAATCGTGACCTTCATCATCGGACGTTGGCAGATTATCTAATTGGATAGACATGGCCAACATAAAAAAACGGAAGAACGTGAAAGGCTAGATATATTATCACAACAGTGGCAAGGATATCAAACAAAATAACATTTGTACGCGTTAGCGAAGGGGGCATTAAATGATTAAGTCGTTATAAATTATTTAAAGGCAGATGAAAATTCACTTACAATTGTCAGTGCAGAGTGGGGTAAAGTTGCAATAAATTACGTTGTATTTTGTAATAATCGCAGTTCAATTTATTTTCGAAACTTTGATATGTAAGACATTGGACCAATTACCCCAATTAATCAAAGCATGGTTATACCATCTCAGACTAATGGCTACTTACCACCATAAAATGACGTGAACCTAAAAGATTAATTTGCGATTCAAAAACAAGCTGAAGATGCTTAACCTACTTGATTTCTTTTACAGGTTCACAGCGTAATTTGTGCTTTTACAACGGATTGAACCAATTTATCAAACGCGTAGAGGTTATGATCAATTAACGTTTATTTTCTTATAAGAATGTTATTTATTAAAGTTGTTGGCATAAACATTAACACTTAAATTCTAATCAAAAAAGCACATGGTATATCAGATACAACACAAATTTAAAGTTTAACCTTTTTATACAAAATGCAAATGTTCAAAAGATGTTATTCAAACATTCGTCAGAAACTCTCAAATTATATTCAATAAACATCATGTGTATCCTTAAACGTCATATGTAAACAGTGCATTCGAAAATATACGGCATGTTGCAATATGGATGGAACTAGATTATATAACAAATATTAGTATAAAGTGATTGTAAATACCGTCAGACAGAAATACAGATGTGACACCACCTTTATCTATGACATTGTGTACGACCAACCAAGACCCCCTCTGCTGCAGTTTACAATTGTTCAGTACCGCATCAACCAACAATTACGTCTAACTGCTGCAGTTTACACATATCACATACCTCAACATTCAACATCTCCCCCCCCCCCCGCCTCCCCTGCAGTAAACACATATTCCATTCCATATCAGCCAACATCCTCGTTTCACTCCTGCAGTTAACACATATTCCATACCACATCATGCAACATCTCCGTTTCACTCCTGCATTAACACATTTTCCATACCACATCAACCATTACTTTCATCCTTCAGTCAATACATATTCCATACCACATCATCCATCAATTCCGTCCCCCTCCTTCAGTTAATGCATTTTCAGTACCACATCATCCAACACCTACGTCTCCCTCCTGCAGTAAACACATATTTCATACCACATCAACCAACACCTACGTCTCCCTTCTGCATAAAACTCATATGCCATGCAAACGAAGCCGTCAGTGAGTTTGGATAAATGATGTCAATAAACCATGACGATTTATAAGCGTTACCACCGAGTGGTTCAGCGTTAATAAATACAATGTTCAATATAAGCATTACCATCCAGTGTGTACTCCCATCAATGACTACCGTCAATAGCAACTGTCTCTATCAAGCCTCAGTAAATACAATGTGTAATATAAACATAACATCCCAATGTGTCATCCCGGCAGTGACTAGCGTCACTGACTACTGTTAGTAACCAGCGTTTAATGTTTAATATGAAGGTAAATTCCAGTTGTTTCATACCATCGTTGACTACCGTCCGTAAACAACTGTCGGTAACCAGCGTCAGTGAATAAAGTGTTTGTTATTAATGTTACTACTTAACATTTCATACCGACAGTGACTACCGATAATGTCAACTGTCAGTAACAGGCCCGAAGTTATTACCAAGTCATTAAGTGTTCAATTTAAACGTTACCACCCAATGTATTATACGGTATGTATCTACCACCATTTTTAAGAGAGGGCATTTTATCAAAACCCAGGACGTTAACCGGTCCGTGTCCTCGACCATTTACCATATTTCATAATGCACGTCTACAATAGAGCGACAAAGCATGAAGGTCGCATAATCCAACATGACTACTGTGTCGACCATTTTGACATAAAACATAGTTACAATTTTAAATAGTTTACTATACTGTAAATAACGGTATGTCTGTAAAAATCTGATGGTAAAACACTAGTGTTATTACTGTTTAAATACATAAACCATCTCGCGAACTTTCGAGGTCGATACGTTAGTGGGTGTTGCTATAATAAGCCAATTCAGAGCCAAATATTCCCCAGGAAAATTATCTTTAATTATAGTAAGTGTCCAATGTTCTTTTAACTAGATGTTTACCCATTGAATGCAAACAATGACCATATTTGTCTTCCCAAGTTAACTGAATCTAGACGTGGTTCAAATCTATGACATTCAGCGTCACATTATCAATTTGTTATGATTGCCATGCCCATCCATGGTCAACAGGGATATACTATTTAACAATTTAAATTGCAAGTCAGTAATAGTGTTACTTCATTCATAATGTCATTCAATTAACAATTTAACCAATTGCAACTAAACCGAGAATTCTGCGGTGCCCTATGTTAACGAATTGTGGCCACTTACAAAACAAACCTTTCTGTCCATACCAATGACCACAGTATTCAAGCTGTACCAAATAGAAAAAAAACTATAGTCAAGTACTTTACCAATGTAGATGTTAAAATGTTGGAAGAATATTAATAACACATGTGTATGAAATTGTATATATTCTGATTATCAAACAGTATGTTTATTATAACAATAGAACATATTCACCAACCATGTGTAGATATGAATGTTAGAAATAAAAACACATGCATACTATTATGTTAATATTCACAATAAAATATTATAAAAGACAAATACACAACACACTTTTGGTACGGAAATCAGTAGGCTATTTTAATGACAAACACATGATTTATTGTAACTGAAAGAATGTTACAGATATAACATGCTGTTGATTGGCTTGATATTTAATTATGAAATGTTAACAGTATAAATCAAAATATACTAAAGTAGTACATAAGCAACGTGCCACAAACACATTTAAAAATACGAAAATATGAAGGTTTCAATCGAATCTCACATTTATAAGGTTATAATAATAAAGATTGCGATATTGAATTCTAATTTTTGCTTGAAATATATGTTTATGTTCATATCAATTAAAGGTGTACTTCTTAAACAGGAATTGCACAACAACAACATTTGTTTTTCTTCAGCCAATTTGCTAATTAAAAAATACACACATTTAATGTAACGTTCCCCAGGCTACGGATATTTTGAGCTTCGTTGTGCATGAAAACAGTAGTGATTACAACAATGTAATGGAAAATTTACTAACATCAGTATTAGCATGCAATAATATATTTATCATTGCATATGCCCATTTGTTTGTTAGAAAAGATGTATGCATTTAATATCAGTCGAGAAACAGACAGTCTGTAAGATCGTTCCAGGCCCGTATTTATTAACGTCTAGAGTCTGAGTCTCAAACATAAACTCAAACTTTAAATTATGTTAAATGTTGTTATTTAATGTCATAAATATACTTAATGCAATTATGTCTGGCTGAAAATGTGTAAATTCTTTTTCGAACATTGTATTTTTAACACATAGCAGGTTTACCATTATTTCTCTTTTGATAGAAAATATTACTATTCAGTGAAGTTTTAGTTTTGAGGGATGAGGGATGAATATTGAACTCAGACCATATAAATATATGTTCCGCTATTAGTCGCTCTCAAAGAAATAACTTTACAACATCAAGTTTGTAATACATTCAGTTTCCAAATAGAAGTTTACTCGTTTTGTATTTATAAATTGACCAATAGCTAAAAAGAATTTGTTTTTTTATAATAATTACCCATTAAAAGACTGGATATAACCAAACGGAATGTTTGCATAAACGAAACTTGTATTCCACAGGTGTAAATATTGGTTTGAAAACGACCACTACTCAGTCCGCTAAACATTTTTAAACACTCAATTAAATAAATAAAACACAGTGTTAATTCGATAAGAATAATGCACTCACTAAGTAGTACACTTATACAATGTGTAAGTAACAATAACAGAACTGACCAGCGACCAGCAATATAAATAGTAAACATATACTCAGTAAACGCGACCTTAGCATTACTTTCCCTGAGCCACACCTTTACTCAACATTTGTCCATTTTTATGTAGGAAAACAGGAGGCCAAACAACGTAATCCAGCCGTTTGCCTGTCTTAGTATATGCCTTATACATTTCAGCGTTGAACGGTGAGTCATCTTCGATCTCCTCGAACTCAATGTGTACCGGCGGATCATGTAAACGTGCTAGCCAACATATTTTAGCACATTCCTCTACGTATGAGACTACCCCTGTCTCTCTAGGAAGCTCCATTTCTTCCAGAACAGCCTGAGAAATTGCCTTTAAGACAAAAAATTAAGTATATAAGCTAAATGTTTTAATAGCATATTAAACAATTTAAAACTTCACTTAATATCAGTGAACATCTTTATTGTATAATATTAGACTGTTCCTAAATTGTATACAAAATAAGCAGACGTTGATGTTATTTAATTCGTATTTTCCCCAGATAATATGTCATTGTAGTTAAATGTAAGACGGTCGTGTTGACATTCTTGCATAATTCCAACAAACAGCAAGGCATAGCAATGTTATTACCTTGACAACTTGATCTTCCAGCTGTGTGTGAACGATTCTTCGGGTTTCACATATGGTCTGTTTCTGTCTGTTGGTCAGTAAATCGAAATCAAACTTCAAGAATATTACGTTTTCTTTATGTTCATCCTTCAAAAACATTAATACATGTAATTAATGAAGTACATTGAACAAATTTCAAACTTGACGTATTTCTTTATGTTAAAGACAGTTGATTAAGTAACAATCGAATAGAGGTAATTAGATATATCAATGCATGCAAGGTATATGAATCGTTATGACTGGCTGTACTGATGGAATTTGTGTTCCTTATAAAGTCCAGTAGTGAGAAAAAACATATAGCATTTCTTGCTTCCTCTTGGTGGGTCATACGCATGCCTGATGTATACACCCTGTTTTAGTCGTGATGCATTTAATAAAGAAATACCTGTTTTGTCTGTTTTTCTTCTTTGGGCTCTATATCATGTTGAGATTTGTCGCCATTGCATTCGTTTCCTTCCGTCTTTACATTGAAGTCTGATTTTAACTGAAGAGCAAACAAGAAGTAAACAGTATTGCTAAGAAACCTAAAATTATTTTGTTGAAATGCTTACACATAGCTTGAAATACATTAAATTACAATCCATGAACTTCTCATTAATAATCACAGCAAAACAAGCTGTAATCAAAGATGTCATGTCAATGTTTTGAAAGAGAATAAGACTTGGAAAGCCTATATTTTTGACAATGGAACTGTCCGAATGATGTAAAGTATTACCTCTGCAGATTTATCATTCTGATAAGCTAGTTCAACATGAGAACGTTCTTTTTCAGCTCTGTTGTCTATTTTCTTGCAATATGTATCATCTTCATACTCCTGAGTGTCTTTCTTTATGTCTGGCGCAGCCTGTAAGAAAGAATCTAATTACAAGTTTTGCTAAGCTGATTATGTTATCACTCAAATAATAATTTCATACGAGAGTGAAATTTATGAATGGAAAATTAATGTAATTTGTAATTAAACACTGCATGTCTAATCCTCGAACACATTGTGACGTATTTCTTTTCTATACATATAACGTATGTATGTTTTTATGATATTTGTCAAATAAAAAAAAGAGTTTAATCTTAACACTGCATGTAAGCAATTATATGTATGACATATACAGATGTGACATACTATATATATATATATATATATATATATATATATATATATATATATATATATATAGTACGCAATGACCTTCAATGATGAGTACATATTGAAAACATTTGTTAATAAGTACTATTTAAGCTGTACAATTTTTAAACGATACCTTTCGCGCGGTTATGCCACAATGTTCATGCACTAGTTTTGATAAAATTACGTTATAAACATGTTAAAAAATGTCAAATGAACTTCATCATTGTATTACCTCACTTGATCCATTTTCTGATTTAACATCTGGATTATACTCATTATTTTCATCTGAAAGGGCACTTTCTTTTTTCTTCTCAGCTTTGAAACGTCCAGTCTGAAAGATACATTAAACAAATCATTAATAAAAAAATACAATACCTTAGTTAACACTTCATGCAACAACAAGTGTTCAGTTGAACATTATAAGTCAATGTATATATTTCATTTGAAGAATTCAACATAGTTATTGTACGTGATAGGCATCCCTAAAACATAATTTATTTACAATAACATTTGATGCTTTTTGGCACTCGTAACACTAAAATGCTATCATACATTCAAAGTTTAAAACCAAGCCAAATGTGTCTTAATGTTATTTTTATATTTTAAACATATGTTAGAACTGTGTCAGATTTCCTATATACAAATGGCCAACGGTGTTGATATACTGCTCATCTACACTGTGAAAATTATTCTATTATTCATATCAATTTTGAAATAAGGTACTAATAATTGACATGATTTGTTAATGTTAACAATAGTATCGTATTCAATGACCTGTTTAAAGGAACCTGATTCCATTTTCCCTTCTATTTTGCCCCCTTTTCCTTCGTCTTTTTCTTCTCTTTCTCCTTTTTCTTCTACTCCTTTTTCATCCTTGTTTCCCTCTGCCGGTACATGTCCTGTACACTCAGATCCCGTCATTGATTCAGGGCTTATACATTCCTTATTATATAAAATATAAGATACACTTTTAAGACATTGTATTAAATCATAACCCATCAACTCCTCATTAATAATCACAGCAAAACAAGCTGTTATCAAAGATGTCATGTCAATGTTTTGAAAGAGATAACCACTTGGAAAGCCTATATTTTTGACAATGGATCTGTCCGAATGATGTAAAGTACTACCTCTGCAGATTTATCATTCTGATAAGCTAGTTCAACATGAGAACGTTCTTTTTCAGCTATGTTGTCTATTTTATTGCAATCAGTATCATCTTCCAACTCCTGTGCGTCTTTCTTTATGTCTGGTGCAGCCTGCAAGAAAGAATCTAATTACAAGTTTTGCTATGCTGACTATGTTATCACTCAGATAATAATTTTATCCGAGAGTGAAATTTATGAATGGTAAATTAAAGTAGTTTGTAATTAAACACTGCATGTCTAATCCTCGAAAACATTGTGACGTATTTAATTTTTATACCTATAACGTATACATATATATGTATATATGGTACGCAATGACCTTCATTGATGAGTAGAAAACATTTGTTACTAAGTACTGTTTAAGCTGTACAATTTTTAAACGATACCTTTCGTGCAGTTATTCGATCATGTTCATGCATTAGTTTTGATTAAATTACATTATTAGCATGTTAAAAAGTGAAATGAACTTCATCATTGTATTACCTCACTTGATCCATTTTCTGATTTAACATCTAGATTATACTCATTATTTTCATCTAAAATGTCACCTTCTATTGTCTTCTCAGCTTTGAAACGTCCAGTCTGGAAGATACATTAAACAAATCATTAATAAAAAATACAAAACGTTAGTTAACACATCATGCAACACCAAGTGTTCAGTTGAACATTATAAGTCAATGTATATGTTCAATGACCTGTTTAAAGGAACCTGATTCCATTTTCCCTTCTGTTTTCGCCCCCTTTTCCTTCGTCTTTTTTTCTTTTCCTCCTTCTTTTTCTTCCACTCCTTTTCCCTCCTTCTTTCCCTCTGCCGGTACATGTCCTGTACACTCAGATTCCGTCACTGATTCAGGGCTTATATATTTCTTATAATATAAAATATAATATACACTTTTAAGATATTGTATATTTTAAATACCAAACATATCACCGTCATTAAATAGCAAAATTATACATATAAATGTCGATTAAAAATGCGTACTTACCACATCAGTATCGTTTTTATATTTTATCATTTTGCACCGGCCTCCTATATCCTTTAATATCACATTACATATCAAACATGATTATGAACATCATATTAAGACTAACTATTAATTATTTTTGAAGACGTAAAATTTCTTTATAAACCTCAGTCTCTTCATTGTGCCACAGATATGTGTTGCATAGACCCACTTTCTCAGTCATTACTTCCTCTGATTCTTCTTGCAAAGGTAAAGTGGTTTCTATTTCCGATGGAGTATTGATACCGTTTTCCGATGATGAATCGGTATCATTTTCAGCTTCTTGCGTTCGTTCGGGTTTCAGTACTTTGCTTTTACTGGTAACTGTAAGATTTGTTAGGCTTTCTTTCACAGCAGCGTCATAATTCCAACAAACATCAAGGCAGTGCCCGTCGAGTTTCTGTATAATGTAAACGTGTTTTGAGATATTTATATGTTATTAAGTTACCGTACGACTTCAACTTTATCGTCTATTTCTACTTTCACTGTTGCTGCTGCTGTAGTTGCTGTTGCTGCCGCTAAAATTAAGTCGTTAAAAAGTCGACACATAGGTATGATAACAGTAAAATGTTGGTAAATAAAATACATTGAATTTTAAAGAAACATGTACGCTAAAAACAACTAAATAGCATATACATAATGTTACTTTATAGAGAAGAAATGTTTAGTTTCCAACAAATGGGCTAAGATGTTCAGCAACATTGACACGACGCTAAGATGTGAAGTCCAAAGTGCTTGATGAAGTCATTAGTATACTCATATTAAATAGCACAACATAACACAATATGACAGTCAAATATTTTGCATAATTGTATAAATATACGAAGGATAAAAAACAATTATGAATCATTAACCATGAGTAAAATTAATTCACATTTGTCGACAAGGTCAGACTTAAAACTCTACTATTACTACTACGGCTGCTGCTACTGCAGCTACTTATAAAGTATAAAAAAACTCATATTACCAAACATTGGTTTATAGTACTAGTACTTATATCAATATATCAGCTTGTAATTTATACTGATAAAAATAACATGATTTGATACCTTAAAAACATCATACAATCGTTTAATTTTGTCCTCATCATCCTCTAAATCTATTTGTTCAAATGCATCTAGTCCACTGGTTGTCATAAAGCTCGCCAAACCTCTCTGCAAGCTTGGTTGGCCGATTTGGGTCACCTATATCTGCTATGTTCGGGTTTTGAAAAGCATTGTTTGCTCCGGCTATTTTGCTTAACCTGTAAAATAAGTGTGTCAACATATATACTCATTTCAATACCTGACTTTTTTAGGACATATAAAACTAAAATGACATATCTTATCATAAAGATATTTCGAAGGTATGTATCATTTTGCTCCCTTATGATTACTGATTACTAAATACTGACTTGAGAGTCAAGCTACGTATTTGTTCCTTCGATTCATTGAGATCTTTTTGTTGAAAATGGTAATCATCATTCTTTCTGGAAAGATCTTGTTCGAGTTTTGACTTCAATGCTTCCATTTCTTTTAGATTTTCAACATAGTCTGTCTTTGGACTGGACCAATTCATTGTATGTCGTTTTAAGGGAAGTTAAATTTTCCTTTGACTGTTTTTCTTTCTTTCGGAGATCCATTTCTCTTGATTTTGTTTCCTTCAGGTCTTTCTTTAGTTGTTTAGTGCATGAAATTTGAAAGTGCGTTGATGAAAACAGAGCGCAAATTTATAATGTTCATAATGTACGGTTACACATAAGCATTCATAACTAGTTCGGAATCTAAATAAAGAATATATTGCGAGTTTGGAATAAAGCTTTAGTTCGTTCACATCGCTAAGATAAAGGCGTCATAACATTTATATTATTTAATTCTTCGTTCTGACTTTCTGATCTATTGACAAATGTTTGAAGGGATGTCGGATATGTTCACCATTTCCCCGACACCTCAGACGAAATAAAAACGTACGTTTCAATTATTTTCATTCACAATCTGATCAGAACACAAATGGTAGAAAGGATTATGTTGATGAGGAGATGAAATAACTTTGTTTTATAAGGAGTTGAAATGACCTATGTTTATTAGGGGTTGAAACGACTAAGATTAAAAAGGGGTTAAAATGATTATGCTTTCTAGGGGGTTGAAATGATTAAGGTAAATTAGAGGTTAAATACTTTCTATTTACCAAAGGAGAGGGTTTGAAATGATTAAGAGTTGAAATGACATTAACCATTTGGAGGCAGTCATATATCCTCAAACAGTCAAAAAAGGTTATGTACTATAGTTACCATACCATAATATTGTGTTTCTTAATAACAGTCAACATATTTGCGTTAAATAAAAATGATTTTGCTAATACGAATAAAAGTAAAGCACAATTGTGACATCTTGCAACTACAAAAAAGAAACATACCATTCAACAGACATACATTACAACACCACATTAATATAGATTTTGAAATTTAAAATAATCAATTTTAAAATCGTACATGATATTGCAATATTTTCAATCCGCTAACTTAAGACCAAAAAAGCATATTTCAAATACTTTTACGATAAACACAAACTATTATATATATAATAAGGTGTGATATGTTCATACGCAAACTATTTTGAATCGATGTTTTTGTTTACTTTAACGCCTCACTTCTATTTCTGCTTCATACAAATTCAGACTTAGTTCAGTAATATAAAAAATACAAACACATCTAAATTCTTCAAAAGACAAAAAGACCTACTATTACAGAAACGAACCTGATTTTTATATGAATGAATTTAAGTCTTAATAAATCGGATTCAGTTGTATTAACTTTAATAGTCAATATTTCACGTTTCACATTCAGGTACGCCTCATTAAATAGTCTGCAACAAGTACATAAAAATAGTCAAATGTAGGTATGAAATTTCATCAAGAGATATTCAGTAAGTTTTCAAATATTCAGTAAGTTTTCAATAGTGTATTTTTAAGAAAAACCGTCGTTTTGCAGTATATGATAATGTAAGGTAAACAACGTCTGTTGACTATTTCTAGACATTAAATTCTTACATTTCTTTCTCCATTCTAATCGTCTGGTCTCGCTCTCTTACATCTTGTTTCAAAGTGTTTATGCTGGAAAATCGAATTAAAGTTCTAAAATATAAGAGCAACATTTTATCAGCACTCGTAATATTGAGCCTAACTAATTTGTTACAAATTAGCTGTTACAGATATCTTATTTTATTTATGATTCAGTAAAATAAATGTACTGCACAAACATTTCTGGCAGAGTTTTATTCTTCCTATCACTCACTCGTGCGGCTTCTTCCATTTGACGTATTCTAAATATTACATTAAATATTATTAGTCATAATTAATATGAAAAGATTAAGCAGTGATGTCTGAAGACAATCGTTTCTTAACAGCTAAGATACGCGTTGTATTAGTCACCATTTAATCGAGGCATATACTTATTAACGGGACTCAAGTGAATCCCGTTACTTTATTTCGATTATCTTTATATTTAATTTATCAGGATAAAACAATTATGTCGAGCTTTTCAATATCACATGTTTTTTTAAAGGTATTTTGCGTATCCAACATTAGGAAAATATATATATTCATCTCCGGGCTTTAGTGTCCGGGAATGTAGCGTAAACGTTAGTCTCCCTTCGATTGTAATGCTCAATATAGTATTGTGTATACATCAACAAACTGTGTTTACAAACAATGAGAGCAAAAACGTTCATAATATACAACATAAAAAACCTCAAAAGCCAATTAATTGTAATTTCTACCTTCAATAGATAACCCACACACGATTAAAACAATATCCTAAAGGAAATATACCTGTTATTAAGGTTCGAAATCGTTCTTGTCTTGTCTTCGATTTCGCTCTTTTGCCTGTAAAAGAAATATTTAACGGGCTCCGACGTCATAGCATTTCCCAACAGTTTACCGGGCCCAGTTAAAGACAAGGCTTTGCCAATGTCACTCAACCATTTACAAGTTGAAACAACTTATGAAATGTAGTAAAAGAGCAAAGCTATTAAAAGTCTCCCATTTTTGGTAAACAACTTTAATTTACACAACTATTTCCTGGGTACATCCAATAAAAAATGATGATTCATGTATTATATTGAAATCGAATCGATTTGGAATTAGATGCTTTCTTACTTTTCGTTTACCTCCTTATCTTCTTCAGATTTCCTGAAACGAAAGTAAAAATTAATGGCATGTAGTTGTGCTTATTATTATTATATTATGTATTCTGTCTTGTGACTTTGACTTTTGAGTTCTGAATTACTTGTGACTTCGACTTTTGAGTTCTGAATTACAATATGCCTATCATAATGTGAATACTCATGGACAGATGTCTACTGTTTAATGACATTAATCTAAAATAAATATTTATATATGTTTCGAAACATTTGTGTTTGTTTCTACAATGGATCTTTCGAGTAGGCTCTACGTAATGAAGACTTACAAAACAATATTTATATAAGATTGTTCCTATTGCGGTTACTGTGCAAACATAATTGGAGAGCTGCTCTTACCAATTTAGACTTGATAATCATTAAGGATGCATATATAAGCTGTTAAAGCCACAATCGCACATATAGACTGTTTGGACTAAAACAATCTTGGAACGAGCCAATTGTGTGTATTTATTTGGAAACCAGTGATACAAGAGTGTTAACAATATATTGTTTGCAGGTTTTCATATTGATTTATATCATTTCATTCATATTCTTTGCATTCTTTAATTTAGGATTTCTACGTAAAGCGTAAATAACGCTTCGAAAAAATGAGATTGTCGGCAACTTCCTAAGACGATGAGACATGTTCAATTGTGCGTTATCTTATATTACTGTATTCAGAACATCGATGCCAAAATCGGCTAATTCTGAGATTGAAAATGTTAAACGGTCAATTTGTGAGAGAGCAGTTTTAACAATCTTGAATCGAAGACACAATGGGAACCGTTACATATTTTATTTTTACATTTTACGAGATATAGCCCATGAATCGATGCATGTGTTGTTAAATATATGTAATTTAAAAGTATCAGTATACTATTCACATTATTATAATATTATTATTTAGTTTAATATCAGTACATCGATTTGAGAAACAAATAACAAGTTCTCTTTTGGTCTATTTCAACGAAAAAGGACAATTAATTTAGTACAAGGCGTCGAAAATGGTATAAAATGTACAAGAATTAATCGTGTATCCCGATATTTTATCCTACAAGAGTGCATGTTGTTAAAATGATCCTAAATACATTGTGAAATTTATTAAACATTGCTACCAAACAAACTGCAAAAAATTGAACGATTTGATACCCATATGTTTCTTTTATTCTTCTTACCTTAGAAATGCGATCCTATCTGTTATATCTATATTAAAATCGTGATTGTTCTTCCCCGTTTCTTCGGATAGTTCTTGCTTGGTTTCATATAAACTGAAATGACGTACGAAACAGCATGACTAAGTATGGATAGTGTTTTGGTTATGTAAAGCAATAAAGATCTTTTCAAATTGACCTGTTTCAAACTCACAATCATATCATTTCGCTTAGCAGACGGGTTCTGTGGCTTAATGTTTTGTCTACAACACAAATTCATTGGCCAACTGCAACAGTAATCCGCGACTAGAAAGTTGTGTTAATTTTGAAGCATTTACACCTTTATATCATAATTACAATCGTAAACGTTAGACAGATAAAATCATATTTAACAAAATAATTTAATAACACAACTATCATTCACACTTCGTGTGATTGTTTTTTATAGAGCAATGGTTATAACTTGTATGTAAATGTATTATATTTAACAAGGTTGTAAGTTCAAAATCTTTTAATTAAAGCTCCTCGAAGTAAACTTAATTCAAACACAGCATATATTTACCCCGTTTCATTATTTACGCAATTAAGCTACATATGAAACCTTTAATTACCATTGGTTTAGCTCTCTGTTTTCTTTTTTAGTTGTTCTATTTTTGTTGTGAGCTGGATATTTCTGAAATTAAAATACAATCAAAATTACAGGAACAAGCCAAGTAGCCTACACACTAACGAAGACCCTGTAACCGTGTTATCTATAGCTGATATACAATAGAACTATACATCATAATGTTAAACCTTACGTCGGTAAACATATATCATTGTTTCTTGATATAAAATCAGAAAAATAATATCTATTATTTCGTATTAAATAAAGGGCCTTTGTTTTATGTTATTTTGACAACTTTTGACAGTTTATACAAACCACGCGTAGTGCACCTGATATCACAAAGAGACAGATATCAATTTACGTCTTAAAAACTGATTCTTGTGTTTATCTTATACATACAAATCAAATGACTGTTCCGTTTGGAACTAATTTTGGGAACATACACATTCTTGCGATTTATCTTTGTGGCTATCAAACATTAAACACTTGCCATGCACACGAAATACCAACTGATATGGAATTTCTGCAAAATACCACTTGCATTCTACTTTAAACATAATATATTAAGTACATATAACCACTTTGAATACGCAATAGTTCATAGTCGAGTTGCTAATCGTCCTAGACCTTACTGCTGTTTTATGACTTAGATTTTTTTCAAGATATTTATTATAATCCATTTGCTTATCATTTAAGAAACTATTGCTTATACGACATAACATTACTCAAGATCTTAATAAGTCACTTATTTATACCTGATACTCACCAATGATGAATATATCAGCCTTTAAAGCCACAGTCTCTCAGACTGACCGTTTTCTCTTAAATAATCTTGAAATGAGCCAAATTGTGTGTAAATATCTAGAAATTAGTGATATAAGAGAGTTGACATAATATTTTCAGCAGGATAATATATTCATTAAATATATCATTTCGTTTAGATTCAATTCGTTTTAATTCATGTATTATTACTTAAGGCGTTTATAACGCTTAAAGGAAATTGAGAAAAGTTTGTTTTAATGAGGAGTTGAAATAACTCCATGTTTGGGGTTGAAATGGCTTTAGTTAATGGCCAAATGTTGAAATGACTTAGATTTAATAGAGGGGACAACGATTACTCGTTAGGGGTTAAATCCTTTTTATTTACTAATAAAGAGGGATGGAAATGATTAATGGTTGAAAACCATATACCGTTTGGAGACGTTCATATATCCTAAAAACTCAAGTCATTTACAAATTAAATCCATACCAGTTTGGTATCAATTAAAAGGATAATTCATGCTGTTTTTATATGTTTCATAATTTCAGGAAAAAAAGAACAACATCACATTGATAAAGTTGCTATTATCCATATCAAAAAATTGCTTATTTTCAATCTTCTTAGGCCAAACACGCATATTTAAAGTACTTTTCCAATATTTATTTTAGATATCCATTTCCCACTATTGTAGATCGAATTCTGCAATTAATTATTAGTTTTCGAAATGCGTAGGGTACAAAATGTTTTTAAGGATGATGTTGTTTTTTTTGCGTTGGAAACAATAATAAGGATTGATATGTGCATATGTATACATTTATCACTCGAAGTTTTTTTATATAGTTTAACACCTCACAAGACTCTATTTCTGCTCATACAAATTCTGACTTTGTTCAGTAATATAAAATTACACGTCTTAAGCCAACAGGCCTATTATTACAGGAACGAACAAGATTTGTATATGAATGAATTTAGGTCTTGATAAATCGGATTCAGATGTGTTAACTCTAAAAGTCAATATTTCACGTTTCACATCGAGGTACGCCTCATTAAATAATATGCAACTAGTGCACAAAAGTAGTCAAATGTAGGTATGAAATTTCACTAAGAGCTATTCAGTAAGTTTAAAATAGTGTAGATCTTTGAGTAAACTCTCATTTTGCAGTATATGATTAGATAAGGTGAATGAAGTCTGATGAGTATTTCTAGACAACAAAATCTTACCTTTCTTTCTCCTTTCTAATCGTCTGGTCTCGCTCTCTTACATCTTGTTCCAACTTGTTTATGCTAAAACATAATCGAATTAAAATTTGGACATATAAGACCACTCTTTTATCAGCTGTCGTAATATTGAGCCTAACTAATTTGTTGTTACAGATATCTGACTTTATTTTCGATTCAATTTATTAAATATACTTCACAAACATGTCTGTCAGGGATTTATTCTTCATATAACTCATTTGTTCGGTTTCTTCGGTTTGACGTATTCTAAATATTACATTCATATTATTAGTTATAATTGATATGAAAAGAATAAGCAGTGATGTCTGACGACAATCGTTTCTTAATAGCTAAGATACGCGTTGTATTAGTCACCATTTAATCGAAGCATATACTTATAACGGCACTCAAGTGCATCCCGTAACTTTATTTGATCATCTTGATATTGATCAAATCAGGATAAAACCATTATTTCGAGCTTTTCAATATTACATGTTAAAGGTATATTGTTTGCCTATCCAACTTCAGAAAATAAACAAATCTTTAATGCGATTTACTTATATCTTCATATCCGGGCTTAAAAGTCCGGGAATGTAGCGTTAACGTTAGTCTCCCTTCGATTGCAATGCTCAATTATTATATAGACTTATGTCTACATCAATATATTGTGTTAACAAACGATGGGAGCAATAACGTTTATAATATACAACAAAAAAAAGAACCTCAAAAGCCTGAGACAAAAAATGCTAAACGGTCAATCTGTGAGTGTGCAGTTTTATCATTCTTGAATCGAAGTCACTATGGGAACCGTATGCATATTTTTTACATTTTACGAGATATAACCGATGAATTGATGCATGTGTTATTAAATAGTATTAAAGTATCAGGATAAATTTACATTATCATAATATCTATATTTAGTTAAATATCAGTACATCAATATGAGAAACAAACAACAAGTTATTTTTGGTCTATTTTAACGGAAAACGACAATTATTTCAGTACTAGGCATCGGAAATGGTATAAAATGTTCAAAAGTTAGTCGGTATATTCGCGATATTTTATCTTTAAAAGAGTGCATATCATGTTGTTGAAATAATCATACATACATTGTGAAATTTATTAAACATTGCTACCAAACTGACTGCAACAATTTGAACGATTGGGAACCCATATGTTTCTATTATTCTTCTTACCTTAGTGATGCGATCCTGTCTGCTATAAATATATCAAAATGGTGATTGTTCTTCTCCGTTTTTTCGGACAGTTCTTGCTTGGTTTCATATAAACTGAAATGACGAACGAAACAGCATGACTAATTATGAAAAGTGTTTTGGATATGTAAAGCAATAAAGATCTTTTCAAATTGACCTGTTTCAAACTCATAATCATATCATTTCGCTTAGCAGACGGGTTCTGTGGCTAAATGTTTTGTTAACAACACAAATCCTTGGCCAAGAGCAATTCGCGACTAGAAAGGTGTGTTAATTTTGAAGCATTTACACCTTTATATCCCAATAACAATCGTAAACGTTAGCCAGATTAAATCATATATAACAAAAAATAAATGAATAGCACACTTCATGTGTTGTTTTTTTTATAGAGCAATGGTTATAATGTTCATGTAATTGTACAACATTTAACAAGGTTGTATGTTCAGAATCTTTTAGTTAAAGCTCCTCGAAGTAAACTTTATTCCAACACAGCATACATTCACCCCGTTTCATTATTTACGCAATTGAGCTGCATATGAAATCTTTATTTACCTTTGGTTTAGCTCTCTGTTTTCTTTTTTAGTTGTTCTATTGTTGTTGTGAGCTGGACATTTATTCTGAAATTAAAATAAAATCAAAATTTCAGGAACAAGCCAAGTATCCTAAAATTAACGAAGTCCCTGTAACCGTATTATCTATAGCTGATATACAATAGAACTATACATTATAATGTTAAACCTTACGTCGGTAAACATATCTCATTTTCTTCTTGATATAAAATCAGAAAAAAATAATATTATTTCATATTAAATAAAGGGCCTTTGTTATATGTCGTTTTGACAACTTTTGACAGTTTATACAAACCACGCGTAGTGCACCTGATATCACAAAGAGACATATATCAATTTACGTTTTAAAAACTAATCCATGTGTTTATCTTATACATACAAATCAAATGACTGTTCCGTTTGGAACTATTTTTCGGAACATACACCTTCTTCTTGCGATTTATCCCTGTGCCTACAAAACTTTAAACACATGTCATACACACGAAATACCAACTGATATGGAAATTGTGCAAAGTACCACTTGCATTCTACTTTAAACATAATATATCAAGTACAGCTAACCACTTTATAATACGCAACAGTTCATAGTCGAGTTGCTAATCGTCCTAGACCTTACTGCTGTTTTATGACTTAGATTTTTTTTCAAGATATTTACTTTAATCCATTTGCTAATAATTTAAAAAAAACTAAAGCTTTTACGACATAACATTACTCATGATCTTAATACGGGCCCTAAACCGAGCGAAGCCCCTATTATGGCTTCTTGTACGCGCATATACACTTTAATAACATTTTCTTTCAAAAGTGCACTACTATGAGCCTGAAAAAAAGACGTAAAGGTGATGGAACCAGTATTTTTCTGTTCATAAACCATATTAAGTGCGTGCATGCTGGACACCAAAATTTCATCAGAGCGTGACGACACCGAAAGAAAGCAGTCTTATGAAAATTGAAACTATGAGATGCGAAAAAGCGCCCCACTAGTTATCAAAATAGTTCAAAGTATGCCTATAAACAATTACTATATAAATATAAATTTTGTTTTTACTTGTTTATTAAAGATATTCATGCGCATTGTTTACCATATTCTAAACGAAGGTCATAATTCTGACAGTTCATTCACCAGTAGTTGTCATTATAGGTTTTACAATATCGATACTATTTAAATGTTTGACAATTGCTGATCGGATAGAATTTGCGTAAAATTATTCCTGTTGGATAACCGATTTAATTACGAATATGGATTACACCGATACGCATAGCAGAGCTTGTCACGTACATGTAACAGGTATGATTATTTTGTAAAAAAAACCTTTTCAATAAATCATAAAATGAAAAAATCAATTTCATAAACTTATGACATGCGGTTAACCTGTTCAGAAACAGCTATGGGTGAGTGAGATATTGCAACTGAAGACGGATGGGGTGTCTGTGAGCAACAACCATGGCTGAGTTTGATGTTTTGACTAAGATCAAAGGCTGGGAACACCTTTCAATTATCAATACGCTGGTTGAGAGATTGAAACTAAAAAGATATACAGGCGTATACCCTCCTGCAAAGCGAAACCCTCGAAGCCACCCCCTGGCGGAGTGTGAGACTAAGAGACTGTAAAGATTAAGAAAGTGGACGCGGAAGGTGTGTGATTGATAGGTAACCCCTTCTGCCAAGCGGTACCCCGGCGACGACCCCATGGCGGAGTGCGAGACTATGATTGAAAAGATAAATGGACGGTTGCGGACGGACACCATGGCTTTGTGAGTGATCGTGATTGTAAAGATTAAGAAAGCGGATGGGGAGGGTGCGGTAGAGGTAACCCCTCCTGCCAAGCGGAACCCTGGCGGAGACCCCCTGGCGGAGTGCGATACTATGATTGAAAAGATAAATGGACAGTTGCGGACCGACAGCATGGCTTTGTGAGTGATCGTGACTGTAAAGATAAAGAAAGTTGACGGGGAGGATGCGGTACGGGTAACCCCTCTGCCAAGCTGAACCCTGGTGGCGCCCAGGCTGAGTGCGAGATTATGTTTATGTCTGAAAAGAAAAATGGACGGTTGCGGTCTGTCACCGTGGCTTTGTGAGTGATTGTGACTGTAAAGATTAAGAAGTTGGACGGGGAGGGTGCGGGAGGGGTATGCCCTCCTGCCAAGCAAAACCCTGGCAGCGTCCCCTCCTGGCGGAGTGCGAGATTATGACTGAAAAGATAAAAGGACGGTTGCGTCGGACACCATGGTTTTGTGAGTGATCGTGACCGTTGCTGTGGGCCACAGATCGTGTTAAATATTGTAACTTAATAGTCTGTCTAGATTAGTGGAGAAAGTGACCCATCAAGCCAAACACCACCATCGCTGAGTGAGAGTTGCGGTAACCTTTCCATGAAACATCTAAATTGAAAATGGAGGTGCAACTCTTTAATATATACAACTGCACCTCTTTATTTAGACCGTCATGCCTTTTCTAAGACCTACACCTTAAACAATTAGGTGCAACTCCATTTTACAACTTACATCACCATTTAGTAACTTTTCACCAAAGTGGTTTGTCAAGCTGTACTTGCTTGCTCACACTCAATCGCAAGTTTGTTATAAATAGCTATTGTGTTAAAATTCCTGCTTGTTATTAGGTAAAAAAGTCTAGATGAGATCCCTCAGCCCCATTGCCGTCTATAAGAAGTTTATGTCGTTGACGGTAAAGACTGTAAAGATCATCTGCCATTCACTCAAATCTGCGTGCGATAAGACCCCAGCTTCTCCATAAATCTTAAGCGTAACTGACTTAAATAGATTGAACCTGTTTTAAATAAAATATTTCCATAAATTTGGGCAAAGAAACATAACATACAAAATAAAGAGGTCATGCACATACAGTGTACTAATGCTCAAAACCAATTTGTTTGGTCATAAATAGTTTGTGTTACTATAGTTTAGGACAATCCGATTTCAGTGTAAATCACTTGTAAACGGGATATGTCAGATTAGCACAAATTTCAAACTTTTTTCTGTATTTCCCAATGCATCCATGCTACCTGGTTTTTGACATTACGTTTGTGGACTAATTTACAGCAATGCTGGTATTGTCATGATGCTACGTTTAACTGGAGGCAATTAGTTTGGAAACAAACCGGAATTGTGCTCCGATTGGATTAGTGTGATGTCAGTTAACCATTGATATCGAGGTTACAAATATCAGCTATTTTCAAGCATATAAGCTCATTGATATACTGTTTGTCTCTCGTCTCCAAGTAAGAAAGAATTCTAAGTATGTCTGGTTTCGATGCTTTCAAAATACATCTGGGTACCCAATTAGTAAAGATTAAAAAGGTCGAGTTGTTAAAAAGGTATTGCAAAATGTCCAAAATACTATATATTAAATAATTTTTGTCATAAAAATCTTTGAATTAATGAACTTTTCTGCCCATTTATCACATTAATGCCCAGTCAATTGTAACCACCGACCCCCCAGGTCCGGGGATATACCGGGAATAGCCGGGAAAAAAGGGCCGTGTTTTACCTCAAGTGGCCCCGCAGTGCCGGTGGTTTTGTCTTTGCGCAAAATATAGCGGGGAATGGGCTTTCTTAGGGTCCCTGTGGTGTGGGGGCATTTGGCGGGCATTTTACCACCAGTTCGTTCCAGCAGGGCGGGGATTTTACCCGGGGTTGGATGTACCAAAATTCAAAGTTCTCGCTACTCCCCGGACCTAGGGGGGGGGGGGGGCGTGGTTACAATTGACTGGTGCATTATGCCTACAAAAAAGGTTGTGTATGCATCAAATGAGTGTTTACAAACATTTTTAATACTTTGACAGTAAAAGAAGATAGTCTTATTCTGTGTCAAACATTGATTTTGTGTCTTGCTTGCAGATAATGATGTGCCAATAAGCTCCAGTTTAATAATTCCAATATCATTGGGATTGACATTTTTGTCGTTTAGCTAGCGAGCATCATTTCAAACTGCAACCTTATCAATGAAGTGCATACCCTACCCTTCCGATTCATTTGGTAATACAACATAACGCTGTTCTTAAGAACTTTATAACAAAGATGCATACAAGTTAACCAATTGCATGTTTAAATTTTGTTTAACCAACAAAAACCATATTGATCAGACTGAAACGGCATTGAAGAAATACAATGGTAACATTTCGTAATATCTCAATTTCATTGGAAGTACCACAATCCAGTTTCCATCCTGTGATTTTTGAACAACTTGTAAACGAACGCAGCGTGCTGTTTTAATTTGACTAAACTCGATGAAAATGTAACAAAATGACATATTTAAGTTGCTAACTACATATGATAAATGTATTTCATCCCAAAAATATAACGTTTTAATGGATTGTGCATTATCGATGAGTTATGGTTATTTTATCCCGCAAGAGAAAAAAAGAAGTAATTAAATGCGAATTTTAATGTTTTTACGTTAATTCACTTGCGGTGTTGAAGCAGTACGCTCTCCTTGATATAGACTGACTTTTGTACTAGTATACTTTATATTTAAGATTTGTGAAACCACTGCTTAGCTTTCCACCAGCTTTATAAAAAGCTGGGAATAATAACACGGGCGAGTGAACAACCAAGTGTTTTTTGGCAAAAGCCTAGCGGGAAACCGAAATTTGCGGATCAATATGGCTAATTTCTAAACACATTTTGCAATCAATATACACAAAAAACTATCTGAGTTTAACCTTCTATCGCATATATAGGCTAATGTTCAATTGCATTACAATTTAATGTGGGGAACCAAAACAGGATGTCGTTTTTCCTTTATAATATTCACTTCAGAACTCCTAATAAAACAAGTGGAGGAAACCTATTAGGTTTATGAGGAGTTTAAAGCATATTTATTTATAAGAAAATATTTTTATTGGTAAATTTGCTTTTGTTTTTTTGGGGTTAACATGACTTAGGTCGATTTGTTTAAAATGACAGTGGGGTTGCGATGACATTGTTGAACCACTGGGGGATTGAAGTTTCAACAGGTTGTTCTTTAATTTAAATGAAGGTCATTAAAGCATGTTTCCAAAACTTAGTTTTGGTATTTTTTTACATCTCCCCTTTCTACCAATAAAACCCTTTGGAATTATACCAAAATAATGTGTGGTCATCAGGTATCCGAAATGCACATAACTGTACACATAGATTACCTGTATTGTAAATCAATTTGGCTTGAAACCGTTACATACACGAATCGACAAGTTACAAAAGATTTTTTAAGCAATATGCTTAATGTTCGGATAAATCCATTATACGGTATCGTTTTGTTGCGAGCGTTGGGCTTAGACTTTAGATGGTACGCTACGTAATCAATTATTTCCTGATGTGAAAAGTACCATATGACCTATGACCTTATTTTACTTAAACCAACTTGACTGAATTTAAGAATGACCAGCCAGAGTCATACTTAACAGAAAACTGGAAATAACAGCAAAAAATAGTCACTTGATTTTAGCAAACTATCCGAAATATAAAGGTTTACAGAAAATGTATAAAAAATGTGGGTGCTCAATACAGATCAACAAAACTAGCCCCAAAAAGGGGGCGTGATATTACGGTGAAAAACAAAATTGTTAAGGGCACGCCAAGTCTGAAGAATGTATGACTGAATACTAATAATTGCAAATGAAATCAAAATGGCAGTCAAAATGAACAAGTTAAAAATGAGATTAAGCAGGGCAAGTCCAAAGTGCCACATGCTAGTGCTGTTTTAGATCCTATATGAATTGTAATGGTGAATACCAGTGTTGAAATTGAACTGAGGCTATTGTCATCAATTGAACACCATCAACCCAGAGGGTCAACAGGACTACCTGGTCAATCCCTCATAAACATTCAATAATACTGATAAATCAGCTAGACAATGTGTAAGATATCAATCTTTTAACGTAGAAGTTAATCTAGTATTGTTATCATTAATGACAAAGTATTGCTGCACACCTCTGAGGTAAAAGTTGGTGGCAGTCTTCTGAGTTTATTTTAAGATGTTGTCAGTAGGAAATTCTGGAGCAGAGTGTTGCTAGCAGATATGCAGAACATATAAACTAGGAAATGATCAGGGGTGAAGTAGATGCTCACACCGGATTGGCTAAAAATGCTTGCCCTTAATCACAATAATAATATACATGAAATAGTCACTACATTATATACATCATACATCATGAAATATTCATTTAGGATTTATATAGTAGAACTTATACTCAAAGAGACTTTAATAAGGGAAACAATAAAATATTAACTTCAGAAAATGATCAAATAGTCAAGCAGTGAATATATCATTTTACCTGATAGGTACCAAAATGTCCTGATCAAATAACTTTATATTTCCAGTCAAATATATTGTCCCATTTTACTCAATCATAAAGTCTTTAAGTATTTGCAAAGTTCTAGTACATGAATAATAATTTTCCACTGTAATTAATCACAATATTTACATAAAAATAATTCAAATATCTGTCTGACCCTGACACAATAATGTAAAAAATGGCCCCAATGGAATCATTTCATTTATAAGCACTAAGATATATTTACAGCACTTAAGTCTCATTATGTGTACCAAACATTCAAATGATCAAAATATCATCAATGAAATCAAACACAAGCACTAATTATAAAATAGAGATTAATAAGCAGAAATAATTCCAAACAATGGCCCCTATTGGATTAAACCTTTCTAATCGCAGCTCTATTTGGACTGGGCCACTGCTGAAAATCTAAATATAGACTGATTCCTTATCAACTAAAGGAAAGAAAATACTGGTTCAAATACACTCATTTATGTAATCACTTCTCACAAATTGTAAAACTTAAGGTCTTATATATCTAAAATCATTAAATATAGAAAAAGGCACCCAAATATGGTAAAATCATATAAAAATGTCTTTATAATAAAATATTGGCAAGAAAACTGTACACAGGCAAGAAAAATGTTAGGAGTTACCTAACTTGTATATATGCATTTATTTATTATATCAGAAAAAGAATGTTTCAAATAAGAAAAATAGTATTCCTTTTAGAAAGTTATGAAATAGTATGCAATAATGTCTAGTTAAAATCTTTTTTTGCCACAGTTGCATATATATGCCAATGTTTTTAGTTTAACAGTTCACTTGACTTTCTTTTTGCTAAAACAAAGAAAGTCTTTATTTCAATACTTAAGATACAAATCAATCGAAATTCATTTAAAGAAAATTCAAGCTAATATCCCAGAAACGTTCATGAAATCATTATAAACAAATATGGTTCTGAGATAGTTTACTTAAAGTGATACTCGTATATATAAGCAATATTAAATACATAAATTTTGAATGATAAACCTTTACTTACTTACTAAAAAATGCATTTATGGAAACTATCAATTAATGAAAATAAGATTGTAACCGTGTATTTAAAGGTGCACGCTTACTCCCAAAAACGATTTACCACAATTTAAAATATTGTTTAAGTATTCCAAAAAGGATGAATAAATGTCAAAAACAATGGTTCATATGCAGGATACCGAGTTTAATTTGAAAGAAATGAGCATAAAACACGGTATTTCTACCTTATGAGACTATAGAAAATCACAGTAAATCTTTCACCAATCATTTAGTATTTTTGCGTGTTAAGCTAATAAATACACGGGTAAGATATTGTTAATAGTAATTAACATTTTTCAGAAATGCAATATTTAATAAGTAGTTGAGGGTGTATCATTGACAATTTGTTTGTTTTACATGTGTATGTATTGATTTTGAATAAGAGTGTCACATTAAAAGCTGAAAACGCACAGGTATTTAACTACTGGTGTGTCCTAATGATTTCAGAGATAATCGATTTTTTCATTAGGTAAAAATACTGCACCTTTGTTTCAAATTAAACACGGTATCCTTCATGAGAACCATTGTTTTCGATATTCATCCTATTTTGATATATCAAAATAGCTGTATTGTGGTGATGCTTATATGGGCGTAAGAGTGCATCTTTAACTTAAACAACGACATTTTAGTTGTTTTAGTCAATAAAAGCTTACCTTTCTTTTTGCGCTTTAATTGTCTTTTCTCGCTCTCCTGCTTGTTGTTCTAAGCGTTGTATGCTGACAGAAAATCGAATGAAAAGTGTTCACATGTTATAGAAGTATACTATCAGCATTCGTAGCAATTAGCTAAACTGATGTATTGCATATTTTTAAACGAATCAAACTTGTTCATACTTTTTTCGATTCATGTTGATAAATTTACTGCACAAACCTTTCTGTCATAGATTTTTTTTTCATATGACTTAGTTATATTTGCTTTAAATGACAGTGGGCTTGTATTAATCTTGTTGAACCACCGAGGGGTTGAAGTTTCAACAGGTTGTTCTTTTATTTAAATGAAGGTCATTAAAGCATGTTTCCAAAATTTATATTTGGTTCAATTTTTACATATCCCCTTTGTACCAGTAACACCCTTTTAAATTATGTTAAATTTATGTGTGGGCACCAGGTATCCGAAATGCACATAACTGTACAAATTATAATACCTTTATTGTTAATCAATTTGGCTTGAAACCGTTACATACACAATTCGACAAGTAACATTAGATTGTTTAAGGTATATGATTTACGTTTGGATAAAAAAATATCATAATGTATCGTTGCATATATATGCCAATGTTTTTTTTAGTTTAACAGCTCACTTGACTTTCTTTTTTGCTTAAACAAAGTAAGTCTTTATTTCGATACAAAATGTACAAATCAATCGAAATTCATTTAAAGAAAAATCAAGCTATTATTCTAGAAACGTTCATGAATTTATTATAAATAAATATGGTTTTGGGAAAGTTTACTACATGATTAGTGATACTCGTATTTATAAGCAATATTAAAAACATAAATTTTAAGATAATGCATTTATGGAAACTATCAATTAATGAAAATAAGACTGTAACCGTGTATTTAAAGGTGCACGCTTGCTCCCAAAAACGATTACCACAATTTAAAATATTGTTTAAGTATTCCAAAAAGGATGAATAAATGTCAAAAACAATGGTTCATATGAAGGATACCGAGTTTAATTTGAAAGAAATGAGCATAAAACACGGTATTTCTACCTTATGAGTCTATAGAAAATCACAGTAAATCTTTCACCAATCATTTAGTATTTTTGCGTGTTAAGCTAATAAATACACGGGTAAGATATTGTTAATAGTAATTAACATTTTTCAGAAATGCAATATTTAATAAGTAGTTGAGGGTGTATCATTGACAATTTGTTTGTTTTACATGTGTATGTATTGATTTTGAATAAGAGTGTCACATTAAAAGCTGAAAACGCACAGGTATTTAACTACTGGTGTGTCCTAATGATTTCAGAGATAATCGATTTTTTCATTAGGTAAAAATACTGCACCTTTGTTTCAAATTAAACACGGTATCCTTCATGAGAACCATTGTTTTCGATATTCATCCTATTTTGATATATCAAAATAGCTGTATTGTGGTGATGCTTATATGGGCGTAAGAGTGCATCTTTAACTTAAACAACGACATTTTAGTTGTTTTAGTCAATAAAAGCTTACCTTTCTTTTTGCGCTTTAATTGTCTTTTCTCGCTCTCCTGCTTGTTGTTCTAAGCGTTGTATGCTGACAGAAAATCGAATGAAAAGTGTTCACATGTTATAGAAGTATACTATCAGCATTCGTAGCAATGAGCTAAACTGATGTATTGCATATTTTTAAACGAATCAAACTTGTTCATACTTTTTTCGATTCATGTTGATAAATTTACTGCACAAACCTTTCTGTCATAGATTTTTTTTCATATGACTTAGTTATATTTGCTTTAAATGACAGTGGGCTTGTATTAATCTTGTTGAACCACCGAGGGGTTGAAGTTTCAACAGGTTGTTCTTTTATTTAAATGAAGGTCATTAAAGCATGTTTCCAAAATTTATATTTGGTTCAATTTTTACATATCCCCTTTGTACCAGTAACACCCTTTTAAATTATGTTAAATTTATGTGTGGGCACCAGGTATCCGAAATGCACATAACTGTACAAATTATAATACCTTTATTGTTAATCAATTTGGCTTGAAACCGTTACATACACAATTCGACAAGTAACATTAGATTGTTTAAGGAATATGATTTACGTTTGGATAAAAAAATATCATAATGTATCGTTGCATATATATGCCAATGTTTTTTTTTAGTTTAACAGCTCACTTGACTTTCTTTTTTGCTTAAACAAAGTAAGTCTTTATTTCGATACAAAATGTACAAATCAATCGAAATTCATTTAAAGAAAAATCAAGCTATTATTCTAGAAACGTTCATGAATTTATTATAAATAAATATGGTTTTGGGAAAGTTTACTACATGATTAGTGATACTCGTATTTATAAGCAATATTAAAAACATAAATTTTAAGATAATGCATTTATGGAAACTATCAATTAATGAAAATAAGACTGTAACCGTGTATTTAAAGGTGCACGCTTGCTCCCAAAAACGATTACCACAATTTAAAATATTGTTTAAGTATTCCAAAAAGGATGAATAAATGTCAAAAACAATGGTTCATATGAAGGATACCGAGTTTAATTTGAAAGAAATGAGCATAAAACACGGTATTTCTACCTTACGAGACTATAGAAAATCACAGTAAATCTTTCACCAATCATTTAGTATTTTTGCGTGTTAAGCTAATAAATACACGGGAAAGATATTGTTAATAGTAGTTAACATTTTTCAGAAATGCAATATTTAATAAGTAGTTGAGGGTGTATCATTGACAATTTGTTTGTTTTACATGTGTATGTATTGATTTTGAATAAGAGTGTCACATTAAAAGCTGAAAACGCACAGGTATTTAACTACTGGTGTGTCCTAATGATTTCAGAGATAATCGATTTTTTCATTAGGTAAAAATACTGCACCTTTGTTTCAAATTAAACACGGTATCCTTCATGAGAACCATTGTTTTCGATATTCATCCTATTTTGATATATCAAAATAGCTGTATTGTGGTGATGCTTATATGGGCGTAAGAGTGCATCTTTAACTTAAACAACGACATTTTAGTTGTTTTAGTCAATAAAAGCTTACCTTTCTTTTTGCGCTTTAATTGTCTTTTCTCGCTCTCCTGCTAGTTGTTCTAAGCGTTGTATGCTGACAGAAAATCGAATGAAAAGTGTTCACATGTTATAGAAGTATACTATCAGCATTCGTAGCAATTAGCTAAACTGATGTATTGCATATTTTTAAACGAATCAAACTTGTACATACTTTTTTCGATTCATGTTGATAAATTTACTGCACAAACCTTTCTGTCATAGATTGTTGTTTTTTTTCATATGACTTAGTTATATTTGCTTTAAATGACAGCGGGCTTGCATTAATCTTGTTGAACCACCGAGGGGTTGAAGTTTCAACAGGTTGTTCTTTTATTTAAATGAAGGTCATTAAAGCATGTTTCCAAAATTTATATTTGGTTCAATTTTTACATATCCCCTTTGTACCAGTAACACCCTTTTAAATTATGTTAAATTTATGTGTGGGCACCAGGTATCCGAAATGCACATAACTGTACAAATTATAATACCTTTATTGTTAATCAATTTGGCTTGAAACCGTTACATATACAATTCGACAAGTAACATTAGATTGTTTAAAAAATATGATTTACATTCGGATAAAAAAATATTATAATGTATCGTTGCATATATGCCAATGTTTTTTTTAGTTTAACAGCTCACTTGACTTTTTTTTTTTGCTTAAACAAAGTAAGTCTTTATTTCGATACAAAATGTACAAATCAATCGAAATTCATTTAAAGAAAAATCAAGCTATTATTCTAGAAACTTTCATGAATTTATTATAAATAAATATTGTTTTGGGAAAGTTTACTACAAGATTAGTGATACTCGTATTTATAAGCAATATTAAAAACATAAATTTTAAGTGATAAACCTGTACTTACTTACTAAATAATGCATTTAGGGAAACTATCAATTAATGACAATAAGATTGTAACCGTGTATTTATTAGCTGAAAACGCACAAGTATTTAACTACTGGTGGGTCCTAATGATTTCAGAGATAAACGATTGTCTCATAAGGTAAAATATTGCACCTTTTCTTTGTGTTCGATATTCCTTTTTTTTTTTGATATATCAAAACAACTGTATAAATTGTGGTGATGTTTATATGGGAGTAAGAGTGCATCTTTAACTTGAACAACGACATTTTAGTTGTTTTAGTCAATAAAAGCTTACCTTTCTTTTTGCGCTTTAATTGTCTTTTCTCGCTCTCCTGCTTGTTCTTCTAAGCGTTTTATGCTGAAAACAAGTCGAATGAAAAGTGTTCACATATTATAGAAGCATACTATCAGCATTCGTAGCAATGAGCTAAACTGATGTATTGCATATTTTAAACGAATCAGACTTGTACAGATATTTTTCGATTCATGTTGATAAATTTACTGCACAAACCTTTCTTTCATAGATTTTTTTTTTCCTCTGCCTTCTTGGCCTTTTTCCATTTGCTGTATTCTAGAAGTAACATTCACATTATCAGCAAAAATCAGTTATAACAGCTAGGATATTCATTGTTTTATTTACCATTTAATCGAAGGATGTACTCATTAAAGGCACTAAAAATCATATTGCGCAAGTTTTGATTGTCTTTAAATACAACACATTATGAATAATGAAAAATATCAAATGCTGCATCATCATAATCGGGAGCATCATATATACATATAAAGGCGTTCTAAATAACTATCATAATACCCCCTGCTTTTAGGTAACTACTGAATATTTTTACATGCAATACGAAAGTGCATATAATTTATCCACAGCTTGTTTTTTTTTCTATCTGACCTTTTGAATTAAACGCATGTTCAACAATAGAAGTTGGCAAAAAATAGAAGAAAAAAATCAAAATATGATGTTTATGGGCCGCGACTCTGAACTGAGCTGCGTATAATTATTTACAATAAAAAACAAAAAACAATCAATAGACACACACACATACACACACACAAACACAATTTAATTTTGTACAGTATAAATACGTGCTCTATGCCACATTATGCTAATGATAATAAAAACAGCCGTCAACAACATAGAAACAAATAAATTCAAAACAAATTAAAATACGAGAAAGAGCAACGATAACAGTAACAAGGATTTTACAGAATTGAGAAATAACCAAAATAAATATTTTTATTGAGTCTCTCTTCTATTTAAAGAAAATTATCAATATGTGTTCCGAATATAATTATGAGATGTTAAATGGAGATGTTACAACCTGATTCGTTCTACAAATAATAATTATATGTTATTGTTTAATGTTTCACATGAAAGTTGATAATTTGTCTTTGAATTGTTTCTGTAGTTGTTCATATACATATTGGATAGAACTGTCAAGAGACATGAATTGGTTCCCTCAAAGCGCTATGACGTCTTTGGAATTTTTAAATTATAATTTCAAACGGCATTTCATTTTCTCTATACATTAAATAATTCCTTTTTGTTTGAATAAAAGTTTAACCAACTCATAACACAGTTATTTCATGGCTATTAAAGTAACAAGACAAACATGTTGTCCCTTGGTGTCCGGTATGGCATTCTGGATCTTTGCTTTTGGTCTATAGGCCTCGGGAAATAGTTCAGATGTTATCCCCTCGATTTTGGGAAAACATGTCTGCCTGTAACCCAAATAACCATGAACTTACTGTCTACTTTTCATTTTTGAAAGAATATGTTCCTGTACACGAACATCAAGAATAATTAAGTCTATCGACCAACTTAATTGTCATATCTACCATATAGCTGACACATGATTAAAATAATATATTAAAGTAATAAGGAATAATACCTGTCTTCTAGGTTTAATATGTGATATGTTCTCTCTTCAATAACGCTCTTTTGCCTGTAAAATATGTTCATTATATAAAGGGGTCCAACAATTCCGTGCTAGAGGGCGCAGTGTTAGGCGCCGTTTGAAGTACCAATGACATCAATTTTAATAATAAGCCAATCGATTGAATTTCCACTTTTGAAAACTAATTTAAAGTCAGTTTAATCATCTCATTACCCGTGTACATGCAGCAATGTTTAATTCTTCATGTATTAATGAACTGCCGACATTAACATTGAATCATTAGTTTAAATTTGAAGCAATATTCTTTCTTACTCTACTATTACTTCCTCAGCTGCTGCAGATTTACTGAAATGTAATTAAAGATTTATAACATAGTGAAAATTGAATACACTAAACATTTGCCAGTTTTTTTCATGTATAATTATGTTAATACGTAATATGTCGAGTAGTCACAGGTTTAAGGTTTCGAGTTTCAAGTGTATTAAATATAGCGCATGTCAGAACTGTTGATAGAGTTTTGATATAATAAATATTACACAATATTAAGAAAAGTCTGAGACAATTGCAGCTTCATTGAGAATATAATAACGCACCTTTTTGTGTATCATAAAAACCCTTATATTCTAACAGATAATGAAATTCAACCCCTATGCTAATACAACTACATAATAGACACTTTCTATTATTATACTCGACATATATCTGCATCTAATTTTGACTGGCAGTTTATTTTTTCTTGTTCTAAATTTAATCACATATTTTTAAAATGTGTATGGTGAATGTATCAGATAATTTCAAATTCGTTTTTTCTTTATACAATTTGAAGACAAAACATTTTCTTGAGCTTTGAACTCTGGAAAACCACTCGTTTATAAAAAAAAAGTCGGACACTTTTAGAGATAAAGGTTTTAAGCCAACATCTATTTAAAACGTCATGACTCAACCAAATGTTAATATAAAAAGATTTTGTAAATATATCTGTTATATAACGTATCCACTGAAGTTGTGATTGTCATGGATTTTTGGAAAACATAAATCTGGTCAAACCAGTATTATACAGTGACACAGTTATTCTGGGGAAGGTAGGAGTTATTTATATCTTTATATCATCTGCAATGGTTTAACGCCATTCTCGTGCACTATTTCTAACACCTTACACATATTCTAAACGTTTTATCTAAACCTTTTATTTATTGTTTCCATATCCCCAGCATTAACACCCATGTTCATCGATCGAAAGACAGTGATATCTTGCTATGTTCAACAAAAACAACCATAATGTTAGTAGCTAGCTATGCAATATTTTATTTTTGCCCAAGAAAACGGAGCACTTCTACTAAACATATGAATAATAAATAAACAGACAAATGGTTTGACCTAGGTTATACATTATATGAAATTGAATCATAAATATAGTTAAAAATGTATATTCAAATAAGGTGATGCTGAACAGAATTATTATAATTGTAAACCAATATTTAACGTTGATCATATAGAATAAATAGAACATATATTTGTGAGTTTGGTTAGTGGTTATCAAGCCGAACAATTGGATTTTCTCCGGACACCCCCACAACACAAGACCACCCTGTCGCGCAACAACGCGCCAACGAGAGTTATCATAACTTCCTTCACAATCGTTGTTAAATATATAATATTTAAACTAAACTAAATAGAACACCTAAATATTTATATTTGTATCTTTGTTGGTAGCGCTAACAGACAGTTGCTTTCTATTACATTAGTTTCCATATAAATATATAAGGATCATTTTGCAAATTTGAATATACTTCTGACAACATGACAGTATCATCAGCATATAGGTATACCAACAATTTAAAAATTCAATCAAACGAACATAATTATCATGTTTTGCTACAGTCGAACCATCAACAATATCACTATTGTCAAAACACTTGGCAAATCATTCACAAAACATGAAAATAGCAGCGGAGATACACTGTCTACTTGTGAAGCACCTTTACCATATTTAAGATATTTTGAATTCATTCCACTTACACAAACACATACCTTTGCCTGTTTGTACATATGTCTAACCATTTATAGGAACTTTCATTCTTGGCAAAATTTATCTAATTTTAGCCACAAAAAACTTTTGTTTATTGTGTCAAATGCACCTTTTTAATAATTATTCAAATGCTCAAAATAACTTTCTCTTTGCATTATGAAGAATATATATTACCATATAACGTACAAACATGTTCTTTACTGTTAAATACTATTAACTAAAACCAGATCGAAAATCACTTAACACTTAGCTTATTTGTTCTAGTGAAGATATTTACAAAGAAATATGTATACCATACCCCCGCTTACAAGATTACAAATTTTTACTTATCAATTAAATAGTGATAATCTTGAAAAATATATGTATCTGCTTTTACCTAGCGTAAATAGTAGACTCTGTTTGAACCGTTTAAGCGAAAGAGTCTTATGAACTGTTTATATTGTTTAAGGCATAGCGCTTGAATTTATGCACGTGTTGTGAAAAAATATTAAAGCAACAAACAGTACATCCATTTGGATTGGTAGAATATAGAAATATAAACAAGGTTTGTGTCTATCATAGCGGAAACACGTCGATTATTTCAGTACAAGACGATGATTATAGTATAAAATGTACAAGAATTGTTCGGGAAGTAAAGGGAATTTTATCACGTAAAGAGAACCTGTTGTTGACACAATATGTATATATTGGTACTGTATAAATGAGGTGTAACGTAACCTACATTGATCTTAGCTAAATGATTTTTTTATCAGATGCTTCTACCAACCTGACCTTAATGAGAACATAAACGATGCAAATTTTAATTATATTTTGTAATGCGCCTTACCTTACTGCTGTAATCTTATCTTCAATGACTGCCTTCAGGTCTTTACTATTGTACTCTTTTTCTTGGGATAGTTCTTGTTTGGCTCTCAATACACTGAAATGTAGTACGAGCCATCACGTATAAGTATGTCTGAGGCGTTATATCTTGTGAAACTTAAGGTTTACCTATGATATTGGTGAGATTCAGACTCACAAACAATTTGTTTTCGTTGATACTTAAATTAACCAATTAAAGAAATTGACGCGGGCTGATTAAATCATACATAATAAGAACTATAACGAACGGTTCAGGCACAAGTGTTAATCGGTCTAATTAGATTTTTGTTATTTAAGTTAGATTTGTGTTCTACCCGGCATCCGTTCGGAAAAACGTAGTTTACTGAAAAAAAACCTGACGAGAACGGTTCTTTCACTTTATGTTGTTGATTTGATAGTTCATTGGTTATATGTTTTAATTTTAAACCAGGTTGTGTGTGTCCAAAGTATTGTTAATAAATCTCCAAGAAGTGAATTTACTTTCAACACAGCATAAATCAACCATGTGGAAATCTTTTACAAATTTAAAATCAGACAAAACATGAAGTACCATTGTTTTAGCTCTTTGTTCTCGATTTCTAGTTAGTCGATTGTAGTTGTAAGCTTGACGATATTTCTAAAATAATAATACAATGTAAATAACCGGTAGCCAAACCACTTACGAAGAACCTGTAACGATTTGTGTATAGCTGATATTAATATAGTATTAAACATATTATTATTAAACTACAAACTATGCATTTAAGGGGATTGATGAATAATGAAATATCAAATAAGAAATTACGATCATATAATTTCGTTAAAATAAAAAATCGTAGTATGCCATTCTAACAAACTTTGACAGTTTAAACAACTCACTCGTGGTTCTCCTGATGTCAAAAGGAGACAGATACCATGTATTGCTTTAAGAACAAATTCATTTGTTTATTTATAACATACAAATCAGTTGACTGTTCTGTAAAGAACTCGTCTTTAATAACATCATTTTCTTCTTGCGGTTTGTCATTGTGCCTTCATAACAATGAAATCACGTCATACAAACAAGAAACCAGTAAACCTAGTATATGTTTCTTGTTTAAACGTAATTGTATTATGAAAAGCAAACTCATTCAGACGCAATGAGCTTGAACGGTTAAGACCTTACCGTCGATTTCTTCAAGATATTTGCTTGAATTAATTTACTATTGACTTAATGATCTATATCTAATTCAAAGTATCAGTACCCATGGTCTCTATAAGTAACATCACCTTATTCTTGCGGTTTGTCTCATCGAAAACCTTACTTATGTGAAAAACTACAGAAACAAGCTCAGTAGTAAAAAGCTTAAACACAACACTCGCTATAATGGCACTGGGTAAACGCCAAATACATGGAACACAAAAGCAAAAGTCCTCACACAGCACATTGCATCTATAACCCGTTTACGTGCACAAACCTCACTCTTATCTCAACAATCCTAAATAAAGAAAAACGTAAAAGGTAAATATTATTACAGTATGCATTAACTTGAGGAAACTTAATAATAAATAATGAATAACATGTCATACCAAAGAAAGACCAGCTGACCTGGATTGTCTACAAAATACTGCTTGCATTCCCGTTTTAACATAATGTATTAAGAAAATCAAACCCCTTTCAGAACAGGAAATGTTTCAAAGTAAGTTGACAGATTTGTTATGCCCAATTATTGTTACTAAGCTACCTAGACCTTGCTGTCGTTATACGCCTTAGACATTTTTTTTGTTGACGATATTTATTTTCATTCATATGCTATTCACTTAAGAACATATAGGCTATGCACAGTAACATAGCACGTTATGAGTCATATCATTTACGTTTGTTTATACATAGTTCTAATAGGACAACATAATAACAATAATGCTCGGGAGACATACAAACCCAACATCTAAGCGTTATAGCACGTGCATTGAAACAGTACGAAATTTAGGTCGGTCTCGTATTTCTTTTGTAAGTGAATTGTATTAGGGCAATCAATTAAAACAAATTTTGAGATATGTTAGTGTATAATGCCATCATGTCCATATTCCTGAAATCATTTATAGAGTGTACATAGCTATAAAATTATATGAAATGTATGAAATCATGATTAAATACATACTAGAATGATTCTATCCACGAATAGCCAATGAATTGATAATATTAAGAAGCAATAATACAAAGGGTATACATATGAATGACTACATTATTCAATTTTCCATAAAAGGCTAGGCATTTCATGCTTTTATCAGGATAGGATACTTCTGAAACAGTACATAAATTCATGAAACTGTTCACTGGCAGTAATGTTTAGTAGTACATTGTCAACATCCCAAACACTGGCATTAAAAGCGACATTATGTTCCCTGCGTTTATGAATAACTTTTTTATGATTTTAGAAAAGGACCATTTACCCGACAACATAAGACTTATTAGTTACGTATTTTATAATTAGTTTATACGTGTATTTTTTGTTAAAATAAAGGGCATTATTAAAATGCTTCACACAGACAATACCTTTCTTTCTCTTCATCTGTAGTCGCTGATTTTGATACGCTGTCGTCTTTTTTCTTTTCCGACCTTAACATAATAATAAACTTGTCTGAATTACCTGATCTTGTTAATGTAATGATATATTTTGCATATACTTTCACGTATAAACATAATATACAGAACACATATCTGCTTTGTGTTCCAAACAACACAGAATGCCACTTCAAGGCAGTAAGCCAAACATGTATTAAAAGTTTATGTCGATGGCTGTTTAGTCTATCTTTGTTCTTGTGACGTGTTATGTTTCTTATTTAATGTATGTTAGACCTTAACCATTTGCCTTTAAACTGGGAATTAGTTATATTTCAGCTGCTAAACTTGTACCTGTAAACGTCAAAAGAAAGACTGACTAATGTTCTTATCTGAAATGTATACCCCTACCCTTTCAGCCTTTAATTTATTTTGGATAGTTTATATGCAGGACATGTTTACCAGGGCGAGTCGGTGGTATGCTTTTCTGCATTTTGTCAATATAGGGTCGCTTTGGTGCGTTTTCTACTAAATTTGTAAAAAGAACAATTAAACAAGAGATGTTTGTCATACATTATGCTCCCAACCCTTCAGCGTCATTTTCTCGAGAATATTTGGACAATTGAATGAACTATGCATGAACTATGACATTGGATCTCTTTGAGGCAGTTTTAGGATTTTGGCCGTTCAAAGTTTGAGTGTAGTAGGTTTCAGATGCGTAATATGAATAACCATTAAGAGTTGTGACCTTGACCTTGACTCTATGACCTAAAAGTCCGTAAGGGTCATCTGCTGGTCACCTCAACTCTATGTCAAGCCTGAGGGTCATGGGTGTAGGCAATATGTTTGCGTTCAAGGTCATCATGACCTTGACATTTGACCCGATGACCCCTAAAATCAATAGGGGTCATCTACTTGTCAGGCCCAAACTCCAAATCAAGTTTGGGTGCAGGCATTGTTGAGTTATCACTCGGACGACAATTTCGCATTCAAAGTGACTATGACCTTGACTTTTAACATGATGACCCCTTAAATCAACAGTCGTCATTTACTGATAAGGCCCAGCAACCGTGTAATGTTGAACGATCATAGGTCCAGGCATTGTTGATATATCACTCGGAGAAGCTTTGTCAACCTTTTTGCGTTAAAGTCACTGTGACCTTGACCCGATGACCCTAAAGTCAATACGGGTCATATCCTGTTCAGGCTCTACCAACAAGTCAATGTTTTGTGCCATGGGTGCAGGCATTGTTGAGTTATCACACGGAAAACGTTTTCGAATTGAAGGCCACTATGACTTTGACCGTTGAAACGATGACACCTATCATCTATAGGGGTCATCTACGGTTCAGCCCCAGCCTTAATGTCAAGTCTGATGACCTTAGGTCCAGGCCTTGTTCTATTATCACTCAGACAATATTGACAATCTTTTCCCGTAAAAGGTCATATTGACCTTGACCTTTAACCCGATGACCCCTAAAATCAATTTGTTCTTATTTCGGTCAGGCCCAACCCTCGTGGATAGTTTAGTGACATCAGGTCTACGAAGGGTCGAGTTATCACTCTGACAACCTTTGTTCTTTCGACGGACGGACCGACCGATCGACATGAGCATAGTAATACACCCCATCTTCTTCGAATGAGGCATAACAATAAATGTAAAAGGAAAGAAAGGCTGATATTATTATCGAAAAGTATACCCCACCCATTAAGACACAATATGTTATTTTTTATTTGTTTTATTTTAAAGTATGTGCAGGCCCGGGCCGCTTATGCCTTGGTTAAATTTACAATTGACCCCTAACTAACAAAAAGAGTGATGCGAGATAGTAGGATGAGCAATAAACGCACTTTTGCTATCATTTTAGAAAGCACTAACGCACAATTTAATGAATTGGTTAAAGTAATAGTTGTTGTATTTCTCGATTAAAAATCTATATATTTGTTTTCCTATGAGACATCATTTAATGATGTTGTTAGAAATCTTGAACTAGTCATCGTCTATCAATAACCTATATAAAGACATTACATGTTACACTTCGCAAGCCGATCCAAACTGCCACTTGATCCATCGGAAAAATTCAAGAAGTGTTTACCTTTAGACGAGATGAGTGTAAAAGCAATTTAATGGGCCGTTTAGGAAGGATTAAAGATACTCTTATTATACAATGTTAAACCATCTCAGTATCGGTATCTAACATGTTAGTTATTTTTTTGTAAATGAATATATATAAAAGTAAACAATATATGATCACTGACCTTTCTTCAGATTCGTCGTTGGACGCAGCTGTTTGGCCAAAGTGGTGCTTTGATTTATCCATCCTACTTGAAATAAAAATGTTCTTCGTTAAGATCAATCAGTTTTTGAAAGAGTATATTTCAAACGCTCAACAGTATAAAGTAGATCTTGAAGTAAGTGGCATCATGTTAAGTAGATGCAATTATTTGTGGATATGTTATAATCAAGCCTTATTCACGTTTTGCATCACGCTTCCCGGGCAATGACGTAAGCACTTTTGTAAAATTGTCCGACCCATAAGTGTTTGAGTTTTTGATTGCAGAAAAAAGAAAATATTCGAAATACCGAATAACCGAAAATGATTTATCAAACACGTTAAGGTTTGGCATTCTGAGATTGCAAAATATGCCATTTACTTCCGATTTCAGTTTGGACCTTTATTTTACTGATCAGAAACCAAATACCCTTTACATGATTCCAATATCGAATGGGGTCATCAGGCATAAAATACAACATTAGAGCTAATGGGGCCAACTGATAAAAGCTTATCTGTAGGTCGTATTTCTTAAACCTAAACTGTTCAAGTTAGCGTTTAATGTTATCCTAAATAACTCAGTTATGTATACCGAAATACTTTTCACAAGGGACATATTGTCGTTAGTTCGACCATATCAGAAACTGAAACAGAAACACAACTTCTAATAAAATCATGAATTCAAGATTCGTTCTGTCAATTTGTTCTTTATAATATTGTTAGCTACCTATTTTTGCAAAATAAAGAACACTTAAGTAACACATCGTTGGAGGTTGTGTATCAGAGGCTGTTAAAACTATCCACTGGATTATACAATTAGGCCCTATTAGTTATACATGAAATATAATCCCTTTACTGGTCAATTGATGGGATAAATGGCAACCAGCGCAAAATATATTTCGATATCGGTCCAAAAATGCATACATATACTAAGATATGTTATATTGAATTGCCTACCTGCAAATCAATCCAATTTATAATTCATGTTAACTCAATATTCATATATCTGTGTAAGTTTGTAGTTTATCACTTTTGATACAGCTTTTATCTAAAAAGTGCGTATGTAAGACCATATTTAACTAGATCTTTATCAGAAAGTGAATACAACGGCTGATAACTAATACATTACCACAAAAAAAACGCTTGAGAAAACGCTTCAGTTATTTACTTCTTGGTTTATCCTGTAAAATGTTTATTGATATACTGTTCTTCTATAAGTATATTTTTACAAACTTGCATGGTAAAGTTTACAGCACTGCTCATGACTAGGCTGTAGATATTAATAGACACTGAAAGTGCTGTAGGACGGTAATGTTAGTAGTTTTAAAAGCAGTCTTAATGTAGGCAAGTGGCCTACATAACATTTATTTTTTGTGACTATGTTTACCAAGTGTCAGTTTCAATCTTAAATGCTTTTGAAGTTTACACAGTGCTTGAATAAAACAATTGTTGTGCACCTTTGAATACAAGACTTGTTTTGACTGCCATCATGTTTTACACTGATGAGGTGAAAAAGCAAAATCAGGTGTTCACCCACTTATGTGAAAGGATGGTAATATAAAACCAGTCACAGACTGCTATAACCTCATTGAATTAAGAGCAGTATAAACTTTGCTTTACAAAAAAGGATAACTTAAAATTAACAAAGTGAAATAACTCAAACTATACTGCATCCAGAGTAATGTTTCTTTTGAATTGTGAATGTATCACAATTAACACAAGGACAATAACTTAAATACTGCCCGAGAATTATTGTTCCTGTGTTTTCTTCTTAATGAGATGAATCTGTAAATGAAAGTTAGAAAACTTTACCTTGAAGACTTTTCAAGTAATACTCCAGACAAAGGAAGAAAATTAACAAACGGCCATAACAAATATAATTACGGCCACAGAGTCATTGTTCCTGAACAGTGCACATCTCCTCAATGCGATATATCTGTACATGAAGTTTGAAGTCAATACCTCATAGACTTCGCAAGCTATGCTTTAGATAAGATTGCCCTGTTGCACGCACGCATGCACGCACACACACACACACACGCACACGCACACACACACACACACACGCACACACACACACACACAAACGCGCGCCTACTATTACAATATCTCTTTTATACTGTCTGCGGGGAATAAAAAAACATAAATCAACAAAACACGTTGGTTTGGCAATTCGTGATATTGTAGTTTATGTGTCACTTTTACCACTTATTAACACTACAGTTATAAAGAACTATAGCTGGTCGGCAAAAAATACAATGAAACATTCTTCTCTTTTCCGAAGAGAAAGTACCAGTTACCAACCAGTTAGAAACCTCGATGTAGGAGACTGGTTGGCAAGGTTTGTCGAATAAAAATGTTTAACTTTAGAATGTGCTTTTAGTCATTACCAAAGTAAAGTTCTTTCTCCAAGCAATCAACTGAGTGTTAACTGGTGACTGGTCAAGTATGGCATTCATTTTAAAAATGAAATGATACTTGAAGGAGAAAAGAACATTAGAATGTACCTGCAACACAATGTAAATGACATGAATATTTGGTAAATGTTCGTCTGTGAAGTAGCATTTTGGTCAACCCACATTAACAGGCAGCCACAACAGTGCCTGGTCACTGCCAATAGATGCATACAGTGCACAAAATGTAAATCACTGTTATGTTTTGATATAAAGAGGAGCCAGGAAGTGTAAACATTTAGGTTTTAGTTGGTAAAAACTGCATAAATTTGTTGTTGTTTATTGTTGCATGATCACTGCAAAATAGTCAAAGCTCTTAAATACAAAAAGGAATGATGTAAAATGTATGTGAGTGAAATTACCCAACATATGAAATGCAGTGCATTGATACAGCGATTTGGTTGATCCATACTGCCTTCCAACAATAAACCACACCTGTGTCAGGTCACTGCTTATACACGAACAGAGTAAATGGATATGTATATCATTTTAATGTTAAAGAATGAATAAATGAAGTTCGATATAAAGGAGTCAAACACTTAATGACAACTGCACTTAATTTGATATTGACGAAAGAACTGAATGTGGAATTGTGTGAAATGCTTCCAGATATAGAAGTGATCGCGGAGGCCGTCGAGTTTGTGGTAACGCCTGTCTGCTTTTTTAGTCAATATATATATGCGAAAAGCTAAACAAATTTAATGAAGTTACGTTGAAAATAACATATAATGGCACTCAGAGGTAATGCAAACAATGGCGACTTGAAAATGTATTATGCAATAAGGCATTTTTACTGCACTAGTAGTAATAACGTTCACACAACAATGACTTAGGAGTAAAACATCCAAACTTAAACTTAATCACCATAGAAATCAAAAGCAACATGTTGACTGACAAGGTGAAATAAAATAAAAATAAAATTACATGTTTCTACAGACATTGGTGTGGCTGGTTTTAAAAGGATGTTTCGCCCAACCAATGTTGGAAAACCACTAGTCGAAATGAATAAGTAGTAAAAATACTTCAGAAACCTAGTGTGCTGCACCCTGCCCTTTTATGAAAGCACCCTTTTGCCCTCATGGAGACCTGAATGTGAACCGTCCTGCCTTCAAAGTGTTAATTGCTTAAGACACTAAGATATTTGTTTTGTTTTGATTAATAGTTGAAATATGGTATATGGATATATTTGGTAGTTGAAATCACATATTACTTCAAATCTCTATTATTTTTTATGAAACTCAGAATGTTTTAATTATTCACAATATTTGTCCCTTTTAGATGCCTTGCATTTATTTTTGATTTCTACACATCCAACTGCTGTCAGTTGTTTTACTTCTTTCAAGTCTGGGCAACGTGGTAGCAGGAGTTCAGTTGCAACAGTAGCTACAGTAGCCATGTTAGCTATTTATTGTATGTTGCATTTGTTATTAGCACGAGGGGTACATATTCAAATCAGAAGATTTGTGTTACACGTACTTTGAAGAATTGTTTTCTGTCAGAGTCTGACAATATTTGCCACTATGGACGCCATGCCTTTAATTTGGATGCTAACACTGTTATCTGCTTACACATTACTGAAATTAATCACTGTTTAAGTGATATTCTGTTTTATCACTTCGCTAGTTTATTGCCGACCACATCTGCATGATCGTACATTGACTGTGTATTTACAATTCATAGATAAATTATACATTAAAAGGCTTTGTGCTTTTTATAAATTACGTAATCTCCTTTGTGATGCGGCCATGGTTTTACAATTGTCCAATCCAAGAACTCCATACAAATCTCATTTGGTTCATTATTCCAGATGGCTGACTCAGGTAACAACATGGTCATTGTACAAGCGTTACAACACTTTCGACGAAGAGTGTACACTTTCTTACTATTAAATGCCAATGGGGATATTGTAATAGGTATGCATTTTGTTATAAGTTATTTGTATCAGGTAATTGACAATCATTTTCAATTAAATAATCGGAAGAATAAGTTCAGACACACTTAGTGACAATCATCTGAGGTTCCATCCACCTATTACATATTGACCACTATTTGCTTTATTCCAATTTGTAAAACTGAAGCGTACATACTTTATTTCGTGCTGAGCTCCTGATGTCAGCATGCAAATAGCACAATCGTCTATGATTGCATTGTAAGGAGAGACGGCAATCGGTTGGATTTTTATTATCAATTAAACTCATAAAACATTGGAAATAAAATTTTGGTTTTATTCACAGACCAAAGCTTTGATTCACGGTAGAAACAACAGTCGGCAGTGCATCGAAGTTTCCACTTCTCTGTTCAACATACGGGTATGGTCGGCATACGGTTACCTTGTATGTTTTTAGTAATAAAATAAATAGTACAGGAAGGTACAAAAGTAAATAACCAGGTATAGCAAGAAATTAAAACAATCAAGACAATAATTAAAATAAATCACTTGTGTTTTACATTCTTTAACGTAAAATCTTTGCTAAGCCAGCGGTTCGTATTGGCAAATCATACATTTTGTAGCAGACAACGCTTAGTTCGAAAGAAGGCTGTAAATCTGCTAGAGTATTAACATGTTGGCTGCTCTGGAAATAGACTAAGTCTGATTAAGCATGATTTAGAAAAAAAAGCCAGGCAAAGGCGTGAGTAGCAAAAAATAAGATCCTTTTCATAACCATGGGTCATTGAGTTATATTACACAAAACATCGCTCTGTGATATATGTTGTGGTTGCGCCCTAATCTGCTAGTTTGGATACTTAGATATTGTGCTTATTCTTCTTTTATACCTGACAACTCAAGCTATGATGTTTTATTAAACTTTAAACTAACTTTGACTTTCATGCGAGCTTTGTTTAGTTGAAATATTGACGAGAATCGAATACAATTTCGATATTGTAATCTACAGGTTTGTAACAATAAACAACAGTTAATTATGTCTTGTTTATATACAGACGAATCCCGATGGCTCGAACTCCTAGGAACTACTTCGAGCCTCGGAAAATTCGAGACAAGTGGTAATGTTTACCTTTAGTCTAAAGAAATCGGTCCTTTCATCTAATTCGAGCCAACGGGGAAATCGAGCCAAGAGAGTTCGAGCCAACGGATTTCTGCTAAAGTTAAAACGCACACAACATGGACCCCGGATGGTGCGCAGGTAAGCGTACATTAAATAGTTGGTATTTAACGATTTGTGCATTAGAACTTGCTGAGGACAGCAGCTATTCTGGATAAGGCAATCCAAGGTTTCATAATAAACATACCAAATGATAATACGCCTTAGAAGTACCAGTAAGCAAGATAACTCAGAAGTAATCGTTAAACTTGCACAATATTTTTTATCGCCTTTTGATATGGACAATTCTCATGTAGGAAGCCGTTTATATCTTTAACTCGATATAAAATCTGAAGTAAATAATGGCCGAAAAAAATTGTTTCCGTAAATGAACATGCTTAAGGTATAAATTCTGTAATTTATATATACCTATAGTTGCAGTTTTTCTCCGTAAATTTCTAAAAGTTTATTTATCCGTACCATTTTATTTTAATAAAATTCAGGCATTTTACGAAATATGTGCTCCCATCGAAAACTCCATACGGACTGCAGGCCGTAAAGTCTATGGCGATTATACACTTGCAAAAACACTGCAACGACTTAGCTTGGTAATTTGCTAATGCCTCCCAACAGGATGGCATTGTCAGAAAATATATGGCAGTGTCTAGCAAATTGAGTTACATGTCTGCCACATAAAGGACAATGGCTGCTATATTGGAAAATGCGTTATTGACATATAAAAAAGACTTGACTTTTGAATGTAAAAGTATTTGAACGATGAGTCTACTTATATCATACAATCGTGACCTTCACCATCGGGAGTTGGCAGATAAGTTAATTAAATAAATATTGCCAACATAAAAACCAGAACATCGTGAAAGACTAGATTTATTTTCGCAACAGTGGCAAGGGTATTACACGAAATATCACATGTATGCGTTAGCGAATGACGCATTGGACGAATAAGTCGTCATTAATTATCTAAAGACAGCAAAATTCACTTTCAATTGTAAGTGCCGATTGGGGTAAAATTTCAATAAATTACATTTTTTGTCATAATCGAAACTCATTGTATATGCGTTCGCCCCTCCGGCAATCGTTTGTACAAATACCTAAGGAAAGTGTTTAGTACCGTCAACCATTTTGTTCTATTCTTAATCGTGAATAATTCAGATTAATGTAAATAAGCTATCGTATATTTTTTCTCCTTAAACAATGAACATTAAAAAGAAGGCCAATATATCATATTTGGCGCATCAATATATCAAGTTGTGATGGAAATTTAAGTAATTTGCTGAATTTTAATAAGTACACATATGAACATAAATAAAACAGACTTCCATTTGATTGATGACATATGGTGTAATAGTGTTTTCTTAATGTGATCAAATGTATGAAGTGTGTAGTTTATGGCGTTGAGTTTTCAGGTTATAAAGAACAAAATGAGCAAACTGACGGACAAACCATCAAAGATTAAACTATCGGGGACCTACAGCTTGTTTTGCAGACAATTTGTGCTTGTCCGTAAAAGTAAGAAGGGTAAAAAATTCATGGTTTTAAGGGATGGTGCAAGCATTCATTTGTGTGTACATTGAAGTTTTGATTTAAATATATATTCATGACACTTGGTAGATAGCTTACATAATTGTATATATATATATAATATTGAGGTCATGAGTTAATGTTTGGAGGACTCATTGGGAATTTTTTTTATTTAAACCTTCTTTATTACATATGGTTTCGGATCTATCACATGCTATTGTTCTTGTGATATGTTTTCTTAAGTGTATAGGGACAGATTAATTTATATTCGTTCTATTCAAACCTGGCATACGCCAATCTGTCGATGTCTCCATAGCAGTTATTAACTAATATGTATTGATATATTTATTAATGCCCGCGCCAGTAAAACATTATGTGCCATTAATGTGTAAAATAACTGTAATTCGTTTAAAAAAGATGAAGGACTGTGCCCAAAATATTCATTAAACGTGTTAAAATGAACGTTTTCGTATAACATTTTATTAGTTGAATAGTTCGGGATTATTTTATGAGAATTATCTTGGACCGATGGCCTTTATCAACTTCAATATAAAGTAAAGTTATGGCCGAAAATAGTGTTTCCGTATATAAATATGCTAAAAGTATAAATTCTGTAATTTATATAGATATTTCAATAGTTGAAGTTTATTCTTCGTAAATTCTATTTATTCGTTCCAATTTTAACTTCAATACAGTGCTGTTTTGACTTATATAGATTCGACATGTATATGGCATTCCGTTAAACACCACTTTGACTTAAAGAGACTCGCTCATGTTATTTAAAATTTACTTTTTTATGACAAAAACAAATCTGTGGCAAACCGTTCGAAATGTTTGAACTAAGAAACTGACGGCTTGGGTTCCTTTAACACATGTTGATATATGCTCAAATATTGCATTGGAAGTCCACGATTTTGAATAGCGAATTAACGGGATTCAACAAAAGGCATAAAGGTCAAGTTATTCCTGGGCATATGTATGAGTCCTTTTTGGCGAGCAGTTTTGGTATCAATTTGTTATTATTTTCTTTACCGTATAGGAGGTGGTTCGCTCCCTACTACAACCAGGTTTCGGTTTTACGTATTTGTATTTTTTCAGCAGTTGCAGTAGCGAAGAGAAATTAATATAATGTAAGTGTCTTCATATGCATAACCGTATACCGTAAAATATATATTTGATCCAAAACATAAGCCAGTCTCTTGAATGCTAGCCCACTTCCCTAGACATACCCAGTTTATTGAATTGTGAGCTCGGTTTGTTAACAGTTTTTCTACCGTTCAACTCCTTTATATAACATTCACTGTTATGTTGACATTTTTTGTAAATTTCACAAGTACATTAATGCTCATCAAAGCTTAGCTAAAATCTATACTAGAATTATAAGAATGAATAAAATAGCATATAAAAGGTTAATAGGTAAACTACGTTTTCAACTACTATGTTCAATATGCAGTCAGTATACGAAGTTCAATCAAAAGCTAGGGGTATTCTTTTCAGCGAGTTATCGAAACTTTGATATCGACAGACATCATGCACGTTCAGATAATTGAAGGGCATCTAGTATAAACTGTTCAAAGTCCAGTTTATATGGTTTAACCAACGTCTTCAAATTATGTTTCTAGACGCTAAACTATGAATACTAGGAATCAAGACTGTTCACGTTACACCACAGTATGTATTTATTATACAAACTTACACATCCCACTATCTTAACTGTTTATTTATAAAAGGCTACACATGTTAATTAATAATTTCCATTTATGAATATTATTAATCTTAAGGTTTGGCAGAAGAATGCACGGCTCTTTAAGGACAGCGGGAGACGGGGTCGTAACTTGACCATATATGTCATCCCTTTCACGAATGTTCACAAAGTCACGAATATTCACAAAGTCACAAATGTTCACAAAGTCACAAATGTTCACAATGTACACAACCGATCACAAAGCCACAAACGTATTGAAACTAAGAATCACCGTCCGCAGCGGACCCTGGTAATCAGCGGCACCGGACTGCGTAAGGCGGTTTCCTAATTATGTAAAATGTTTTGGCACATCGAAGTCGCCATATGGAGCCCGTAGGGATCCACGGCCGAAAAGGGTAATCTAGGACCGTAAGGGATCCAGGAACATCTCTCCCGAAAAAAACCTTTTGGGCGGTCGATATGCCTTTGCATTTGTTAGGTTTAAAGTACTTCACACACGCAAAAGCAAACAGGTGAGCCAAGATGTATGACTTCGTACAAAGCTGCTGAAATGTCATTTAAAGCAAGTCTGACACTAGAATGGTCAGATACAAAATGTTAAATACTAGCCACCAGATTCCAATAAGATTTGCAGCATAGCTTTTCACCCTTATGCGGACGGATTACATGGCTTTCAGGTCGGACGAAAATCGCCAAACCTAACGCGGTAGCATTCGATACCAAATGAACTTAGTTCTGGGCGGCTGCTGTTTCGTAAATCCCAAAAGATTATCAAAATCGAAAGTTTGCACCCGACCTATTTCATTAGCCCCACAATGTACTAGAAGGGGGAACCCGTTCATTTAACAAAAAAGACAATACATATTTGACTTGATTAAGGGATATTCCCCGTATGCCTGCCAGACAGTTTCAACGTTTTTGGGGCTGAGATTGAAGCCGCCTGCCCGCAAACTTGCCCTTGGTATAAGTGTTTATATGATCGATAAACCGATACACCAGACTGAAATGAAGAGTAATTGGGAAGCCCATTAAAATAATGCTATAGCTGATTATTTGACGATTTGCAATACACAAAAACTTAAATATTATTCGTTTATGCTGTCTATGTTAAAATGGGTTAAACCTAAAGGCTATACCATTTTTAGAGCTAGTTCCAGTTTGGAGAGCCTTATACATTTGGGCCCCTCGTCTCTCCCTTAAAGAGTTGATCTAGTAGTCTGACAATATGGGCCTAGTGGAAATACTTAACAGTCATCAAAATCAAAGCGCGTGGTGCACCTACTCCGCCCCTTAATTCTGTGAATCATGTCCCATGACAATGTTTTTAGAGCGCGTTACATACCAACCAAAGAAAATACTATTTGATAACACGAAAGATGTGGCAGAGGTTCCGCCAGTTGGCCACAGAGGCAGGCCCAATTCCGAAAGTTTTACCTGCGGAATTCCTCACCCTCGCCGAAACTGAAAGACTCTTAAACTCGGCTAAATCCCAAAACACAATGTCATCGTATGCACAGGGTCTGGCCAAGTTTTCCGAGTTTGGAACATAGTACTCTTCATCTCATTTATGTAACTTTAGTCAAGCGCTCCGGCCACTGCACGATTATATGATATAGCAATCGGTTATAAGTGCAAACGGATGGGAGCACTAGATCCGTCAACTCAGTTTATAGTGATAAAACTCCTTAAAGGCTACCACCATCAACGAGCGGGAAAAGACACACGCCTGCCCACCACATCAACTTTTAAGAATTGCAAGTTACCCATTGTTTGCACCAATAGATACGAATCTTCCCGTTTTCTACAGCCTTTATCATTATATTTGTTGGATTCTTCTGGATAGGGGATCGTCAACATAATATTATGTTTATAAATGACATCGCGTTTGGGAAGGTACACTTAACATTACATTACGTCATTCAAAAACAAACCAGCTTGGTGCTCCGGAAACAATAAGCATAAAAAGTTCTAACGACACGGTTCGTCCCGTAAGCTCTCTTGTGCAGTATCTGCGAGTGCGTCCAAAGTTACGGTACCCCTATTCTGCCATTTCGATGGCTCCCCTGTCACTGTATCAGTTCAAATAGGTGATCAGAAAGGCATCGGGACTGGCAGGTCTTGACTACGTGGTTCAGTTCTCATATGTTTAGGATTGGTGCGGCCACCACAGCCCCTCTTAAGGTCATTTCTGCTGAGAAAAAACAGAGGGCCAGTCAATGGCGCTCACATTTCTGACCAGGATTCCAATGAATCCAAGGCTATTCAGCATCTTAACTGCTTGTCATAGTTTTACAATCCAGTTCTGCAGCGCTTAGCAGCTGTTTTTATGGTATTCATATATCTTAATATTTTGTTTTTGTTTTTTTAGCATGTGCTGATAAAATAATTCGATAAAAAATGCTCGAGCATTCGGCAAAATGGAAGAAATTTTGCCTGGAGACACAGGTTTTAGGGTAAGGACGCCCTGGAAGAAAGTGTTACCAGACAGGGACGTAGCTAGGCCTTAAAAACTTGTATGGCCGATTGATCTATGTGAATTTGGGGATAAATCCCCCTCTCAACTCCAAAGTTTCTTTATAAATAAGAAGTAAAATGGTGAAATTAAGAAGCATTTCAGGAGAAAAACCAAAGGCACAAGTGCATCCATTTTATATGCAAATTACCAATTCTTTATTAAATATGCAATAATTTATTAAAACAAAATCACCTTGCACATAGTTTAAATAAGCACCGAATTAAAACAAACTTTTGAGTTACTCCATGTGTTTGAGTACCTATTAGAGTTTATTGCTTTTTCGGGTTATTTAATTTTGTCATTCTCCAAAAAAGTTGTAGGCCCAGGCCGACAAGGCCTAAATGTAGCTACGCCGCTGCCAGAAATTGCTGGACGTGACTGAAAACCTAGCAACTCGTTAACTGTTAGTGTGGCGCCCTAAGCCACTTCATCGGAAAATCCTTGTCCCGGCGTAGGACCCTCAATTAGGGCCTTACAACCGGCAAACCTTTGTGAAGACCTTTGACCTTGAACCTCTGTGCTGACCGTAGCTGATGACGCTGTGACCAATGGCGGGGGAGTTGTCGGCGTTTCCCTCGCGATTGGTGTCTCGGGGGCCGTCTGCGACGCCTTCCCGCTTGATTTGGCCGCCAAACGACTCGAACTTGTGGCCTTGGTTGCGGCTGCATTAGACGGGTCTCTGGGTCTTTCTCCATAGCGTGGCATGGCTGGCATCTTTGTTTTGTATGTTTCTCAATGAGCATAAAGAATAATCAGCAGGAATTCGACAGATAATTTAGTGTATTTTTTAATTGTTTTCTATTTATTTTTGACCCTCACTTCATTATCCTTTTACATTAAAACCTATAACTGTTCATGAAGTTTGATATCCCAACGAGGTGTAGTGAGCATATATTCAAGGGATTACCTAAGCCGAAAAAAAATGATAACTAGCGATTATTGCTTAAAATATACAGATAATTTTTCGTTTAACGTTTTTATTTACCAATACAGAAGTACTTGAGAGAAGATTGGTTGTAGAAATGGATAAACAGAATCGATTTCTGGAGGAGAAATAAAATGCGATACCGTTTGAGAGAATTTCAGAAAGGAAAAGAAAGTTACGTCATAATTTCTTTCGGTACATTATCCGTAGGTCACACAAAACTAATAGTTGACGTGTGGTTAGTAAATGATGCAGCGATAAAACAGGTTAATGAGAGCAGTAACCCTAAATATATTAGATATTTAACCAATAACCTCAATACATCACAGCATGGTAATACCTTCTCTAACTACATTCTGATTTATTAATGGGCTACTTTCCATTTTTAAAAGATTTGAAGCTAAAAGGTTTGTGATTCAAAAACGTGCTGAAGATTCTTAATCTACGTGTGTGTTTTTGGTGCGTGTTTTTTCTTTTATATCTTTTTATATCACGGCGTTATTTGTACTGCTTCATCGGATTGAGCGACGTTATCGATTGCATAGAGGTTAATGTCCAAACAATGTTCAATTTCGTATAAGGCAGGTAATTCATTTTCAAACGTTGTTTAGTATTTATTACACTTTTGGTACTGGTGTTTAGTTGTCATATACTAAGTCTAGTAATCTGTATTAGTTTGCCTGCAAATCGATCAATTCACAATATGATATATAGGAAGTATATAAAGCGGTCTAAAACCTCGATCTCAGTCCGCTTTTGAACCGGGCTTGGATTTCTTTTATAAATTAACAGCTACAAAGTTTATATTGCGACAAAAACACATTATTGCACCATCTGCAAAAAATGTATGGAAACAATGAATGAATACATTTATATTTTTTAATGGACTTTATCACTTAAACTCTTATCAAACAAGTACAGGAATGATAACATTCAACACATTTAACACATGCATGTTAGATAGAACATTAACAAAAACACAAATGTATATGAAAGCATAAAATCATTCTCTCACGACACACATTTCAGCAACATATCTGTAACTAAATGTTGTAGTTTGTGATATGTTTAGATTCGTGACATAAATAGGTTAAATTCTGTGTATATTAAGATGATGTACAAATGTATACGACTAAGACCAATAATCCAACAATCTATCACAGTTTGTAATTATTGGCACGCCCGGTTAACTCACGACTAGCCGCAAACTGTATTGCGAAATTCGTACATCCCGCCAGACCTGCGTTTTAACACACAAATCTACAACTAGATGTGCTTTTTACATGAAATATTCAATTAAGATAATATGATTATATATAGCATAAATTATTCTGAATTTACATTCACACAACGCTACAAACATGGAACAACTATTCTTAATTATAGTTATGCATCAGTCAATTGTAACCACGCCCCTAGGTCCTGGGGGTATGCCTGGGATAGCGATAAAACAGGTTACTGAGAACAGTATCCCTAAATATATTAGGTATTGAACCAATAACCTCAATACATCACAGCATGGTAATACCTTCTCTAACTACATTCTGATTTATTAATGGGCTACTTTCCATTTTAAAAGATTTGAAGCTAAAAGGTTTGTGATTCAAAAACGTGCTGAAGATTCTTAATCTCCGTGTGTGTTTTTTGTGTGTGTTTTTTCTTTTATATGATCACAGCGTTATTTGTACTGCTACATCGGATTGAGCGAAGTTATCGATTGCATAAAGGATAATCTCCAAACAATATTCAATTTCGTATAAGGAAGGTAATTTATTTTTTTAAAAGTTGTTTAGTATTTATTACACTTTTGGTAGTGGTGTTTGGTTGTCATATACTAAGTCTAGTAATCTGTATTAGTTTGCCTGCAAATCGATCAATTCACGATATGATATATAGGAAGTTTATAAAGCGGTTTAAAACCTCGATCTCAGTCCGCTTTTGAACCGGGCTTGGATTTATTTTATAAAGTAACATCTACAAAGTCTATATTGCGACAAAAAACACATTATTGCACCATCTGCAAAAAGTGTATGGAAACAATGAATGAATACATTTATATTTTTTAATGAACTTTATCACTTAAACTCTTATCAAACAAGTACAGGAATGATAACATTCAACACATTTAACACATGCATGTTAGATAGAACATTAACAAAAACACAAATGTATATCAAAGCATACAATCATTCTCTCACGACACACATTTCAGCAACATATCTTTAACTAAATGTTTAAGTTAGTGATATGTTTAGATTCGTGACATAAAAATGTTAAATTCTGTGTATATTAAGACAATGTACAAATGTATACGACTGAGACCAATAATCCAACAATCTATCACAGTTTGTAATTATTGGCACGCCCGGTTAACTCACGACTAGCCGCAAACTGTATTGCGAAATTCGTACATCCCGCCAGACCTGCGTTTTAACATACAAATCTACAACTAGATGTGCTTTTTACATGAAACATTCAATTAAGATAATATGATTATATATAGCACAAATTATTCTGAATTTACACTCACACAATGCTACAAACATGGAACAACTATTCTTAATTATAGTTATGCATCAGTCAATTGTAACCACGTCCCCAGGTCCTGGGGGTATGCCGGGGATAGCGGGGGAAATGGCCTTGTTTAAACCTTCCAGGTAGCGCCCTTTCCAGTGCCTAGGGAATTTGGTGGTTTTGTTTTATGGGCCGAAAATATCGAGAATGGGCCTAACCTAGGTGTCCTGGAATGCGGGGCGTGGTTAGAAATGACTATTGCATTAGCTTTACATACATCAAAGATAATGAATCTATATTAGAGTACGGTCAAATGACCAAAATATCGACACCCAGCTAGAACAGTAAGTATTGAATGCAGATATTTTAAAGTTGTATAGATGACCAACATTTTTATTGTTAAAAACGGAAACATTAACAATTGCTTTAATTAAAGTTAAAACGATAAAGACATGTCAGTATAGTTTCATTTCCGTTCGTAAGCGAACGTTCCTTTCATATAGGACAGAAACAATTCGAACTAAATAATGAACATTCTAAAAACGTTTGTATTGAAATATTTGTATTACATATTACCATACCGGACATACGTTTATCTTTTAATACTAAAACAGTTATATTTAAGTCAATAAGTGAAAGAAAGTTATTTCAAAATTTCGAATAAATAATATATGTAAAGGAATTAAATTTGATTTGACTGACATTGCTTTCAATGACATACGATATTTCTTTAAGTATTCTTAATAATTTGATGAAACTACCCGTAACATATATCACAAAATGCTATAACATGATCATTCCACAATACGAAATTACTTCAAATAAGGAATTGTAGGAGTCATAACATAATGTCCTAATTCTCAGAAAAACATAATTTACAGATACAGTATAGAAAATACGACCTATTTGATTAGAATGAATCAAAGTTTCTTACACACACCAATACTTGCACACATACATTTTGTTTCTATATTTCGAATTAAACAGCATATAAAACAGATCAATTAACGTATGATTACAATTTGAGATAAAAAAAATCAACAAAAGATACAAATATGTAATTTGATTTTAGCCAGTAAATATATAAAAACAATGTATGTACGTCCATTCAATTCTTATTCTTTCCTTGTGCAACACCTTTTGAAAGCATAGGTCCACCTTTATGTAGATAAATTGGAGGCCAGACAACATAGTCGACAAGCTTGCCCTTCTTTGTGTACGGCTTGTATACGTTTAAGTCCAAAAGCGTATCATCCGTTACCTCCATGAAATCAATATACACTGGCGGGTCATGCCGGCGAGCAGACCAGCAAAACGTAACACATTTCCGTACATATGCAAGGATTTCTGCAACTTCTGGGAGTTCTATCTCTTCTACAATGACTTTGCTTGTGACCTGTAAATATCAAAAAATCGATCTCGTTCCATATTTGACAAGTAAATTTTCTTAAAACATAAGTACGGATTGGCTGCATGTTAAATTCAGTGTATTCAAGGCCGCCTCACCAATCCTTCAATATCATAAACGTTTGTCTTGTGATCTGTTGAATCTGGTACACCACATATTGTAACAAAAAGACACAATAAACTCTGCTATTCATACAAAATGAACCTTTGTCTACTCACAATGGTGGTCTAGGATATTTAATATGCATATACAAAATTATATATTTATATAGTATTTGCTTTTACCTGTTAGTAAAATGAAAGAGAGATAAATAGTTGAAATGATATTAATAATACCTCGACTACTTTTTTTTCGAGAGCATTTTGTACAAAACGACCAATATCTGCTATTGCCTGTTTTTGTGTGTTGTTTAAGTCGTCGAACTCGAACGGTATTTCCTCAGTGTTTTCTTCGTAATCAATCTAAAATAACAACTTTGTGTCAGTTAAGCAATGACAATTGTGTTCTCTATGTCAATGTCAGTTAAGCAATGAACACTCGATTGTTCGATGTTAGTCCAACAATGACAACCTTGTTCGATGTGTTGATGTCAGTTTTGAAAACTCATCGTTGTTCGATGTTTCGATAACCAATCACACATTTTGTCTTGAAAGTTAATCGAATACCAATTTTTACATTACATTCATATGCAACACTTGATTGAATTTAATGAATGTCTCTATACTTATTCAAATACGTCTAGTTTATGATCAGCATCCCTTAAGTGTCAAATAAAACTAAAAAGACACTTACACTCAAGATGAGAAAAGGATAAAGAAAACATATTGTAATTGTATTATCATATACATAGATAACTCACCAGTTGCGTAAGTGGATCGGGATTTGAATGTGCATTCATCCCGCTGTTTTGGTCTTGATTGTCATTGTCAGCTGACTTTCCATCACCTTTAACAGCGCCATCCTGAAATGGAAATACCTACACTTTCTGTATAAAGTATGCTTATAGCGATATCATATTGGGAATTGTAATGATTTTAATAAATACCTTTTGTAAAACAAAATCATGCTCATGTAAGGTTTTTCTTCAATATCAAACCCAATTAATGCTGACACTTATGAAATCAAAAACAGAAGAGCGTATGGTAACTAAGGTTTCGAGATAAAAACAATTGTTTACTTGTTGCGTTAAAGGGGCTCGACTTTCACGTGCATCCACCCCGCTGTTCTTCTCTTGATCGGTTTGGTCAATTGACTTTCCATCATTTCTTGCAGGGTCATCCTAAAAATGAAATACCTTTATATTCAATATATTGTAATGAAAATAACGATAAAGAATTCGGAAAAGTAAATACTTAATGTAAAAAACATTTATTAGTAATTGATTTTCACTTGTTATCTTGGCTTATAATGTTGGTATTACATTCTACCATATCTTATTGAGGAAAGCTCACTCGTAAAAAGTAAAACACATTTATAGTATTAAACAATCGAAGTAAAACATGACTTTTTACACCCTATACTCAACATGGTAGAACATTTTTTTAATTCTTGATTATTCTGTTCATTATTATACATTGGAGTTCGGAGAATCTAGCACGAAACCAAATTAATAGTATAAGACTAAAGGGCACTTTCTCTTTTAATTTAAACGTTTTAAACGGTTTATTATACCTTGATTGTGAGAAGCCGGTTGAATGCTTAGAAGTTTGAAAAATTAACTATGGCATTATTCTAGATACCTCAAGCAAACTTACTGTTCATTATATGCTGTCATGGTTATTCACATTTTCATCTTTTATCAAAACGTAAATATTCGATTAAACATGTTATTTTACAGTTGTTCTATATCGCAATTTAAGAAAACATGTGTGAACGGCACATATTTAATCCGTTTTCACCTCGCCATGCATTTTGGTACTTGAAAATTAAATTTAAAATAACAAAGACAATATGTTAACGAGATCTTGAAATAGCACTAAGTAGATGCTCATTTCTACTATTAAATTCTTTGTAAGCGTATGAAGAAAAAATCAAAATGCCACTTCATATCATTTTTATCGTGACCTTCGGATTTTCATATTCTTCTATGTCATCCATCTGTTCTTCTTGCTGCTTTTTCTCAACTGTTATGTCTCTACTTTTCTGTATGACACTTTAAAACCATAAAATAAATATTCCAACTATCTTTTTCAATATATCTTATTACCAGTGTATATTCATTGCTTAAATGCATTTTAAAGAAAGAACATACTTAGTAGTACTATAATCGAAGTCGGATGTATAAGATTGTTTTTTTCGAATAGGATGCATTAAGTCCTTTTGATTAACGATGTTGCTTTAGAACCTGTTATGTATTTGAGTGTTTTCGATTCTTAGAACATGATAAAATCTTAACAGTTTGATATTTTTATAAATATAAACAAGCATTTACTATAATTATGCAAAGCATAACGGAAACAATCATTGTAGTTTCTGACCTCGTCGTTAGCGTTAGTTATCTGTTCACCTTCCGTATAATTATCTATGTTGGTCGACGAGGCTATGGGATGTTCTTCATCTTTTTTTGCAACCTAGACAAGACAATATGAAGTATGTAAACATTAGGTCATGCTAATAATCAATGCCGTTTTATCTGTCCGTTATGATGCTTTTTTTTTCTTTCTTTAATTGCTTGCATTAGTTTCTTTAACAATAGTGTATTTTATAGGTACTTATATCTAACATAAGTCAGGAAAACATTGATAAAATACTTTTGCATTCGCAATATGTCATTCCAGATTCCAGGAATGCATATAACAAGTTTCATATCAGAAACATATTTCATGACAAAATTACAAATGTGTTAATATATCAATTTTATTTGAAGGCATAACATTTTCATTGGTAAACTACTCTTAATAAATCGTAATTTATGTGTTTAAAAACAAACTTATTTCATTAAACAATTATTGTTCCTTTATAGTAACTTTTAATAGACATTAAATCCAACATGCTATAAAAAGGATAAGAATAAGAATGGAAACACTGTTCAATCTATATAGGATTTATATCTTTCTCTAAGATATGACTGATTCAAGTAATTCAGAAACAAAACTAGGTAAGATTTCATTATCATTTAGAAACGTAATCTTTGCTTGAAATAGCTTTAGATTGTTAAAACAAATAAGCATAATTTTAAACTTGATATCAAATGATGGTCGTGTATGTTCGTAAAAGAAAATCAAAGTTTTATATTAAGGTTGCTTCATCATTCATCGTCTTCATACGATAGTATTCCATAAATCGTAATTATTTTTTTTTAATTTATATGAAGGCGCCTCACTGTATGAGCACGTAACGTCATTTTGGATATAAGGTAATTGATTAAGTGTCCCAGCCCCGTGCGCGCAGATGTTTGTTTGGATAGAAAATCGGGCTAAAGTTTCAAAACTGTAAAAAAATGAAAAATATCATATTGATATTTTCACTGTATGGAAGAGTATAAAATCATTTTTTATTTTCGTTATAAAACGCTTTAAGTTACCAAAAAGCATTAAATAACGGTGTGTCATTGTAAAACTTTTAAAAAACAACAACATATTTTCGCAGATTTTATGTGCTTTACGGATGATATGATTTCCCGGACTATTAAGTAACTTGAAATGCATACACATTATGGATGCCACCGCGCTACGTTATTTGTTGTATTAAGTGATACGTAGGGGATATTATAAAATGACGCTTTTCTTGTGACCTGTATCACGCCGTGATTGGTGTGTTAACACGTATCCGTCGAACCGCAGGTCGAGATTGATGTGTGTTTACTCACTGAACAGGCTGCACATGTCGATTGTTATGTTAAAATCCATCCAATTAGATTAGGCAACCAGTTGCCTAAATAGATTGTAAGTGTTCTTAGTTGAGAAAATGACTTTCATGTTAATTCTTATGTTTCTTAGAATATCATGTTCCTTGATATTTACCTGATATTTACAAAACACCGTACTAGCAAGATACAGGATCAGAAAACGACAGTATGGTTATACGATATTTTAGTATAATTAGCTGTAGTTTTTTTAGTGAATATTTATAAACATACCTAGTTTTTTTTATATATAGTATGACTTTGTATGCACTGTGCTGCTTGTGGAGTTTTGGGCTGTTCTTTCATGTTTCTGGTTTGTGATTTATGTTCTATGTCTTTGGCGTTTACCCAGTGCCATTAAACCGGGTTTATGTCTAAACTTTTTGCTACTGAGCTTGTTTCTGTAGCTTTTCGCATAAATATTAGGTATGTTTATCAAGGATTGTTGGATACCGCCTTGGAACGGTCAGTAAAATGTAAATGTACTGGGGGGTTAAGCCAGTTTGTGTGCACAACCTCACACTTATCATAACAATCCCGAATAAAGTAAAAACGTAAATGGTAAATCTTATTAAAGTATACATACTTTTGGGGAAACATAAACCCCGTTTAATGGCACAGGGTAAACGCCAAAGACAAATAATACAAAATCACAAACCAGACACATGAAACAATACGACACACAACTCAGTACACATATATTATTTAAAGAAATCAAACTAGGGGTGTTTATCAAGGAGTGTTAGGTACCGCCATGGAATGATTAGTAAATAAATTTACTGGGGACTTAAACCAGTTTAAGTGCACAAACCTCACTCTTAACCCAACAATTCTTAATAAAGAAAAAACGCAAAAGGTAAATATTATCAAAGTATGCATAAACGTGAGAAAACTTATAAATAAAACAAGTAATAATAAACGTAAAGGTAAACCCCAAGTACTTCTATGATAAGAGATCCCAACTCTATCTGCAGACGGAGTAATACAATTCAGAACAACTAATACAAAATATTTTCAAAGATACGATGCATTCATTGTTTGAAACTATGAGCATCACACACAATATGCCTTATAAATTCAAAGGTTTTAAACTGTGTGATCATAGAGTTTCATGATAAAACGGATCATTGTAGTAAAACTGGGAACAAATAAATAAACCATTATTAAAATTAAAAGCGACATGTATTAGCTAATCTTTCCTTTCAAATGAATTGAAAATGTAAAATATTTGAAGGAAATGAAGTCACATATCAAAACACTCGGAGTCAGCCAAAAAAGGTTTTAAAGATAACATAAATTATCAAATCTTCATAAAATCAAATTACTGAAAGCTTAGTTATGTAAGGATGCAATATTCAACCCTATATTTTGTTTCAGGAATATATCTTCAAAAACAAGAAGGCAAGTACTCTAAATATTGTTTTTTTTTTTCACGGTTTAAATAAGATCCAAGTAATTCATTGAGTCTAATTGCCCAACTAACTGCTTGAAACATTTTAATTTTACCAAATTCTTTAAAATATCACCATAAAAATCGGGATGAGCAATACTTTTAGCAATCAGCAATTTAAGACTACGTTTGTACATTGATATAAGGTTATAATGACCATTTACAAATTTTGAGAAAGATTTCCTTAATTCATAATATCTGAAACCCTGTTTTAGAAGTTTTTCCGTCATAAGTTTACTGCGAGAGCTGAATTGTTTTACATCTGTACATATTGTAGCAAATCTTATGAACTGTACAATAAAACACCATAATTATGATGGTGAATTACCTAATGAAGGGTAATTCATTATTTTAAAATTAAAATCTAAGGCAACATATGCATTGTGAAATGTTGTGTTTTAGCTCGCAAGTCGACATAAAACGAGTAAACATGACTACGTGAAAACATCACCAGTATGTACGATGCACACAAAAGTACAGTGTTAAAATAGAGCTAACGTTATCTTTATAAAACTTAATTAACACAAAACCGCAAATTCTGCTAAAATTGTCTGACTTTTAAATCGTGTTAAATCTGTATCTCAGACTCTTCATATTTGTTTATGAATCGGAACGACTACGCCAATAAGGTTATTTTCTCCGAGTCGAAAACTTGAACAAATATAATAAAAAAAACGAATTAGAAAAGTTAATTTTGTCTCTGTGTGTGTATAATATTTCATATTATAAATTCATGGAACACAATGTTGTACGTTCTGTTCATTAATTATGTATGAATCTTTTCTTTTCGTTAGTTCTTTCGATCTTCACCATTTATATTCTTGTCATTCTGAATTAAATAAGTATAACGCAAAATATTTTCATGAAAATCAGAACAAACTCATATAGTTCGATTCAACAATCGATCCAATTATATCAGGGGCATACTTACTTCTAAAACATCACGCTCTTCACGAGTCGCGTCAGTATTGGTATCAGGTTTGATTGTTTGTCTCGTTGTTTCATTCTTATCGTCTTCTCCTCTTTGCATATCAGTCTCGGGCTTCTTTTTGGTTTTATAATTGATTGAAAGTGTGGTCAGACCATTCCTAACGGCATCAATATGTTGTTTGTAAAGTTCGTCACAATGATCATCAGCCAACTAAATTAAGAACCCAACGGAAAATATGGATACAACTTCATTTATAAAACGAGCGTTTGCTACCATTTAATTATTGCAATTGTCTCAATAAAACTAGTTTATACATTTATACTGATAATGGGTCATATTATCAACAAACGTATGACAAATATAATATATCGCAAGTTCAGAAGATTCACGTAAATACTAAGGGAGCGTCAGACGTCGATGTAAGAATTTTATCGGTAAATTAAAATAAACCTATTCTAATATTTAGTTATCAAAATATACCTCATTACGAGCAATATGAAACGATCTTAGAAATAGAACGTGCAAAAAGTTTTTATGTTAGCTGACACCTATATTCATTTGTATAGTATAGTATCACGTTATTTCAAACTATCTTCTAAAAAGTCCTTAAGCAAAGGTCTACCCAAGTTAATTGTGAAGGTACCTTCACTTAGCCCTATGACGATTTTTGATTCGAAACATCTAGATATTACCAGTTTTGGATGTGTATAATTAATTAGAAATATGTAAAATATATCCAGGAACTTCGAATCTTTTGAATCGTTGTTTTATTAATTGCATCAGGGTTTTGACTGAATATATTTATACAAATGTGGTTAATCATGACCAGTTGGATTGTTCACATAGCATCAGTTGTTTTTAACCCGACTTATCGGTTAAACCATACCTTCAAGATTGTCAGCATTCGTTGTACTTTCTCAGTGTCTGTAAAGTCTCCAAATCTATCAAATGCATCCGTCCATTCATTATCGTATAGTTCGTTGTAAACTTCTGCAAGTTTTGTTGGACGTCTGGGATCGCCAAGATCAGCTATATTTGGATTCTTGTACGCGAGGTTATCTCCGGCAATTTTACTCAGTCTGTTTATGAAATTATAAGTATATACTTACAATATCATCCTGTAGCTAAAATGGAAAACAATAATAGGCAATGGACAAACAAATAATCGGACGTTAAATTTCAAACTCATTTTAGCAGTTTTAATTTTAGCAGAATGGAATCGAGAAAGAATGTGGCTTCAACGAGAAGTAAAATAGCTTAACCTCAACACAAGACTATTCTTTTCTCGTTCGAGTTCTCTGCAAACTGTTTGTGACTTTTCAAACTTCCATGTGCATTCCTGTGCATTCAATAATTGTTGTTGAAACTGGTTGTGCCAGTGATATGTGTAGGTTTTTTGCGTTTGCAAATCTTGCAGTTGTTTACTTGATGTAGACTCTGCTGCTTGCAACTCTTTTTTGAGTTGCATAATGATTTTGTTTTTTTCATCCCGACACCTCAAAAACAAATAATATCTGTTATTTACTGGAATCATTTACTAGCATAACTGTAAAACATGTATACAATGTTATATGGAAACATTGGTGATAATACGTAATGCTTGCCTGTAATACAAACATATATGAACATGCACTATCGACATTTTGTCGTAACACAAACACCATAGAAATTAGAACATAAAAAGATAGAAACGTATTGCTTTTATCAATAGCGGATCTTTACATTAACTTAACTGTGTTATCTACCTCACGAAACTGTTCACTAAATGTGAAATTTGCTAATAGAAAATACTATATATTTCATTTTCTATGCAAAGTCTAAATGGAACAAGAACTTCTTTGTTACAATTTCGGAAATATCGAGGACAGGTCGTTTTCATACAGTATTACCCCAAAGAATGAAATAAAAAAAATATATTATCAAACTCGGGTAGCTGGTGCGGTTAGTTTTATATTAAGTAAAAGGGCATTTATTTGTTATAACATGGTTATAAATAATAGGAAGTTTTCAGTCCTCTGTCAATTGCCAAAGTGTTTGCGTTGTTTGTATTCCCTTTCAAAAATAGAACGATGGTATGCAAGACATTTTCATCTTAAATTAAATTAGAATAAAACATAACTTAATCTTACATGTCACGATTATAAGATATGATCAAAAAACAATTCTTAATAAGTAAATATGTTAAAAACCCATCAGATTTACGTAATGAGTAACAGTGTTTTCATGATTCATTGATACACAGTTTTATAATTATTTCACATAACTGCATAATGTTCTACACTAAGAGAATACCAGCGTTTATCATTTCCTTGGTTTAAATAATATGTATTCTATATAAGAACATTTAGCAAATACGTACATTACATACATAATAATTAAGGATTGAGGAGATAGCTTAGAGCTAATATTTATACCTCTCTCCTTCTTATCATTTCCTTCGTATCTGAGCTTTAGTAAATAAGTATGTTAATACGTTCTATATAATATTGAAATATGTGCAAATACATACTCTTGATTTCTCATATCTTTCTCTTTTATTTCACTTAACGAGTCGTTTGTCTCTTTAAATTTGGCTTCCAACCCGTTTACTTTTAGATTTTCTTCGTCGAGCTTCTTTGCGTAGTAATCTAAATTTGCCTCTGTCGCTTTAAGCTGTTCATCTCTGTAAAGGTGAAAATCACCATTTAGTCACATTAACGGAATTCGTTTAGTACACTCGAGGAACAGAGAGTTTGTACATGAAATTTTATAACAGTGACTTTTCAGAAGCACGGACCTATCATGGACCTGCCACAAAAATGTCGGCATTCCTAGTTTTTTTCTAAAAAGTCTTGTTTTGTTTAGAGTGACGTAAGATATTAAGTAAAAAGGCTGTGCGAGAAGCCATAGCTGCAGTGTTATTGTCTTCCATTGTTCAATCTACTGCTCTTCCTTTCACCAAACCCTCAGAATGTTCTGGGAATTATAACAAATATTCTGAACATTTCGTCAATCATATGAAATTGTCATATATTATACTATTTACATCTAGCGCTTAATTGTTACAGTATAAGAATACGGTAGACCTTTGTTTACATTTGACTGCATGTTCGACTTAAAATATACAACGAAATGTTTCAAATGACGAAAAATATTTAAATATGGTATACATCATTTCACTTCTACTAACTGCATTTGACAATTAATCGTTGCGTTTTGAGATTTTTCATAGTACACAGTTTGTTTTACGGCATATTTTATTCGTCATTAAGGAATAAAGAAAACTTACAATAAGATCTCTTGTTTTTGGAGTCGATATATTTCGTTCACAAAACTGCAATTAATAAAAATGAAAACAATGAACAATTACAGAATTAACAAGAAAAGGTAATATAAGACTGCCATCTCATCAATGAGCCTTGATAGAAATAAAGGAATGATAGAATTAACTTAAGAACTTACCTTGCCAATTCAAATGTATGTAAAATGTTCTGTGTATAACTTCCAGCCATTCTATGCATCCAAAAATATATTGTATAACAACCAAGAATAAATCATTTGAAAATTTGATAAGACCGCCGCAATATCGAGTACGAAGAATAATTAAATATAAATAGTTATACTTCAAACAAACCTTCTCTGCTTCTTGAATTCTTCCTGTGCTATTTCTATTTCATGTTTTTTTAATTTTTCATTCTTGACCCTGTACAATTCCTTAAACAAATCAAGATCCTTTTCAAGCGTCATTGCAACCTTGGAACATTCTGCATTGCCACTGGAGTTATAAATGTTAACTCATATACGACCTTTTAAGCATAAAAAATCCACAGGTTGTTGCAAAGGTACTACAAGCTAACGAGAACGACAAAGCCTACAACTTGGCTAAGTCAGTTCAATATATTGTCGAAATCATATTTATGCTAGTCACACTCAAAGTTTCGATCAATCTGGTATTTCAATAAATTTTCAGATTTCCAACATGAAATATTTAATCTCTAGCCGTTGCGGTTTGAGAAATATCAGTCATCGATTATAATGCATGGACGATGTTATGGGAACTTTAGTTTTATATGCTAAGGGATATGAGACTTTAAATTTGGCAGAACTGTTCGAGTGGGATGTTTTTCCAACAATTCAATATTAGAAAAAAATGCCAAATGACGGTGAACTTATAAGTTACAAACAATGCTGATGTACTGCCAATTTAATATATACAAACGTAACCGTGTGTAAGACTATTCCATTCGGTAAAACGTATGTGTTTTTGTTTTTGGCATTCGACAATTGACAATGTTTTAAATACACACGGCGGTAACAAATTATATGAACAGCTTTTACTTAAGTGGAAAAAGAATATAAAGTATACAAGTTGTCATACCGTAAACCATTAGCTTGTTGGCAGTGTTTCTCTAAAATGTCAATCATTCCCCGAACGCGAGAACATCTACGTAAATAGGACTTGAACGCTTGTGTTAGTTTTTTCATCGCTGTGTCGCGTTTCTTAAGTCTATCGTCTGTTAATCTTAAATATAATTTGTGTGCGCTAAAATTCGTCAAAACACATTAAGAATTGGATAATGGTATCATTCAATAGTTATTTTTGTTACAATGATTAATTGCATGTTTTAATACACAGTATGTACGAATATAGATTTAAAGCGGGATGAGACAGATGGTAATACTTTTCAAGATTTGCAAACAATAGAAATTGGAGCATTTGAACTTAAAGTGTGAACATACCCGCCTTCAGTTTCTTCGTTCAAAGCTTCTTGTAAACAAGATTTTATTTTTAAGTCCTTCATAATGCAATATTTACGGAACAGTTTGTGTTCCTCTCTTACGACGGCTATGTCTTCTTCGAACATGTCAATGTAGAACCTGTTCCGAAACAAGTGTAAGTCTTACATATAGCGTAAGAGCTGGTTTAATTGAACAGTATAGCTGCCATGTCTTCATTTTATTTCAAAACTAACTTAACCCGTATATCCTCTTACGTCTTAATTCTGAGATTGAGATTAACAACTCAAAACTTAAAATTATAAATCTTGATTTTTGACAAACATAAATAAATAAAAAAAACTTGAAATAAAAACTCACTTTTCTGATTCTGAGTATGAAACTCACAACGTTAATGAATGAAAAGAGAGATCAACTTTATTTAGTCTACTAACGCATTTTCCCGTACACAACAATTAACAACACCAACAAAAATCTACCGATATGATCCGTGTTAACAATTGATGGTCACAAAAACAATATGCCGAATTGTCCTGTACCAAAATTGACCATTTACTATCGATTCATTACATTTTTAAATCAGGTATGAATGTTTTTTATCAGTTTACTAGGATTTTACTTATATATCAGAACTATCACAATTGAAGATATTTAATGAACTGTGAATTATAAACTACAGAATAATGTAGATTTTCTTCAAACCTCAAATGACAGTCGCTGCTCTAGCATTTTTATGGCTTCAGTTATTGTATATCTTTCAATCTTTAACACTCTTTCGTAGGTAATAAAAAAACATTACTGTGTTTATCACGTCAAAACATATCAAAATATGTCATAAAAATAATATTTAAAAGGAATATGAACAGCCCTCGTAAAAGGAATATACAGCTAATTGTATGAATATTTTTGAATTTACGTCTGATTTTCCTTTTGATTTACAACAATCTGTAAAAAAAGACAGTTGTATAACGTAATGTGAAGGTAATGTAAAGTGAAAAAGTCATCAGCGATATTATTTTCAATTCAGCTTTTTAAAGAATAACACCATGTATGTAGAATACACGAAGCGATATACTTTTAATTTCATTTTGCAAAATGAAGTCTGACAACATATAGCACAGGTCTTGTCAAATTCAGCAAAAAAAAATTCAATGTCGTCTTTCTTGCTTTCCAAACCAAAATTTTATCTCACTGTAATGACGTTTAAGTTGACGGTGTTGTTTTATCCCTTCAAAACTATTTCATTTTCATTGCAATACAAAAGAAAGATAAAGGTAATGGTTTCGATCAATTGGCCGATAAGAGGCGCACAAATGATGCCAAACATCCAACATCCTGAAAACTTTTTGATACTTTCCGAAATAACAAGATTTTATTAAATTAAATGCAAATTAACACATCTGAACTACACACATGGCAGCCGCTAAACAAGATTTGTCCAAATACATTTCATACCTTTCTGTTATCGGTTTTGTAGTCGACCCCAGTGGCTGAGCGCTGTGTTGTGAACCAACTTGCTCGTTAGATGTAATGGGTATTGAAGTTTTATCCTGTGGTACTTCAACATCGTTGTTTTGTTGAAGTGTTTCCGATGTCTGACAGTGTGGGTTTGAAACAGGCTCGTTTTGAATGGGCGATGCCGATGCATGGCCTTGTGTTGCTTCAGCAGACTCGCTGGAAAGAATATATTCGATTGTTTTATACTGATATAACATGATAAAAAAACAACTTGCTTATATCATCATGCGGTGCCAAATCTGGTGACAGTCGTCTCATGCATGACAATGCATTTTTCATGTCTTAAATTGGAGCTTATTACAACAGTATTCCGTAAAAGTTCATGAACATATTAAAACTTAGTTATTTTGTTCAAGAAATATTATCGCAAATATCGTTTAACTTTCTCACGCGTTATTTCGGCCATTATGTCATTCGAAACGGATAAGAGTGTTTAAAGTTTTGGTCAACAGCGGCTCTTTAAACAATTGCCTAGAGTATTTTAGAAAATTGACAAGAATGACAAAATTGATTCTTATTCCGGCACTCTTTTACTATGAAAGTCTACTACTCATGCTACTATATTGTGGAACAATAGAAGTACATGCTTTAGAGGGTTAAAATGGTTAAAAGAACGGACTCAAATAATATTCATGCGATTAAATGCTCATTAATTGTATAAATAGATAATAAATAGGGTTGCTAATCACGTGATTGCACATCTTCATTGACCGAATAGGCCCTTACGCCTCCATGTGCTATAAACATAGCCATTACGTTTCGTATGTGTTGTTTTATATCTCGATAACTTGCATTCCCATTGTCAATACCTAGATTTATTACACTGGTTAAAGTTAAATTGAATTATTTGTTAAGAATGTGGACGGGCGGGATTTGGGTTCTTTCTCATACACAAATGATGTACTCTCCGTTCGATTCAACACGTATAAATACATTTGATAAGGGTCAATTTCAAAACTATAATAATATTCACACTATACAGCAGGTTGTTACGTTTTTTTAGCTCGACTATTCAAAGAATAAGGAGAGCTATACTACTCACCCAAGCGTCGGCGTCGGCGTCTGCGTCGGCGTCACCCCTTGGTTAAGGTTTTACGTGCAAGCACACATAGGTTAATATCTCAACAACTACTTGAGGTGTTGCATTGAAACTTTAAATAATGGTACTTAACCATCCAACCTACTTAATTAACCAAGTTTGATAACTCTACTTTGCATTTAATGCCAATAATAGGCCTTTAGTATTTGACTTAGAAATTCTAGTTAAGGTTTTGCGTGCAAGCACACATAGGTTAATATCTCAGCAACTACTTGAGGTATTGCATTGAGACTTGATACAATGGTACTCAACCATACAACCTACTTCATTAACCAAGTTAGATAACTTTATTTTGCATTTAATGCAAATAATAGGCCTTTATATTTTGACTTAGAAATTCTGGTTAATTTTTGCGTGCAAGCACACATAGGTTAATATCTCAGCAACTGCTTGAGGTATTGCATTGAGACTTGATACAATGGTACTCAACCATCCAACCTACTTAATTAACCAAGTTAGATAACTCTATTTTGCATTTAATGCAAATAATAGGCCTTTACTTTTTGACTTAGAAATTCTGGTTAATTTTTGCGTGCAAGCACACATAGGTTAATATCTCAGCAACTGCTTGAGGTATTGCATTGAGACTTGATACAATGGTACTCAATGATCCAACCTACTTAATTAACCAAGTCAGATAACTTTAGTTTGCATATAATGCAAATAATAGGCCTTTATTATTTGACTTAGAAATTCTGGTTAAGGTTTTGCGTTCAAGCACACATAGGTGTATATCTCAGCAACTGCTTGAGGTATTGCATTGAGACTTGATACAATGGTACTCAATGATCCAACCTACTTAATTAACCAAGTCAGATAACTTTAGTTTGCATATAATGCAAATAATAGGCCTTTAGTATTTGACTTAGAAATTCTAGTTAAGGTTTTGCGTGCAAGCACACATAGGTTAATATCTCAGCAACTACTTGAGGTATTACATTGAGACTTGATACAATGGTACTCAACCATCCAACCTACTCAATTTACCAAGCTAGCTAACTCTAGTTTGCATTTAATGCAAAAAAATGGCCCTTTATTATTCGACTCAGAAATTCTGGTTAAGGTTTTGCATGTAAGCACACATAGGTTAATATCTCAGCAACTACTGGATGAATTGCATTGAGACTTTATAAAATGGTACTCAACCATCTAATCTACTTAAATAACCAAGTAAGATAACTCTAGTTTGCATTAAATTCAAATAATGGCCCCTTTTTTATTTAACATAGAATTTTAGTTAAGGTTTTGCATGTAACCGCTTTTAAGTCAATGCTTTAGCAAATACATCATGTATTGCGTTGAAACTTTACACACAGGTTCCCAGCCATTTTACCTTCTTATTTAATCAATAAGGATAATCATATAGGATAATATCTCAGCATCTTCTTGATGTATTGCATTGAGACTTTATACAATGGTATTCAACCACTCAACCTAATTGAATAATCAAGTAAGATAACTGTGTTTTTAAAATAATGACTCTTTATTATTACATTAAAAAAACTCTTGTTAAAATTTTGCATGTAACCACATTTATGCTAATATCTCCGCACATCATGTATTGCATTGAAATCTAATCTAACAGTGATCCATGCATGTTTCGCCAAAACCTTTCAATCCTTACACTGAAATGTAGCGGAATAGTCGAGCGCGCTGTCTCTGTGACAGCTCTTGTTACACAATAAACTCCGTAGCCATTATATATTAAAGAAATAATGTCATTTAAAGGGACTGAGATTGCGCACTCACACATTTTTCTTAAATAGTAGTTTGTTGTTAATGACGTTCGTTCAAACATAAAATTGCAATACCTCAATCTGTGTTTCTTTGTTATTTTTTCGTGCAATTTTTGTACGGCCAACATTATTTATTTTCTAAATTCTGTTTTGAGAAAACAGCCACCATATGGGTTTGTTCGCATTATCCGCGCTGTGATGGAACAAAATTTCGTTGCACTTGACTAGCAATATCGTAAATCTCGACAATACAAATTATCAATGGAGAGTGCTGGGTTGACCTTAATTTTTAAGTGGTTAAAAGATAAAATTAAACAAGATCGATCAAATGTACGAGATTCTGTTAAAGACAGCCATTGACAAATAATAAAGACTTCCAATGATTTAATGTTTATTTTCTCTAGTAACGAAGCAATTTAAACGTGCATTTATAGCACACGCTTAAATCATGCATTTAAGATTACATTAAGATTGAATTTTAAATATGTATTCGAAAATCTACAAAAACAAGCTCAGTAGCAAAAAGTTTAAACATAAACCCGGTTTAATGGCACTGAGTAAAGGCCAAAGACATAGAAAATCACAAACAAAAAACATGGAAGAACAGCACAAATCCACAAGCAGCACAGTGCAAACATACTGTCCATAAAACACTAGGTATGTTTATCACGGATAAAGCCAGATAAAAACTAAACTTACTCAAAATTATTGTGAAAATGTGTGTTCTCTTCTTCGCTCATGGCGATTTAAGTTTTCTGAAATGTAAAATAAATACACCAGGAAGTAGTTCACACAGTCTTTGTTTCGACAAACAGCTACTACTTTCGATTTCATTTTAGTGTCATGGGTTTTTAAGTACACTGTTTATATCTTATTGCTTCTGTAATAACACTTATAAAACCCATTGTTATTACAAGTATAAATTTTACAACAATCTTAACGAGCTTAAATTTATATTAAAAGTACGCTATGTATATGAAACTGTCGAGTATAACCAAACGATTGATTACCTGAATATTATTAATCCATTAACACAATCGTCATATTTGTTCGTATACGCATCGATTTAGTGTGTGGTTTTATCAGAAGCGATAACTAGTATATTCACTGCACTATTATATACAACGTCTATCTTTATCTAGTTCAGGCAGATATGTGAAAATAGTATAAATACCCACTCAATCTGTTTCAATAATCTTCCTGGTTGAAGCGCGTTGATTTATCCAGTAGTGGAATCAAATCTACTTCCGTTATTGGAAGACAATGCTGTAAGTAATACACTCGATAAGTAATACACTTGAAAATACGTTTATAATATGTTTTATCTTTGACATTTTATTTCATCACGTTCAATGTTAAATGCTTGCAAATGCAACCGGGGCATTACGTCGTATGTCGTACTACTTGACAAATGTGGAAATAATTTGAAATTGACAAAACAAAACAAACAGAAAAGTTTACAGACAACGATTTTACAATCAGAGAATGAATAAGGTTTTAACCTGAATTAACAGCCATTGAGATCGCCGTACCAACGTGATGCAAATCTTATTTTCAATAACGTGATGATTGTTTGCTAAGTTCTTTTTTCCGGTATTGGTTAATTTCATCAATTGATACAAGTGTTCAGACACTTAGCGATATGGTTCAGCGACGGAGCTTACATTTGGGAATTTGTTCCCTAGGGTAATTACGTTCATTTTGACCAACAAAACACGTTATCCTGTCACTTGCATACAAATCGGTCCAATACCAAGGTGCCGTATTACCTTTAGTTTATAAGGATAGTAGACCACGTGATGTTTATCTACAGTCTGGTGGTCATGTGACCGCGAAAATGATTTTTTTTCTATATTCTGCAATGTCAAAGGAAAACCACAAATAGTGTTTAAGTATCTTATCAATAGACCGCCACTAACCGAACTCGACAATATTCGCCCATAAACTCCCATCACTCTGCATAATAATGACACTGGCAAAACAATCGACCTGAAAATCTAAATGTGATGTGAAAATCTTACCCCACCCGCAAATGCTGGAAACTGTGAAACAGCATTCAATACTGTCGATAGTTTATTGCATTTCTGTGGTGAACAAGTTCAAAATTGCTGTAGGAGACAGAAAAAAAGGCTCGTTCTAAATCGATCTATAGCAATGTACACTTAGTGTTTTGTGAGGGGGCGAAATGGGCATTTTCAGTACTGACACGTTGAAATTTGAATCAGCTTAGGCAAACATGGATGAGTATCCAAACATTCAGGACATCTTTCAAGCTTAATTTTACTTTAAAACAGATTTTGAGTAATATACATTAAACGTTTTGTAATGAGAACTTTGTTTGAAAAAATCAAAAGCTGCATTTTGAAGTGCTGAAATTAGAACGAATAGGCACTATACATGACTATAAGGCTAATTTGTTCTAGTCATTTTGGTCAGGACACAATGTAAAATGGGACGAAATGAACTGAGAAATATTAGGTGGCACTTTTATTCAAACTTTGAAATTAAAACAATATAAATGCAAGTTAAAAAAAGGGACTAGAAATGAGTGTGACATGATATTCAGAATGCAATCAACAATATATGATAATGAAACACAGATGTGTCCTTCAAGTATGAAATATGCAACATATGTTATACACAGTTTGAAAACATATACAGGTACTAATAAAAAACCCTGAGAAATAGCAATTTAATTTAGCTATTAATACCATTCAGAAGTAAGGGCTTGTTGTCGGTGGGAACGACATTGGCCGTAGATCAGCAGCTGCAATAATAGAGGGAATAAAATAGAGAGCTAGGAGGAAACCCACTTGTCAGACCTGGTAAACGTTTAGTACTTGCCTGCCATCAGTTCACAACAAATAACGAAACAACGCAATAACTCAATTCGTCAAAGAAAGCATTAATTACATATTCGTCTTTGTTTCAGCTTCTTCAATCAGAATGCAATGGGGCTGTTCAAAATGGGTGGAGTCCGAAGGACTCCACCAGCATTTTGAACTGCGCCATTGCATACCATACCCCGATAAAATGCAACATGTCGAATTTTAATACTTATATTTACATTAAGTTAAATCTACATTTCTGTTAAAATAAATAGATTATGCAAGAGCATATCTTTTTATTCTTTCTCTCGTTGTTCTCAACGGTGGGTAAATTAGAACAGCTACCGTAACCTCATTTTATACGACAATAAATGCGCAGATAAAATAGTTCCTTATTTATATGTTTATTTTCTCTTTTTTCAAGGTCAAGTATATTATAAATACGTACTACAATTGTAATACTACTAAAAATATACAACTTGAGTTATGAAAAAATAACAGTAACAAGAAATCAACAAAAATATCGCCACCTACAAATTCTCATTATATCTCGCGTGATACGCGATACTAGCGTTTGTTAAGTCACGATCGAGTTTTCAAATTGGAGAGAAATTCCAGTCAATTTACTTGTTGAGCGTTATTTTGAAGAATCAGTTGGTGTATGAATCATGTTGGAATACGGTGTTGGACAAATCAGCAATGCATTGTCATTTCTTTAGAAGTAAACATTCAATGAGGATGAAATGTCTCTGTGAAAATGCCAGTGGCGGTGGGTGGGATAACCTGAACTCTCGGGGAAGGAAAGCCAGAGGACGCTAAAAACACTTAGAACTGAGCTATTTCTTCTGAACGTTGCTGGATGCACTACAATATGATATGTAATTGTTTCTTTCCCTCGATTTCATGTTTTGTCAGATGCTTTATTTTTACCAGATGTCAATTCCAAATTCCGAAATAAGTCGTCATCATTTTTATGTAATATTTCTTCAACTGTTCCATCCATCATGATATCATCTATATCAAATTCAATCAAATTATGGTTGCTTTATGGTAATTTGTTTTAACTGCTTTACTGCAGATTGCAAATTACAGTTTAGCATGATGCCAATAATTTTACTACGATTTCATTGAAAAAAAAAATAGTTTCGTAGTAAATATGCCCCGCCCATTAGTAATATTGCGCCCAATGACAAGACAGAAGTATCGAATAAACGCACGCGATGTCGATGGCAAATGCCATTGCACTTCATACAGAAATAATGTGAACTTGATAAACAACAAACATCGTTAAGGAATGATGTGTTAATGTAAATATAATAAATATAATAATAACAATAATAATATTAATAATAATGATAATAATACAGACGGACAGACGCACAAACAGACAGACATACATACATACAAACAGACATTTATACACACGCACAGACAGTTTCATAGACAATCAAACATACGGACATACATACATACGGACGCGCATACAGACAGCCGCACAGACTGATGCACATACAGACGCACATATAGACATACATACATTCAGACGCACAAACAGACGCACAGACAGACATAATAAAATATATTTTAAAAAGATATAATATCTATAAAACATAGCAATGCGTATTTTAATTTGGTCCGGTCCGGCCAGTCTTTTTATACCAACACAAAATTAGGAAAATTCCGAACGATATCCGTAACAGGTCGGGGATTTATGTTGGTCCGGATCATTCGGAACTCCTCGGCCATTTTTTCGAAAACAACCTCGGATGTATGCCGGTACATCGGTTTAAGTCGTTTGTATTTTTTTTAATTTTATCATTTATTTAGTGTTTTTGGAATTGTATTTATTGATCTAAGTTTAAATTGATTACCAGTGAAGTATATCCTTGCAAACATAATTAAGATTTCCAAGAGTAAAGTCATAAAGTTGAACTGCTAAATAAAATCTCCACGCGATCTACTTACAGCGGACTTAAACGTACCTCTTTTGGGGTATGTAAACCGTCCAAATACATCCGAGGTTGTTTTCGATAAATATGGCCGAGGAGCTCCGAATGGGTCCGGATTTGGTCCGGTCCGGCCAGTATTTTATACCTTACCCTTCTTTGCGCATGCTGAAAAATTGAAAGGAGCTATTGACCTCAGGGCCTTTGATTTTACGCCTTGAAATCGACAAATTACATTATTTCTTTACACCTTTTGCCACTTAGGTAAATGAAAAACATTTTTACAAAATTTAAATCGAAATCACTCTCACAGTATTCAAAATAGTATCATTCTCTAATTCTAAATTTTTAACAACACTTTTCTGTGCATACACTTAAAATCGAAAGGCTAAAATCAATCATGTCCGTCCCCAGTACGATCTCATAAACCAATCTCGAAAAAAGATTGAAAAAAAATGAAAAAAATTCCACTTGAAACAGAAAAGAATTATCTCTTTGCCGGTGCAGTTTTGAGCATCGGCCTTCGGCTCACCCGATAAATTCCTCCGCCTTGCCAGATAAACTTCATCCACGGCACTAACCTAGTATTCTCTATATATATCCTCTGTCCGCATCACAAAATTCTGAAGTTGAAGGGAAAACTGTCTTATACGTTCCCTAAAGCCAACACCAAACTAATGTATTGTCTGTCGCATTACCCACACATAGTACTTCTAAATGCAATAAGTATAACTTTTCTTATGCGACGGTCGCACAAATGCCACAGATGCATCAGTGTAAATTTATTGTACATCAAACAATTCAAAGTAACATTACAATAATATAGTTAATTACTAATAACAAAACACGAAATGGCTTTTTTTGCCCTCCCGAATCAGTGTTTTTTTTTCTGCCAAAATAAGTCGAACATGAGTTTTGATGTCTATGAAATGAAAAGAAAGTTCGGTATGACTGTCCGCAGTCAGGGCGCTCCAAACTGTGCTATCAAAGATTACACACCCATATATCAAACAATTGGTTTAAAGTAAAGTATCCGCACCGTGGATGTATTTAAAGAAAACAAAAAAATTATCAAGTTGGTTCTCTCACGGTAATGAATGTAGCCATTATGAAAAAGGTCGCATTTAATGTCACATAGAGAGCGTCAAAATCTATATTTCACGAGCAGCGTAGCCATTTGTATTAAGTTTATTTTTGTGCTAAGGAGGTAAACCTTTTTTGCGATCGTATGTGTAAAATCTTAGCTGATATTTTATTGTCGTTTTTAGACTGTAGGTATCTTTTGAACAACTTTTTGACATGTCATTTTAAAAGAAATAATACGTCGGGTTTAGAAAATGGGACGAATGTTTTTACGCGTTTTAAAAAGAGCAAAATAAAAGACCACTTCATCTAAATACGCTCATTAGATCGCACCGCAAATTTAAAATTGAAAGCAAGCCGAAAGGTCTTAAATACATAGGAGCCGATAGGAATATTAAATCATACAGTTTATTATGCAGGGAATGGAAATGGGTTGACTCAATGACCCTTTCCTAATTTATCCACTAAACCTATCTGGGTTTGAACTAGCAATAATCTTACTAGATGAAAGTAGTGCCCATATCTCCTTGTACATATGGGTTGATCAGTCTCTGTTATAGAACTAGCTGATTGTTTAAATAGTTAATCAATTAACACAACGTATTCTTATGGGTTATAACAGGTACTTAATAGCTACTGTGTGGGGCCAATGAATAAATTGTTTGGATTCGAATTTGATTTCATGTGAACACAATTTCAAAAACGTAAAATCAAGCTGGTCACAGCGCTTCTATTTAAGGACCGTGCGCCAAATAAGGAAATGACATCGTTGAAATGGTGTCAATGCACTGAACGCGCTGACGTTTGATTTGGTAGTAGCAATGGGCTGTGAATTTATTTCACGCTAAATCTCAAAAACCATCAGAATGAATATACTCAAGACAAGGTTTTCGGCTGCAGTCACAAATTTTTCAGCGTACATACATGTCTGTTTCCTCCATCTGCTTTTTCAATTGCATACAATCGGTTTGAACAGCTTTAAAGCAAGGAGAATAATGGCGTTGACGAATCAAAACAAAAAGAACATATTTTGAAAGGTTTATATCTCAGAAGCACTTATCACATCAAAAGTAAGAAAACAAACGTTTCCGGTTTCCTTGAAACCAGTTATGAAATGTGCAACACTGACTGTTTGTACCTTGTTTGCAACTTAGAGTCGAAACGCGTTGGCTAGATATCGGTTGGCTCGGTTTCCTCGCTGGCTTGAAGACGATGTAAAGGGCCGATTTTGTTTTACTCTTTGTAAGCATTCCAGCTTGGCTCGATATTCGCGAGGCTCGAAAAGTTTTGGCCTGTCCCTGGGATATCAATCCAATGGGTTTCGACTTAAATTGCTTGAGATGCTAGCTATCAGATAAATAACTTCTTACTTTAAATCGATTTAATTAAGGCATAATAAATCAAAATTGATAAGATAGACACTCTTTCAAAAACAAACGTTGTTATGGAAACAGTCTTAGTTATATATTCGGACCAGAACTGCTCACTAACATATCTCACAAAATGCTATTCACAGTCACATTCAAACGACCCGAAATTAAGGCGTGCAGCCGCTTCGCATGATCTTTTTTTTAAGTTCGCAGACAAAAAAATAAGAACAGATACAGTATAGGTATAAGCATATATGTAAGTAATTACAATGTACTTTAATAATACAGCGATTTTTCGTATATATCACTGTATGTAGATACTTATTTGTCATATCTGGGAAAGTATCAGAGATTTACAAACAATACTAATAAATGCGATATATAGTGATAGCAGTGTATACAATATGCTTCTGACCCTATGTGAATAAAACAGATATACGAGTACATGCACTTTATTTTTATAGTATTTAGCATATACTGAAATGCTACTCTCGTTTCATAGATAGAGCACAAACTACTATACATCTTATTGTTAGTTTTTCAACATAAGTTCCCTTTTCAAACATATCTACAACTTTGTAAAATATTATAAAGAAAACAAGAGTCTAGAGTCCATTTAATTCTTCTACTTTCCTTGTGCAACACCTTTGGAAAGCATAGGTCCACCTTTATGTAGATAAATTGGAGGCCAGACAATGTAATCTACGAGGGGTCCTGTCTTTGTGTACGGCTTGTATACGCTCAGGTCAAAACGCATGTTTTCTGTAACCTCCATGAAATCGACGTAGACAGGTTGGTTGTGCGAACGGGCAGTCCAGCAAAACTGATTTCGTGTCAATATATAAATAGATTTTTTTACGCGTTGGTATGCCTGTCGGTACCGTTAATCAATGCCGAACAAAATATAACATGAATAATTATATCGAGGGAACAACACTGATGTGCTAGTTTGATATGTCATGCGGCGAGCGTATTGCACATGCGCATTGGGACAACATACACTGCTTCCAGGATTTACTTTAATTTGATTAAAGCTAACTTTTAAATTGTACGCACTGAAAAGAAACATTAAAAGTTATCGTCCAATGGGCATTACTGGTTGTGTTAAAGGGCGTTTTCCATGGTCAAACTGTCGCTTTACAATATGACCAGGGTGGATTGGTTGTAACGCAGGAGAGTAGACTCAGAGGTCATTTATATCAGATCAAAACAGTTCACATAATAAATTTTCCGATAGTTAGTATACACTTCATTTATTCTTCAGTTCTGAAAATGGAGGCAAATATTTATTATTTTTTGGTTTTGTTGGCGTTTAACGCCATATCGACAGCTTTGGTAAATTGAAGTAGTCGTCAGCCTATACAGGATATTACCTTGGCCCAAAAGCCAGTGATTCCTCGGTTGCACTACAAGCGACTGTACGCTTTCCAACTTGAATCAGGAATATATGATGCATTGCCCTTTCGATTGCCTGTTCGTCCGCTCTTTCGTCGATACTGTGCTACATGTATAACAAAAACAGTTTTGGAAATATATGTCACTTATCCGCTATTTTTGTTCTTCGAAATGTGTGACAAATGATTGTATCTTAAGAAGTTAAATGCTTTCTCTTTCAGATTAAAATGTACCAGTGTTCCTACTGTGCCGATGCAACAGACGACTTAATATCACCATTCATTATGTGATTGATGTGCGTCCAAACAATAAAATTAAAATCTAAAAGGTCCTATGGTAATGGGTAAAAAAAACCAAATCCAACATATCCGAGAATACCCTCATGGTACCCACGGTTGATATTTATTAAAGGTAGTATCACATCTTTAGATGACGTCCACTCTCTAAATAGCTATTTATAACAAAACATAATTCAAATGACGTCCTAATGAATGTGCACATGAAACTTCCAGTAAGTGGGAAACTTATCTGCATTCATAGTTAAAAATCACATATTTTTAAATAATGTTTTCATGAAGTATATATTCATCATGTATCATCCAATTAGAGCTAATATTGGCACAAACTAGCGTCGTCGTGGTTTGGTTTTGCCAGTGAAGTGTAGCTTTACTCCTATTCCAGACATTATGTAAGTATACTAAGTATATGAAGGTTAATCCAAAATAATCTGGACTTTAAACATCAAACAATCAATTAAAAATATTTACTTTGAAAACCTGTTATGTCAAAGTCGTCGTGACCTCGAGATAAACTTTTAGATAGCTAAACTCTGACATATAAGAAAATCTGAACAACTAATATCGAGAGGAAATAACAAAAAATCGGAAGTGATTACTCTGTGTTACAGTTATATCTTTCTATTTTAACGCACGGCAATGAATCGCAGCATGGTTATACCATCTCAGAATATTGCCTACTTTCCATCTTTTAGGTCTTGAAGCTGAATGATTTGTGAATTAAAAAAAACCTTCTGAATATACTGGATCTTCATGATTTACTTTTTTGTTTAGATGTTTACTTTATCGAAAGCATAGTAGTAACTTTCAACGAACTGCTGTTGAATCATAATATACATCACTTGTTCTATTGCATTGTTTAATGATTAGTTCACAAGTGGAACTTTCTTCCCATGTATTGTGTTGTGGGGATGCGAAACACTTGAAATCAGTGTTGTTTCACCTCCCATATATAATATATAGAAATATTTGAATGGTCGTTCACCTCGATCTCGATCCATACTTAAACAGGTCTCGGACATTTTTTCCGTCGTAATAACATCAAAGTTTATATTGAGAAATAAAACATGAATGTTTCAATTCCATTACATGTATTGATAAATAAATGTATCCAATTATATTTTGCATAAACAATTTTACTAAACAACTATTAAACTATTATTTTCTGACTCGTATGTAGGCAACATATCTGTTTATACACTCTTTTATTATTCGCAATTACCAGTTATCCACCAATCAATAACAGTTTATGGTAATTTGTAGTTATATTATTCAAATTATTCTATTACATATTATCATAACGGGCATAACTTAATTCTATAAAACTGAAACAGCCGTTCTGAGTAAATAGCAGCTTATGAGTCAAAGAAAATTATTTTAATAACTCGAAAACATCCACTTTATAGAGGAATTAAACTACAGATTAAGACATGGCTGTCACTAAGAAACGACATTTTGTAAACTAGTCAAAGTGAAACAAACGAACATACATATCACACAAACAGTTATTCACAGATATACTCCATTATAACGAAATAAGGCATTGTAACAGTTGTGTAGCATTACGTTTACATTTCCAGAAAAACGTAAATTGTAGATACAGTACAAGTAATAACGATTTATGACATCGTAAAAACCTTTTTTTACATATGGACATAGACACTTTGATAAACACTTGATAAAAACCAAACATGTGACGCAATACAATTGACAGCAAGATTCAATATGTTTTTGCTTGATAGAAGTAATATAGGTATAGCTTAGAAATACATATTATGTATTATGTTATTTAAATGCCTTAGATAGAACACTTGATTTGCATCAACTTATTTGACGTATTGTTATAGTTCGAGAATAGGTTCTTTTTGAAACATGTACTAATTATTTGTAAAATGATTTCTAACTTATATATAGACACCAATGTATGAACGTCCATTCAATTCTTCGTCTTCCCTTGTGCAACACCTTTGGAAAGCATAGGTCCACCATTGTGTAGATAAATCGGAGGCCAGACGACATAGTCGACAAGCTTGCCCGTCTTTGTGTAGGGCTTGTATACGTTCAAGTCCAAAAGCGTATCTTCCGTTACCTCCATGAAATCAATATACACGGGCGGGTCATGCAGGCGAGCAGACCAGCAAAACGTAACACATTTCCTTACATATGAAAGGATCTCCGAAACTTTTGGTAGTTCCATCTCTTCTACAATGACTTTGCTTGTGACCTGTACATATAAAACATCAAGCTCGTGCCATGTTCGACAAGTAGTTGTTAAGAAAAATGAACTACGGAATGAATGCATTCCTAATTCCGTGTATTCAGGGTCACCTTACCAATCCATCAAAGTCTTTAAAACTTGTTTGTAATTAGTGCAATCTAGCTTTCAAAAACTTGTATAAGAAATAACACCTGCAAGTAATACAAAATGGATGTTTTTTTTTCTAAATTGAGGGCTAAGGAATGATCCTGTATATTGATAGAATTTAATTCTGCCTGTAAGTATAAATGAAAACGATGAATAGTTCAAAAAATACAAAACAAAATACCTCGACTATGTTTTCTTTGAGCGCATTTTGTACAAAACGACCAATATCAGCTATTGCCTGATTTTGTGTGTTGCTTAAGTCGTCGAACTCGAACGGTATTTCCTCAGTGTTTTCTTCGTAATCAATCTGAAAAAATCTCAGTATAGTTAAGCAATGACAACGTTTTTATATATTGTCGATGTCAGTCAAAACTGTGATCGAGTTGTCGCGTTTAGTCCAACAATGACAACCTTGTTCGAAGTGTCCATGTCAGTTGAACAATAACAACCTTGTTCAATGTTTTGATGTCAGGTTTTGCCAACACAACGTTGTTTCGATAACTAAGGCCACACCAAATTGATCTTTCGTTCCTCAGATTCGCCGCACCTGTTTTTTTGAAAATGTAAAAAAAATATTTTTATTTTTTTCATGCAATCGCTCCAATTTTTTTACCTGTGAACCAGATATTTTGAGTTTAAATATAGGTTGAAGTGTAATTTGTCCATTTTTAATATGTTTTTCGCTTGCGCTCGCTTCATATTTTATGAAAAATGATAAAAAAATAATTTTATTTTTATTTTTATTTCGCTCGCTCGCTCCATTTTTTTTTTGGCAAAAATCCGAGGAACTAAAGATCAATTTGGTGTGTCCTAATCACACATTAGGCCTTGAAAGTTAATCAAATATCAATTTTGTGTTTGTATTCATAGGCAAAAATTGATTAAATGCAATGAATGTCATTTCCAGGTAGAGCTTCTCTTTAATATCAAACTCAATAAACATAAATTAAAATACCTTCATATCAAATATATTGTAATGATAACAGCGATAAAGAATTCTAAAAAAGTAAATACTAAATGTAAAATATATTTATAAGTTATGATGTGTGACATTGTTTTTCACTTGTTATCTTTGCTTACAATATTCTCGAGGAAAGACCACTTGTAAGAAGTAAAACAAATAGTATTAAACTAACGAAGTAAATCATGTCTTTTTACGCGCTATATACAACATAGTAGAACACTCTTTATAATTCTTTATTATTTTGTTCATCATTATAATTATATTGGAGTTTGGTGAATCCAACACGAAACCAAATTAACAATATTATTCCTCGTGAAATTTAGATGTTTTTTACGCTTTAGTAAAACTTGATTATGAAAAACCGGTTGAATGCATAAATTTAAAAAAAAATAACCATGGTATTATTCTTAGATACTTCAAGCAAACCTTTTTATATGCTATCTGGGTAATTCCCACTTTCATCGTTTATCAAAACGTTATTTTTCGGTTAAACATTTTATTATAAAGGTGTTTCTATTGCAAATAGTTTACATAACCCCGGTTAAATGGCACTGGCTAAACGCCAGAGACATAGAATATAAAATCACAAAAAAAATGGAAGAACAGCAAAAAACTCCACAAGCAGCACAGTGCATACATACTTTATATAAACAAGAGGGTCCTGAAGGCCCTGTATCGCTCACCTGATCCATTTCAAATGTGAAATAAGTGTTTTCAGGGCGAGGCCAATTGTGCCAGGGGGAGGGAATACGTGTTTGTCAGAGAGGAGACTTAATTAAAACAAATTTAGGACTAGTTTTCAATGCTACATGTTAAATATTTAAGTTGAGGGTATTACAGTTTTAGAGAATTTGAAATGTCAGTCTGGTGGTCTGCTACCTTAGAAAGGATGTATACTTGTCTTTGTTTGTACATTTTTATTTTCTGTTCTTGTTATGGTCGGAGTAAAACATAAAAATTGTTTCAATAAATTCAGAATGTATTTTAACAGCGTGATTAAATCACATGAAAGTACACGAAACATTGAAACTTATTATACATACTTTTGACTACATCATGTAAGGACTTTTTTATTAAATTACAGAGTATATTTTCAATAAATCTGCATATAATCATGAGGTATGGAATCAAAACATTAATACCTGCTAGAATTAAAAAGTATATGTGTTAACATGCTTTTCCTATTATTTGACCTTGTGACCTAGTTTTTGACTGCACATAACCAAAATTCAAACTTGGCCTAGAGTTAATCAATATAAACATTCTGACTAAAATTCATGATCATACATTTATAAATGTGACCTCTAGTGTACTAACAAGCATTTCATATGATTTGACCTAATGACCTTGTGTTTGACCGCACATGACCCAGATTTAAACTTTACTAAAAAATTAATAATATAAATATTCGGACTAATTTTCATGAAAATATAGTTATAAGTGTGTCCTCTAGAGTGTTAAAAAGCTTTTCCTTAAATTTAACCTGGTGACCTAGTTTTTGATCGTCAATGACCCATATTCATACCTGACCTAGAGATCATTAATATTTAAATTCTGGCAATGTTTCATGGAGATACAGTCATAAATGAGACCTCTATACTGTTAACAAGCGTTTCCTTTAATTTGATCTGGTGACCTAGTTTTTAACCCCAGATGCCTCAATAACGACCTCGTCCAATATCTTATTAAGGGTAACATTCTGACTAAGTTTCATTAAGATTGTGCAAAAAATTGTGACCTCTAAGAGTGTTAACAGTCAAATTGTTAACGGCGGACGACGACGACGACGGACGACGGACACAGGGCGATCACAATAGCTCACCTTGAGCACTTTGTGCACAGGTGAGCTAAAATCTAGGTATGTTTATCAAGGTTTGTTAGGAACCGCATTGGAACGGTCAGTAAAATATAAATTTATTGGGGGTTTAAACCAGTTTATGTCCACAAACCTCACACTTATTCCAACAATCCTAAATAAAGATAAAACGCAAAAGGTAAATATTATCAGTATGCATTAACTTGAGGAAACTTAATAATAAAACAAATAATAATAAACCAATAGGTAAACCCCGAGTACTTCTATGCTTAGAGATCCCAACTCTACATGCAGACGGATGAATACAATTCATGGCACCTAATGCAATCAAAGTGATGAAAGCACTGATGGACTAGGGCGTCATTCAGGGGAATGTTGACAACCATGTTCTAAGCATTGAAAAAATCGGCTCACATCACAAGGGGTCACTGTTTAATGGGCTAGCTTAAACTTTAGACTAAAACTGCTTGCAAGCTGCAAAGAAAATTTGAAAAATCTAGTTAAGTGTGTGTAGAGTGAGGGGGGTGGGGGGGGGGGCTAAAGCGTTAAATCAGATAAAGTCATAGTTCTTTTGAATTTCTCAAAGTCGTTAAATCAGACTTGTACAAATTAATTTACGTGGTTGGCACACATACTTCTTTAATTTGATCAATACCTTTTATATCGAAGGACTGTTATTTGCAGTTTCAGAGAAGATTTTCAATGATGTAATTATATACTATATAGAAAACCTGTTACCTCTTTTTCAGGGGAGCTTTAAACCACAGGGCCATACTTTGAACAATCTTTGTAAAAGACATCTACATTGTACACCTATGTCAGACTGCATACACAATGCTATTAGGAAGTAGTTTTTATTTAAAAAGTGAAGAATTATTTTCTCCCTCTTAGTTTGTGCTCGGTATTCAATTCATATAACATGTTACCATAATAACTTAGTTCTGTTGATAAATATTAGGCACTGCCTTCTGTCTAATGCTATTCATATAACTGCTGCAGACATTTGTACATAGCAAAGCAAGTTGAGTAGACTAAGATGAGATGAATATCGTTTTTAAAGTATGAAATATTGAAATATCTTTTAAATACTTTGACCATCAAATTGCATAACATGGTGTCAGCAGTTCATCACACTGCTAGTGAGAATGGAATACCAAACATAATTGTATTCTTTATTTTATACCCATCATCAATCCACATGCAATACATATCACAAAATACTTTAACCCATATTCCGCTCCAGTGCAATACGGCCATATACCACTCTTGTGACGTCACGTCATAACAAGTATGTTGTGCAATATTAAATTGACGTCATTAAACCAATGAGTATATCCTTAAAATGAAATTTATTATGCAAAGATGTGGCTTCTAAGTCATCTAAACAGTAATGTATATAATAAAAGGGTTATTAGTACTGCGTTTTGATCCGGATATGGCGGAATGTCATATTTGATTCTGGTAGTTTTTTGTAGATTTTAATTTTACTCGGCTTGTGCCTTGTGGTGTCCGAATCTGCAAAAACCTACATGAGTCGAATACAACCTCCTGGATCAAAACGCAGTACTAATAACCCTATTATGTACAAAACCTGTTACCCCGTGGACAGAGCATCTTTAACCCACAGGGTCATTGTAACTTTGAACAATCATTGTAAAAGACAACTACATATATGTACAAGATGCTTAAGGAAGTAGTTTGGAAAAATTTAGACTTATTTTCTCCGTCTTAATTTGTATGCATTAGATAACTCAATAAATGCAGCAGTTGGCCATTCTTATATTGTCCTCTGTCACTGTCCTGATAGCTCCCTATCTCAATAGATGCAAAAGGTTGTAGGTTCATGATTCTTCTGGTCCAATATGTCATACAGAAAGAAGATGTTGAATGTAGAATCAAGAAGCTTTCTTTTCAGGCACTCCAAATTGAATAGTACTGTAACATTTGGAGTGCCAAGAATTTGTTGGATTCCTAGGCAACAGGTATCAGGTGTTGCAGTACATTTGGCAAATACTTTTCACCCGTCCTTGTAAATCTAAAAAAGCTTTCATTTCGCATAAGTAGTTCATATAACTAAATTAAGGTTGCTAAATCAGAGTTTGAATAATTCTGAAAACTAGATGTGCCTTTAATTGCAGCAATTTGAACACCAACTCATAATGTCAATGAAGCTGGTTATGCAATACTGCAGTTCCTTGGTGTTGGGATTGCTTTATTTACTTGAATAAACAAACAGTTCTTGTGTTGGAAAGTACAATGTATTAACATGCATTTTTCTTGCCCTGACTCCATCCAAGCCTTAAATCTTAGATCAACATGTACTTGGGGCTATGTGTAATATCAATGAGAACTATAAATTATGTTCAATTTAGTGCCACTTATGATATTTCATTCCACATACAAAAACACTGACATGTTCAAACCAATATCCTATGTTATGATAAAACCATTGCCAAGTTGGTAATTTGAAAAGACAAGAAATTATATCTGGTCAGAGTTTGACATAGTCTTTCTAGACAGCTTGACTTGTTTTGCAGTTACTTTGAAAATCTTCAAAAGCTAAACTGAACAAGACTTGAGCAAAAAACTCACAATACCAAAAGGGTTTTTAAAAAATATATGAGATCATTCTCACATCACCTATACCATTAGTTTTTATCTACAAACTTAAGTCAACATAATAATTAATGTTTTACATAAATATTGCAATGAATAAATATATTGCAATAAGTGCCAATAACATAGCAATCAAGTATGATCACTATAGGCCTAAACATGAGATTTCAACATTTTCCTGATAAACAATAAATAATTTTACTTAACAATTTTCTCATTTTTTACACAAGCTGAAAAAATGGTCTCTTTTTGAATACTTCACATATTTCATGGCTTTCATCATTCAAACTAACATTTCGCTTGTTATTTCAATATTCAATGATTGTGTAAACGTTCATAAGTGATGGTTAAAATTAACATTCATGCTAATCATGCCTACCAAAAGCACCTGACTGGCCAATCAGAATCCAATTTTGGCAGAGCTTATTGGTGGTTCATTGAAATCAACCATGACCTCCCACAATCTGCACTGATCAACAGTAGTTACTGATTTGTTTCAATTGTTCTTATTTTCATAAACTTAGAAAACAACTGCAGTGAAAAAAAAATATTCCTCATCACTGAGAGAAAGTTTAGAAAAATGAACGAAGCCGAGTTACATCTAGTAGGATATCAAATCCTACAAATGTATTCATCATTTTTATATAACTGTATTTAGTAAATGTTAAATATTTGAAAGTCTAAGAAGTTTCATTTTTTGGTATATCAAAGAACATTTGTGTGTATAATTTTGATGATATTTTGTGATTCATTTAATTTCATTCTTGTTTCATTAAGTGTTCAATCCCAAGCTTTCTTGTTCACATTTAAGTGCAAGAAAAGTCACTTATCTGAATAAATTCATTATAATGTAAGGTCACATAAAGGATATATTGTGCTTTTTAAAAATGATATTTTTTCATCTGTTTAAAATTATGTCAAATGAAGTGCATTGACATTTTATTATGAGTTTAAAGCTGCACTCTCATTTTGACAACTTTTTTATTGTTTGTCTTGGAACGACAATACCTAGTAATCTTTTTTAATGGAAAAACACGAAATAACTGCTATTAATAAATCATTTGTAAATCTTTTTCAAATCTTTGATTTAGATTACAGAGTATAACTTCTATAAATAAATATATATTCTTAACTTTATCTGAATACACAAGCTAATGCATCAGTCAATTGTAACCATGCCCCCCGCCCCCCGGTCCCGGAATAGCGGGGACTTTTACTTTCGGTCACATCAGCTAAAATCCCCGACCTGCGGAGATAATCTGATGGTAAAGTCCCCACCAAATGCCCCGCACCCAAGGGACATTAGATTAAGCCCCATCCACACTGTATTTTCCGGGAAGACCTGGCACTGCGGGGCCACCTGAAAGGTAAAAACCCATTTCGCCGGCTATCCCCGGTATACCCCCGGATGTGGGAGCCGTGGTTACAATTGACTGGTGCATAATGATACATAGTGATCCAATCTCATGCCAAGATGATTTCTGGTCTGACATTGCGAGGTTAGATATTCTTAAGCATAAAAAAGCCTTGACAGCATTTGAGAAAGACTGTTGTGAGATTAAATCTTCATTACTTTACTATTCCACAACATTGGGTGATAAGGGATCTTTATTGAATATTTTGATTTTGTCCCTTAGGGCCTAAACGCCACAAGTCAACTGATTAATTAATACAAATTCAATTCTATCTCCAAAATATTCGGCACTGTATTGTTAAATAAAACTCAAAAGTTACACTTGTAAATTATTTAATCAAATACCTTTCCCTCAAATATTTCACAAATTTATATTGATCTATCAACAACAATGCATCACCATACTATACCTCTGACTGATTTTTGATTTTCATTCTTGGCTAGAAAACAAAAAGTGAGCACAAAGCGTCTTCAGAAAAAGAACTTGTAAAGTATGCACCAGTCAATTGTAACCACGCCCCTCACCCCCCGGATTTTCATCCAGCCAATCCCCGGTAAAATCCCTGCCCTGCGAGAACGAACTGGTGGTAAAATCCCGTTAATAACCCCACACCCCGGGGATCTAAGGTAAGAGCAATTTCCTGATATATTTTGAGGGAAGACAAAACCACCGCAATCACCCGGCATTGCGAGGACACTAGTTCTGGTTTCCATAACTGTAATGTTGATATTTATTTTTTAATATGTACAACACGTCCAAAAAGGTAATATATAATGAGTTCGCTGAAGTTCTTTAGCTACGAGGACACCTGAAAGGTAAAAACACAGCCCTTTTCCCTGGTATATCCCCGAGGTGGCCGTGGTAACAATTGGCTGGTGCATTATATAAGAGAGGAAATCAAAATTGAGCATGCAAAATTGTTTTATCAATGGCGATGGTTTATCACAATGTCATGTACTTACACTGAGAGTGGCTCCAAGATTTTTCTATGCACATAGGTAAACAATCATCTTATTCACAGATGCTGTGCACATATTCATACATTTGGCTTCATTTAAAATGAAACTTCATAAATAAGTATGCGCATATTTGATATTTTTTATCTCCATTTTGCAAAATTGAAATCACATGATTTTATCAAACGAACTTGTATTGCTCGAAAATTAAAGTGTCAAATTAAAAATGCTACCCACGGTAAGATGAAAATAAATCGGTTTGATGGTGGTAATCATTCATTGGCGGATTTATTGATAAATTTCCTCAATAAAACACTATGAAATTCACATCATCAGCATCCGGAAGTAGTGATAACATACATGTCTGAATCATTCGGCCGCTCTGATCAGAGTAAATTTTGAGGTCAATAAATAGACTGGTACCCTGATTTACTTTTTCTCAAAAATATAAAGTTATACAGGTACGCGGCATATGGTGTTTAGTTAACATTAATAGTATATGAACAATAAATACCAAAAATCATGTTGTATTTATAAAAAGTGCCATGCGATGATTAGTTAAAAAAACTTTGTATCGAAAAGAAAATATCACGGAAACATGCAAATTAAGTCGAAAAAAAGATCAGGGACCGACTTCGAAATACCAACATTGTATACAAAGGATAACAATACTTTTTTAAACCAACTTTCCTGGTTGTTTTCTACTTAGACCACACGCTTTATTCGCTTTTAATACGTATGAATTCACAAGACATTTCGAATGCGCGACGGGCACCGCGGTTAGCTGATACTGATTTCTTTTCGGATAAAAGAGAAAGAGGGTACCAGTCTATCAATACAGAGCATTGAACGGAAAAATTTCGATGCGTACTTTTCCAATATGTTCATATTCTTATTGCATATAATCTGACCGCAAGAACATTCATGTAGTTAACCCGATTAAACACTCGCTACTTATGCATCTCTTGTGCTTCATTAAAAGAACATACAGTAAGCTTGAATTGTTAGGATAACTATTTTTATTGGATGTTTTCATTGTAATCAGTTCTGGTACTACTTTGATTATTCAAATTCGCTAACGGCAATCCAATCAAAATGCAGCGTATGAATACATTACGTCAGTGAACCCTCAGATGCGGCTTGAGAATGCAGAGTGCCCATACCTGCAGAAAAAATGTGTTTTAATACATACTGGAAACTTTGGTCGTATTACCTTCGTATAAAGTTCTTAGTTTCTCGATTAAAGCAGTTTGTACAAATGTTATAATAATACAGTAATATTTTAATAAAACACTCATTGCTTTTTATTTCGTAAAGCACTCCGCTAATACATGATATCAGATACAATGAACTTTGATCGTCAGAAATATATTTCACAGTTCCTTGCCATGGTCTTCGGGAAGCAAGTTTTCAGTGGTTGCATTTCTTTAATCTCCTTAACAAAACTAAAGAATGTCTTTTTATTAGGTTATGTTTACTTACGATTTATTGTCGTCCAATTGTTTTGCGAAATCATCTACAATAGCTTCTGTCTCTTTAAGCTGTTTCCGTCTGCAGAAGTGAAAATCATCAGTAGCATTAACAAAATATATTGTTTACATCTCATTTACAATAGAAGCTTGTCAGAAGCACTGATATAACACCCGCCACAAGATATCGGTATTCCTATAGATGTCTATAAAAACGTATTGAATTGTTTTATTCATCGTAAGACAAAAGAAAAAAATAGATAAGGTGATGGATGGAAGTATATATAAATATATAATTAAACAGAATATATACATTAGCTACATATAACCAATGGTTCTTTTTTTCTTTTATCTCGTACAGTAACAACAAAACCAAAACACATTCATATGCGTATATATAAATGTATACGCTTTATGAAATATATTATTTACGAGGGTACAACATCAATATTAAAATAGTGCAATAATAATATCATTACATATAGAGGTAATTTAACAAAGAATGTCCTTACAATATTCTAGAAGCTTGTCAGAAGCACTGATATAATATATGCCGCAAGAATATCGGTATTCCTATAAATGACTTCAAAAACGAATTAAACCGTTGTATTCATCGTAAGACAAACGAAAAAAGTGATAAAGTGTTGAATGGAAGAACATATATAATTAAAGCGAATATATACATTAGTTACATATAAACAGTGGTACTTTTATCTTTTATCTCGTACAATAACGACAAAACCTGTAAACACAATGTATACGTTTTATAAAATATATATCATTTACGAGGGAGCAACATCATGATAAAAGTAGTGCAACAATAATATCAAAACAGATAGAGGTAATTTATGAAAGTATGTCATTACAATATACCCGCGGCAATATAGTTCATATAAGTTATCTTTTGCAAGATTATTCGACAACTTAGAACTGTGCCCGTTCAGGTCGATACTTCAGATGGAAGGGATTTTGCCGGAAAGGTAAGCACGGGTAATTTGGTTAGATAAAGCGCCACATTTAAATCTATAAATAGCTCACTCAGACACCAGAGAACCAGAGTGACCATTTTCATACTATACAGGTCATAAAACAGGTACATACACGACATACAGACTATACATTGACAATACAATAGCAATACATTGACTAATATCGCGAATTTATCTTCCTGATAAGATGATGAATTGAACGGCGTGTTACGTACATATTTATTGTTATTTTAAATTAACAAAACTTACACTTACACGTAAAATACACTCGGCAACATTTCTAAGGCAACATTTTCAACATCAAAATCCCCTTATATGTTTGCTCTTTTAAGTAAACAAATTAAAAGAAAATAACTGTCATTATGTTATAACATGAAAATAACAATATTTTGTCATTGGAAAAGCTTATAATTAGACGACCGTCCCAGGGAAATTAAAGTTAGGTAATTTTTCTGGGCAATGTGAAATCATGATTATTAATGACTTGACATAACAACGGATATTTCAATGTCTTCACATTCAATAAATGTTGTTAACCTTAGCACGTATATTTATATTTCATATTGATTTGTGTGCACGTATCGAATCAATGAACTTTGCGCATCGATTTAACTTTTTGTTCTGCTTTTAAAAACGAACGTGGTCGTGACATTTTACTCTGTTTGGTAATTGTAATGCTAAAACATTGAATACTTATCAAGCAAACAGACAGTCATTGTAGGGAAAATATTAAGAGCTTAAAATAAAAGGCATCATTTTTTGATGATATACATGTATAGAAATATTAACATTATAAAAACGTCTTTTTTTCGTCTATGGATAAACTACATTGATTTAGTGTTTGAATGTACCTGCACGAAGTGATTCCAAAAGCAAACATATTGAAACATTCCCCATATTCATTTGGACTACGGGAACCGACAATAAATCTCTGCGTATCGCGTTTTGCTAAAAGTACAAAGTAAATTGAACGACATAATGTTAAGTGTAGTCACCCAGGAATAACAAACACTTACACCTTAGTCTGTTGTTCGCAGCTTGAACGAAGTTGTTTTTTTAGTCGATCAATTTCGTCAATGAAACTGCAAAATATGAACATGAAGTCGATGAACAATTTATAGACATTACAAGAACATAGTACCATGATTGGGTCATCTCATCAACGACAATATATGGTAAGATCAAGAACGAGACTGAGAAATCGAATGTTAAGCATACCATGCAAATTAAAATGAGTATTGTGTTGAAGATCCAGCCATTGAATTTGTTTAAAATATAATGCAATTCAACCAATGGAATAGCATTTGAAAATAAGATTAGACCATACATCCGTAACCAAGATTGAATCATATTTGTTATATTTCAAACAAACCTTTTCTGCCTGCTGAGTTCTTTCTGTGTTATTTCCTTATCATTGTTTTCGAATTCTTCAAACCTTTTCCTGTGCATTTCTTTTAACAAACCAAGCTCTGTTTCAAATGTCATTACAACCTCGGAACATTCTGTAGTGTTTCTAGAATTATACACGTTTATGATTATATACGCCCACTTATTATCCAAATATCCACAGGTTGTTGCAAGAGTGAAACAAACCAGAAAGACAAAGGTAAAATGTTGGCTCAGACGTTTATTGAATGTAATATAGAAGTCATATTAGTATTTCGAAATTTAGTTACTATCAAAGGTTTGATCAATCTTGCATTTCAACAAACTAAGTGAGTTCAAACAAGAACTATTTAAACTACAGGCATAACGGTTTAAAAAGTTTGCATAACCAATTGTATTGGAACTATTCTTTTATGTTCTCAACTTTACCGTGTAATTTACTTTAATTCGTGCACACCAATAGAAACCCAGAAGCACACGTTCAAATACGGTGGATTTTATATGTCTAACGTGCGAGATCAACAAACAAGGCCAACAGATCCCTTCAGAGAAAAGCATGCTCGACCCTTAAGGGGTCAACTGGTCTTTATATACACTAAAATCTCTATTCACGCAGAGCCCGGGCTTTGCTTATTTGCATATTACCAACCAAGTTAACATAAGTACTATGAACGTACTTCCGTTTATAACGGAATGTTATTATGAACGCACATCAGCCTCCTACAGCGGACCGTTAAACAATGTACGCACATCCGCCGCCTAAAGCGGACCGTTACATAAGGGACAAACACAGCACATTTAATGCCAATTTTAAAGATACTATCGTAACTATGTGTACACCTAATTCATGTTGTGTTTCTATTTTTCATATGCATTTATTTTATTGATTTACTTTTTATTTTATTTATTAGTTTATTGTTCATGGGGGGGTAAATATACGGTTGACAACGTTTAAAAGACATACGGAGGTTACAAATACATATGATGAACTTTAAAATATAAAGTATATAACTAGACATACCTTTTTGCTCTGTGACAATGTTTCTCTAAAATTCGAATCGTTTCCTTAACGCTACAGATTTTACGAAAATAGGACTTCGACGCATGTGTTAGCATTTTCATCGCTGTTGCGTGTTCCTTTAGGCATTCGTCTGTGAATCTATAAAATTGTAAACGATTAAAAGGCATACGAGTATTAAAACAGATTAAATGGAATAAAGTTCACTTATCATTCCATGTTTACTTTACAACGATCATTCTCATCTTTCAGTACCCTTAGACAGTCAGAATACATGTAGCGGTTTCGACAACTGAATGAATTAAAAACAACTCAATATTTGCTAACAATCACCTAAAATTACTTTTGTAAGGAACTAAGATCAAAGTTGGTGTAGAAAGTATAAATGTTTTCTGATACTTTAATGAACGTACAAAGGCAATCTTTGTTGGGTAAAATGATAATTTTGTCAAAACATTAGTTCATGAAAGCATTTGTTTGACGTAGGTAAATAATAATTATAAATACTGTTATAAAATGGAATAAATCAGCAAACTTCAATTTTTTAAGTTCCATTTAGACAAAAAGGCTACTTAAACTAACGAAAACCCATATTTAGTGTGTAACATTTAATTTGTCATTCATGAGTTAAAGTTCTTGCATTTTCAAATAAAAATTAGATAGGACATAATTTCTGGCATAACTTCTGTAACTATACAGTCAAATTCTTTACAAATAGACAAGTTATATAAGGTAATTACTTTAATTAATCGTACTTGATATTAATTGCAGCATTCTGAACTTTTAATATGAACATACCCGCCTTGCTGTTCTGGTTTCAAAACCGCTTGTAAATGGGATTTTATTTTCGAGTATTTTTCATCGCAATATTCATGGAACTCTTTGGCTTCAGTTCTCATTACAGATATGTCTTCTTCGAGCATATCAACGTAAAATCTGTTCGAATAAAATATATACATTGTAAATTTGAGCATATGAGCCAGTCACTTACTTATGTCTCCGTTAGAAAATTACTTGGGCTTTTTGCTTTTTCGAGTCTCAATCTCAGCCACCAGACGTTACTGAATACGAAGCCCGACATTGCATTAAAAATATTGACGCACTTTATTGATTGCTTTATCGAATTGTTTTGTTCCCAACAATTGACTGCAATAACACATGTTCTAATCCATCAAATTAGTATGTATCTACACTTGACCATAACTATAACGTGTTCAAGTCCACCGATTCTTTATGTACCAACATATAAACACAATAACAATATGTTAAAATCTACCGAATTGTTCTGTACTAACAAACACAAGAGTAACAATATGTGTATATACTGGATTTTTTCTGTATTAACAGTTGACAAAAAACAATACTTCCATAATTAACCACAGTAGCAAAATGTTCAAATATACCATACTGTTTCTGTATCTACAGTTGACCACATTAACAATGCATTCAAATCCAACTCCTTGTACGTTTACCATAATTAACCGCAATAACAATGCTTTCAAATGTGATATGCCCGTGCGTGAAGATAACACACATTGCAATGTTTCTTAGTATTGTTCTTCAAGGTTAGGGTTACGTTTGTAATGACATTTTACTTACAGTAAATTCAAACTACCACCTTTTAGCAGACTCTGTGTAAAAATAGGTATGTTGACATCAATCTTTATACAATATCTACATACTGTTTCTTTCAAAACATAATTCAATAAGGCTGTTCAAGACGTTCGCGGATCTGTTCCATTACCATTTAATGAAGTGGACTTGAGACAATGTTTTTGATATGTAAGTCTTGTCAGAAGTTATGTTCTTCATAATATACACGATCGCATTGTGGTTCTATTTAATTATTCTTTGTATTCAATAGTACGGGATGAAGTCCTTTTGAATCAATTTGTTAGTTTAAACTTTTTATTGACCGGCCTGGTAACCAATTACCAAACAAACTCACATGCACCAAGGCCGGGAATCGAACCCGGGTCGCCATGTGAGAAGCGAGTGAGCTAACCACTGCGCAAACCGGATTATCACTTTGTTGATAAACTGCAACTCATTATTGTCTTAACAATCAAATAATTGTTTATGGCATGTGTTTGTTCGGGATAAAACTTACATGTTTAAGCGTTTTAATATATGCTTTAATATTTCAGTGCAAACAAAATATTAATTAAACAAGGTTAAAAAAAGGTTTACAAAAGAATATTTTGACGTCATTTGTTTCTTAGTGGAAATCCAAGTTTGCATTATTAATCATTGAAGATAATATTTATGTATAAGTTTGTTCTGTCCGTTTACTAGGTATGAGGGAACACAGCATGGATGATAAATACTTATACGTGTATTGTTTATGGTACAATTATGAAGGTTTACTCCAACCTAGCATGCGCCGCCATAGCATTAAATGGCTTCACTTATTATATATATTTAAGTCAATCAGGGTAATTTTAACATTGTTCTCATTGTATGTGATACCGATCATATTCATTGTTTAGCCTGTTCAAAACATACCTTTATATGTCATAAAATTTGTTTTTCAAGAAGTCTTCCAACTTCTTGAGCAATCCTTGTAATGAGTCAATCTACAGGTTTTTGAGTAAATGATTTACCAAACTGTATATATATATATACCTGTTGGAAGTTTTGCGGTCGTGGTCTTTAAGTGTTTGTGAATAGGATTCATGCCGTTCGCTTTTGTTTTCTATCATTTGCATCAGCTTTTGTAACTCTTCCTTCAGTACTTTTACAAACTTTGGAGCTACTTTCCCTCTGTATTGTAACAAATGAGTAATACATTATAAATACACTCTTAAAATTTAGATTGCCTCCATAACATAATATTAACACTCTCCACCTCGTTTCTGTACAAATAAAGTGACGTTCATTTTCGCATAAATGTCCCCGACGAATCACCGCCGTTTGATTTCGGCGGCCTACTTATAATGCAAATATAAGTTACGCATATATGGGCAGTACACGCTTCATATCATAACCATTACAAACGTAACGATGAAATTATTATGTAAAAAGATACTTAATACATATTTTCCTTATATATTAAACACGTTTACATGGTTTAAACGATAATGTGCATGACTCTGCGATAATTTGTTTTGCCGCCAAGAAAATTATCGCTTGTGTGAAATGGGACGTTATTTCGATGTTTCATTTATTGATAAAGTCACGCGTAGTTCCCTTTCGTATGTTAAAATTAGGCTTTTCAATGGTTTCAGGAAAACAACTGGATTGCAATAAGTGTAGAGAACATATCTAAATAAAAGGATTGAAATTTATTTCGGGGGCATTAATGCAATTCCGTATGTCCCGCTCAAAATGACAAGTAAACCATAAATAACTAACGAATATCACGGAATTGCCATTTAAGATCGCATGAATTCCCCCTGAAATGAATTATTTATTTTTATTTCCTTTTCCCAGGATTTTACTCGTCAATATAGTGTGATCAAATAGTAAACGAAGCTTACTGGTAAGTGTATTCTTCAGTGATATTTAAAACTGCTTCTTTAAGTACAAATAGCTTCCCACTTTCAAATGTGCAGCGAAATGCATACTCTCTAACATGTTCTTTAAGAATATTGACATCTTCTTCCTTGTGTCTGAAATGATAAAGACGAATGGCTAAGTTCTGATCGATAAAACAGTAATGGCCAATAATCGAATTCTATATATACAATCTCCTGATCAATATATTTCATCACTGAAAGAAGTTACATTGTTCGTAGGAAACCATGTTACTTAAAGCATAACTAATAAAAGGTCACGTCAGCCCAGGACGTACTACAAACGATTCCTTCAAACCGGATCAGACTCATCAAGGTATAATTATGTAAACACTATTAACTATTCCAGTCTGTTGACTGTTATTATTGTAAACAGATTACACGCCGCTGTTCCCCGGAAGTACTGTTAATTCAAAGTATTCGTAATGTCAGAAGTATGCACCCTCTGCCTGTTTCCTTCAGTTTTGAAAATAATGTAGAGATCACGCTTTCCCTTTCCTGGCAAAATAGTGTGAACTTCACAGATGTATCTCTTAGTAAACGTATTTTTCTTTTAACCTCTTCTTTGAAATTTCTGCAATTCAATACAAGGACGGTTATTTGTATATAATAATTTAGAAACTCAGGGCAATATCCTGAAAATCATGCAAGCACAATATTGGTCCAATATTAGCGTTTTTTTTAAAAAAGCTTATGTGATATATACATGTACTATTAAATTCATTTTGAACAGCATCCGGAATTTTTGCAAACTTATTTTCTTTGTTTTTCACCCAATGTTTTTATTTTTTTATTTTTGTATTTTTAAAATGTGTTAGGTAATACTAAGGCCAAATAAAAAATAGGTCTGTTTCAGGTTACCCGACCGACGGACCTTTTTTCCCGCCGACCCTAACCTATTTTTCCCTGAATAAAATGTGATTTGGGTACGAAGAGCATTTGTTACGAAATGTATGTACGTAAAGTTGACAATATTAGAGTTGGATTTCTGAATGTATTTACCGTTCTTTACCTTAGAGTTCGGACACCTTAAAATAATTAATTTTTCGCTCTCCGAATTTATAGAAATAACCATTTTTACATTTTATCTATATGTATGGTAAGCCTGCCTTTTTTCTTCATGTCTGCATTTTACCACTTAATTAATTTATCCGTAGTTATCAATGGTTATTACGCCTATAAGTGTAACTCCTTCATCAAGTTAATTAAAATCCCATTCAACACCATTTTATACATGCTTTGAAATGAATAAACACCTTTTATCGGCTTCAGATCAAACAGTCACATTGTGTGACGTCACATAACTCTCAGTCATATCCACGAGGATCTCATGGAGAGCATGGATATTGTTATGCAGGAGTAATGTGTCTGGGTGGTGTTTTCGATTGTAACTTAAGTATTGCATTCCCAACTTTAATTCATCACATTAAATAGTTACATGTATCATTGAATGTGTTGATTTTTATTGTTCTATTGATGTTACAATGAGTATTACTGTACGATTATTGCTTCATAAAGTATATATTAAAAGTGTGGTACAAGTTTCAAAGTTTATTGGCGGATCGTTTTACAAACATGTCATGTCTGTGTTTTCTTAATCTCTTGATTGCCCTTGTTGTTTCTTTAATCCTCCATTAAATATATCACACATCCTTTTCAACAGGCAATAAATCGTTTAGGATGGGTAGTAACTAATTAACTTATCACAGTGATGTATACGGTTAGGTAATCTAGCCAGGCATTGTAACGATAAAGACCAATAATTTTTGTCTGTGAGACTTAGTAACTGTAAAAGTTACAATCGATCGATGTCCTTTGGGTGTCCGAAAATTAGGTACCTAAAATAAATTATTTTTGAAAATAATAATGGATGTCCGAATTTTTAGATTGTCCGAACTCTAAGGTGAATTACGGTTAGTTTGTGCTTGTGTGGCAGGTATTTTTCAATTCTTGAACTATATTTTCTTGTCAGATACAAATGTGTCAGATACTGACTTGCGGATTGATATGTCAGTTTGAAGTGTGCAATTTTGAAAAAAAAAAAAAAAAAAATAAATAAAAATATTCCGACCTACCTGCCCTATTTTTTTTTGGCAGCGTTACCTGAAACGCACCTATTTTTTATTTGGCCTAATAAGAGATATTTTTGTTTCCTGAAATTCAATTTAGAAATATGTTTTTTCTGCATTTAAAATAAAGTTTTCCAATGGGAGTCCCATTGGAAAATGGCCTTCCCATTGGAAAATGTTTTTTTTTCCAATTGGAAAATCAGCCCAACATTTTTTGTTGAAAAATTCTCCCACATTTTCAAAAAAGAAATTAGTGATAAATAACAATCATTATCATGAATGGTTAAAATGTTATCTAGAAAAAGTGCGTTTATAGTACTTTTTATCATTTTTTGTAAAAAAAATCCCGTCGACCAATTTTTCCAATTGGATATTTCCCACCACAGTGATTTTGAGGGAATGAGCTGAATTTTGACCTTTACAAAATTTAGTGACATTTTACCTAAAATAACCTAAAATATTATTTTTTTCTTTAGATTCATCAAAGGGGTCACTCTTACCAACTATCTAGCATAAATAACTATGAATTACGGCACTTTTACAAATTCAGAAAATCTCGAATTATCTAAATAGAGTAAAGTGAAACAACTCCAATTTCATCGAAATGTGACAGCTAAGAAAAACATGCCTACAAAAGCACCCAAACGAAAAGTTGCAACAAAAACATGCAGCCAACATGCAGATAAACCTTCAATCTTTCAACTGCAACCACTATTCTCACCTGAACATGCATCTAGTTGGAGAAATTTGATCAAGTTTCTGAAAAAATCCCCAAAAGATCTCAACACAAACTTGTAGTACACTTATGAAAATAAACCAGTCTATTTTTTTAATATTGTATATAATAATACAATCAACCTTACATGTTGTGACTACATTACACTATTACTTCTTCCCCAAATTCGGCTATGAAGAAGTAATAGTGTAATGACCTAGCCCCCCCCCCCCCCCCCCCCCCCCCCACCAACCACAACGTACCAATGTCGTCCAAGTTAACTTTTCGTTTCGAGGTAGGGGATACAGGTTTATCCAGGAGAACTGGAAAAAACAGGACAACTTTTCTGCTTGTGAAATTGCGTAAATTTGTTTATTGTTTGTTTAGTGAGACTCTTATTCAAAATTAATACATACACATCTATAACAAACATCAATTGTGACTGATAAACCTTTAACTACTTACTAAATAGTGCATTTATTGGAAATATTTATTACTGATAACAAGATTGCAACCGTGTATTTAATAGCACAAAGCGCAAAAATATTAAATGATTGGTGAATGCTAAAATATTTCATGTGGTCTACTATAGTGTCATAAGGTAGAAATACCGTGTGTAATCCTCATTTCTTTCAAATTTAACTCGATATCCTTCATAAGAGTCATTGTTTTCGGCATTTATTTATCATTTTAGGTATATTAAAACAATATTATTAATTGTGGTAAACCTTATCTGGGAGTAAGATTGCATTTTTAATACTCGAGTGAATGTACCTTCAAACCGGTTTAACACAAACATGTCACAGTAATCAATACCATCTGCTTTAAGATGTCGGGGATGTGTTAGACGAATGCCAAATTGATATCTCAAACACCCATTGGTAAGTCATTTATTTTTATTTTGAATATATAGACAGTCGTAAAGAAGGTTCACTCACAGTGATTTGGAGGGAATGAGCTGAATTTTGACCTTTACAAAACTTAGTGGAATTTTACCTAAAATAACCTAAAATATATTATTTTTTTCTTCAGATTCATCAAAGGGGTCACTCATACCAACTATCTAGCATAAATAACTATGAATTACGGCACTTTTACAAAGTCAGAAAATCTCAAATTGTCTAAATAGAGCCGTTAACGAGTCTGATAAGAAATATCAAAATAATAAAAAAAAGTGTCCAAGTGGTTGCTCATTATAATGCACAAGTCAATTGTAACCACGCCCCTCCTCTCCCGAGGTGCGGGAGCATTTGGCCGGGGTTGGCTGGACAGAAAGTAAAAGTCCCGGCTATTCCTCGGACCTTTGGGGGGCATGGTTACAATTGACTAGTGCATAATTGTAGCAAGTTGGGATATAGATGGCGCATTTCCCACTAAAATTGTGTAAGAATTTACTCATTTAATAATTTAATACAGTTGACAGAGTATTAAAATAGTTCAAAATCAACCATTTCAGACAAAGTCTCTGCTATCCCCTGCACCTAAAACAAGTAAAGCTGTTTTATATTTTTGTTAGGCATATGTAATAACAGCATTGAGGAATGGCGTTTAATTAAGAAATGAATTGCGGGGTTGATGTCATTATCGGGGTATGAACGCAATTGGGCTGGTTAAGACTCCACGCGTACTTTGACCAGCCCAATTGGGTTCATATCCCCGATAATGACATCAACCCCGCAATTCATTGCTTATATTTACACCAATAGCGCCTTATTTTATTCAAGAATTGTTAAAACATAGTTCATTTCATTTAAGAAAACCATTCAATAATCCTTTCTCACCCATTCTGTAAATAGAACAACCCGATTGTTACCGGAAGCATTTTTTCAAATGACGTCACAATAACGCGGGAAAAGATCAACCGCTTGAAATCACTTTTAAACGTTTAATTTAAACACTAATGGCAACAATACGTTTAAAATATAACAAATGACCACTTTCTAAAATGTTGATTTATATTTTACGAGACCTGCTGACACAATACAAACAGTAACAAGATCAATAGTTTTCATGTATCCCGGAACAACCTATTTTCGACCACAACCTATTTTCGACCGCCTCCTGAAAAAGGGTAAAACACTTCTATTTTGCGTCACCGGTAAAAATAAGCTCCAATTGTTAACCATTACAGTAGAACTGTCAGAAAACTTCATTTGAAAAAGAATGGGAATGGAAGTGTTAAAAAAACTTAAGTTATACTTTAAACAACACCAATTTGTCATTTTTAATTAATGCCAAATTAGACCCTTCGTTTAAAATGATTACACATGTAAAATATTTCTTTAAAATCGTGTTGTTTTTGTTTGCCAGATCTTACATATCTACCAAAGCCTAAAACCTATGTTCTATTGTTTTCTATGTATAGTGCACAACATTAAAAGCGCATCAAAATATGGTATGTTGCTTATTCTAAAATTAATGAAATTTATCTACAGGTAATATTGAATTGCATTTGGGCGCTCAATTACCATAAAATTATACATATTGCAGCCTAGGCAGGTTATATGAGGCTCATTCAGAGTTGGACCAGTTATAACAGGGTCCATGATGGGTTATGATTTATCATTTCGTACCCATGTGAAAGCCATTACAAGTGATCATGCATTCCTTTGCCTCTCTTGCGGTGATAAGTAACTAAAAAGTGAATGTATAGCAAATATGTAAATATTTATTTACTTTTTAAAAAAATAAAATACATTAAACAGTTTAAACAAGTTATACAAATTAAAATAAAATATATTGGGCACAAACTTTTGTTGCAAAGTATAGTTAAAGATCATGTTCGAATGCATGTTGTATCTAGGTCAAATACAACATGTGACAGCCGCCATTTTGGATTCAAAAATGTAAACAACAGAGGATTGAAACATATTTTTTTTTTTTTTTTTTTGAAAGATGAATGATCGCTTTAAATGGTACACACAAACATTTCTTTTTTGTTATCACTTATTTATTATTAAAATGTAAATAATCCTTAAGCGGTCGAAAACCCGTTGTTCTGGGATATAGTGTTATGCGTTGAATTGCGATCCGAACATATCCGAAGATGTTGCGTTCATCGATTGATGAACGCAATTGCCGAAAGGCAGTTCATTTAAGGAATGGAAGTTGAGGTGTAAATATGGAATATCATCACTAAGCTTTTAAGGTTTTTTAAACTACATGTATATTTAAAGGTAGAACACCCTTTATGGGCATCATTTCAAACTATGATCAGCTTGATAAAATTTCTTATTAGTATGTGTATCATTTCCTGGTTTTAAAATTTAAAAGAATTTTACTGTCAAATCAACAAATATTATCAAACTGTACTTAAATAACCATATAGTAATTAAAATTTTAACACAATGTTTTGACGCGTAAAAATGGGTCCTTGTGATTGTCATTTTACAGCAAAATCAACAAGTTCTAGAAATACTCATGACCTGTTCCTTATCAATATGAAATATCTTGAACATTATCTATACTTTTGGAACATTATGCAAAAAAAACAGTATGTTTTACCTTCGGTATAAAAAATAACTAGTTTTTAATAAAACAACTGTAGAAAAATGTAAGTTAATGAAATGGCAAATAAAAAGATGCTTCTGGGCTGCTTTGAAGTTGAACCGCTCACATGAACCCACAAAAGGCCTGTGCTTAACAATAATGGATAAAACATTAAAATTGAAGCATTTCAAGTGGAGGTTTTCATTAGGGTAGTGCTACCTTAACCACACACTTTACAATTATTTTTCACTTTTTTAATCTATTTTCTTTAACCAATGGACTATACAAACAGTAGGGTCAGCCCCAGTATACAGGAAAATTATTCAATAAAATGTTTAACCTTTCGATATCATAATTGTTAAAAAAATATCAAAATTTTAAGAAAAAAATCAGAGACCGGGTTCGAACTGTGGTCGCCAAAATTGCTGTCAAGTGTTGTATCCACTGCTACGAAAGTTTACATTTGTCTTTTTAATTAATATATACCTAGCTTGGTAACATTAAGTGATTACATTGACTAGCCAATCCCGCATAAAAATTAATTATACTATGTATACACACCTAGTAATCTTTTTTATTAAATGGAAAAACTGTGAAAAATCAATTAATTGTAAACTATGTGGTACTTTAGTTTGTTAGTTCCAATGCATTGTACACATTGATACCAAGTTCATGTCAGTTTTCGACAATTTTCTCTTTTTTTGCTATTTCATCATACGGTGTATAGCCCCTTTAACACCTGAATAAAGTTTCACCCTGTTTCTTTGAGTATATTTCTAAAAAAAACCTTTCTTTGTTCTAATCAGCTTAAAGGTCACAGTCATGTGAGCATCTTTGAGGCCTCTCAGTTATTATAACCAATGCACCAGTCAAATGTAACCACGCCCCCCCCACAGGTCCGGGGGTATACCAGGGATAGCCGGGGAAATGGGCCGTGTTTTTACTTTCTATGTGGCCCCGCAGGGCCGGGTGACCGCGTTGGTTTTGTCTTTGAGCCAAATTTAGCCGAGATTGGGCCTTATATATAGTCTCTCACTCTGGGCCGCAGGGGCATTTGGCCGGGGTTTTACCATCAGTTCGTCCCCCATGGGGGGGTTATTATACCCAGGGTTGGCTGGACTGAAAGTCAAAGTCCCCGCTATTCCCCGGACCTGGAAGCGCCGTGGTTACAATTGACTGGTGCACAACATATAAGATATTTATAAATAAAAGTACAGTTAAACAATATTTTTTTTTAATTTTAATGTGGTAAATTAACAAAGATAGATGCTTTATGCAAAATCTCAAAAAGATGTATAAAAAAAATACTTTAGAGTACGGGTTTGCTAGTTTGTAAAAATATTTCATGGAATCATGGTAAATTGTTATATTATGTCCAATGACAGCCCATATAATTTTTAACTTCTTGAACCTTTCTTGTTATAATTCTTATTATTTAATTTTTTAGTTGATGTGTGATGCTGATAATACAGAGACAGCTAGAGTGACAGAGTTTGATGAATAAACTTAAATTAACAACAGTGAGTACAATTATCCATATTAACATGTCTTGTGTGTAAAGTGTGATTCTGAAGCAGTAAATATATATATATATGTATGTTTAAGTTTTTGAATCACAAATATAGATCAAAAATCTATTATCACACAAAAGTTAAAGAATATATATGAAAAGTCATGTGAATGGTGCAAGTCATATTTTATTTATAAAATTTATATTGATCAAGTCAAGCCATGCCATGTAAAAAACTGACATCATATCAAATATTATATGACTCTTTCCCCAGCAGAGCTATTGAAAATATTGTATTGGTTGTAAGCGGACCATGCACGATAATTTTGAGTAACCCCACTAGCCAATACAATTTGGCTATTTAGAAAGGCTTTGATAATATTTTTTTATCTAATGTTTATCTTTTCTTAAATATTTATATTTTTAAATCTATTTACGGGTATTAATCTGTATTTATTTATATATATTTGCTCACTAATATAATAAATAGTATATTTATGCTCTAAATTGATATATATATATAAATGGAATGCACACAAATTAATATGGGATTCTCATTAAGTTTTGATTAAACCATTTTTGTTACAAATTACAGTTACTTCCAAATTACATCTTATTCTACATAATACCAACTGGAGGACAGTTCTTTTTATTTGTTAATGTTAAGAGACTTGAAGACAAAAAAAATGTTAAATTCATAAAACCTTACACAAAGTAGAAACCTTCTATCAATTTTATTATCTTGAGAAAATGAATATGCCTTTTAGCAATTGTATCAATCTGTGAAAATCTACATTTTGCCTTCAACATGTTATACAATTTAAGGATATTTACATGGAAATTAAGTTCAATTCTAAACTGACAGAGTCGTGTATTTCTTCCAAAATTTTCATAGTATAAGGAACATAAATTGTGTATGAATTTAAGTGCATAACTGCAGATAATGATCATTATCTTAAATCAATTACAAGCCAATTCATAGTCATGCATATAGCCCCCTTTTCAAAATATGATTGTGATTGTCTCAAATGACCAGTCTTTCTCTGGGGGGGGGGAGACTGTCAGTCATAAGGAAACCTTTAAAAGGCATATTCATTCAGCCAATCAGATGTCAAGTTCAGTGAAAGGGGCAATGTCAGGTCAAGTAAAAGGGGTGGTGGAGCTAAAATAAATTCTGACATGCAATGTAGATGGATCCCTCTTTGGCCTCAAAAATATGTTTAAGTCACACTAGGGGGTGTGACAGGGTCAAGCCATAGTGCAGCCATAGGCAAGCAGACTTTTATTAACCCAACAACAACAACATGTGTAATTCTTACCAACTGAGGAAAATACTTAAAAGGTTTTATTATTTCTCATTTTCTTATACAAATTAAATATCTAACAATGACAAATATAAAATATGATAATTCAAGCATAATATTGACACCAAACATGACACATCTTGCAAAGGGTCTTGCATAAAATTCCTACAATTCTAATAATGAGAATACATGGGACCAATATCAAATTCATTATCCTGTTAAATAGGGTAATGGATTTGATATTGGTAATTCACAGACAATACAATGTAATTAAGTAAAACATATACAGTATGCACATCTGGCTTCAAAGAAATTGTTGCTTAGGCCAAAAAAAGTATTCATAGTTTCCATTTAAATCTCAAAAAAAGGTAGGCATACGGTAATTGTTTTTTTTTAGGACCATGTTTCTTTAGCAAACTGAACTATATCAGGGTATCAACTATTAAGATCTTTATAAAAATAGGGTCAGTTGGGCGGAAACAAAGATTTTTTAATCCCTATTTTGTAAATGATGTCATGTAAGTGATCAAAATGATCACAAACCCATAAGCCCTGCAATTCTTAATTGCATTCTGGAATGTGGGGCTAAATTCTTGATTGTATTATAGTAGGGCCAAAAATAAAATGATTTGGTTAGGGTTACATCCTTTTTAAAAACAGGAAGGGTAAAAAGTATAAAGCCTTAAATTTTTGAAATACATAATCTTGTTTTCAGTAAGTAACTTTTCCTTAAATGAATTCTTTGGAAAGTAATTTAAGGTTTATTATTCAAAATATATGTTAGTCAACTTGTGTATGTATTGATTTCCAACATTTTTATTTCTTAGTAATATGTACTAGAATGTCTTTGCGTAAATACCTGCTTATGTGATAAAAGACTGCTGATAAAAGATCAGATTGCAGATTTTGATGTTTCCATTCCAAATTTAATGTTTTACCGCTTAAACTGCTACTAACAGTTTAAGAAAAATGCATAAAACATCAATTTTGGGACGGAAGTATGAAAAGCTACAATCTGATATTTTGTCAGTAGTCTTTTATCACTGGTTTGCAGATATTTACGGAAAAATTCGCTCGTTTCAAGACAAAAATGTAAAAAAAGTTGTCAAAACGTTCAATCTGTGAGATTGCAGCTTTAATATAAGACTAACGTAAATATTAAAAACACATGAGGCCCCTTTAATATTAACAAGTCAATATCAAAAAGAAGATGAAAACTGAAAACTATGAGAAGGTGTTTTTATAATTTAAAATAAATTGCTTAAAGCAAATATCTGAAATTAATAATTGTCATGCAAGCAGTGAATATGAATATTAGATTTTGGCCTTGGACTCCTTTTTAAGACTGAGTGTTATAAGTAAGGATTATCATAATGCTGAACTTAATATTATACTGTAGCTTTGTAGCAAATCCTTATGATTAAAGTCACTACATGTATTCCTTATGCTGTGCTAATGATCTCCATAGTAATATTTCTAAATCTAATAAATTAAGTGAAAAAGGGTGTTTATTGGGGGTAATAAAACACATCTTGATAACGACCAATTAGTTTTAATCTTTCAAGTGTTGGTAGGACGGGAGGGGGGTCTTAACTTTTTGAACTGCCAATATTTTCCTGGTTATTTTGTCCACCATGTCAAAATGATCTGGGTTGTTTTGTCAACCCTGTCTAAATGGGTTAAACATGTTTTGTCCCCTTTGTCAAAAATGGCATGGGATGTTTTGTCTTACATTATTATAAAGGAGTTCAGAATAAATAACACATTAGTTTTTCATGCTAATATTAAATTAATGCAAATGACTTTCATTATAAGTTTAAAAAATACTCTTTACTATGGAAGCTTTTCAGTCATTTGCCTATATGTCTATTTGATTCAGTAAAAACGTCTTATGAAGCTAGGCTTATCAGGATAATTATGCTTATTTTTCATTGGGTTCTATTTTTAGCACAGCTTCATTACAAGAATATATTAATTATTATTAAAGCTGCACTCTCACAAATTTTCCGTTTTTACAACTTATTTTTATTTTTTGTCTTGGAAAGAGCACATTTTTGGGTAAGTATCTGCAAACCAATGATAAAAGAATGCTGACATAGATCATAACGCAGATTTGCATATTTTCTTTAGAAAACCAATGTTTTATGGGTTAAACTATTACAAACGGTTAAAGAAAAATGCATGATCTAATTTTTGTCAGCAGTTTTATATCGCTGGTTTTCATGGATTCTTGAAAACAACAACAATTTACTTCCTCTGTTGACCAATTGAGAAAAAAAATCAAGAGGTTTTGGGTTTCGCTGTTTACACGTTCTGCGATTTTTCCAAAGCATTTATTTATAGGACTTATTTTATGTACAACATTCTGTATATTGTCAAGTGTCCTTTTTTTTGAAAATTATGTACAACTTGTATAAATATTCATGTTTCAGGAAATAACCACCATCTCTCTCAGAGGTCGACTTTATCATTATTGTGGGGAAACCTCAAAGGGCATCAGGAAAACCTTCATCAACCTCTTTGTGCCCAGTGGCTTGTGCAACAGTGTTTCAGAAGTATAAATACCTTTTTAATGGGTGTATATCGTGTATAATGACTTGTTATATATATATATATATATATAATCATATGTATAGATGGTAAATCTTATGACTTCCTGATAGCATTTAAGTTGTGAAATATTAAATAATCTAATCATAAATATTGCTTGGAAATGACATTAAAGAAAGACATTTGTTGAATAGGAAGTTTCACCTGTCCTGTTTATATTAATCATTTTAAATCAGACAGAAAATTCAATATACTCGTAATATATTTATAAGCGTATCGTGATATATCGTGAATCGAGTACTCCGTATCGTGATACGTATCGTATCGTGAGTTGAGTGACGATACACAGCCTTACCAAATTCTTTGAGCTACACAGTTGCATTTATGCACCAGCCACTTGTAACTCCCCCCACCCCGCCCCTCCTCAGGTTCGGAAAATAGCGGGGTCTTTGACTTTAGGTCCAGCCAAGCCCGGGTAGAATCCCAGCTCTGCAGGGACGAACTGCTGGTCAAATGCCTCCGCACCCCAGGGACCTTAGGTAAGGCAATTTTCCCGCTATTTTGGCGCGAACACAAAACCACCGCATTCACCCGGCACTGTGGGGCCACCTGGAAGGTCAAAACACAGCCCATTTCCCCGGCTACCCTCCCGGAGCTTGTGGGGGGGGGGGCTTACCATTGACTGGTGTATTACTTTAGCTATGACAGCGACTTGTTTTCATAACCTTTCCTTTGGTTAAAATGTGATATCTTAATTGTCTGTTAATATTCCCACTGACATAATGTTCATAACTTCATTTAAGCGGCCTACACAATGCAAACCACACTAAATTCATTGAGCTACGTCATTGCATTTACTTTTTTTACCTATGGCAGCGACAGGTTTTCATATTCCTCTCCCCTGTTTGAATGTAATATCTTAATTGTCTGTTAATATGTTCACTGATATAACTTTTGCGGCCTGGCACACTAATTGCATCTCATCAGTCATGGCAGTATTTTTTTAGTTCAGGCTTCTATTTTTCAAAGTTCTAAATATGTTTTATTTTCTAAACTATTGGTTTATCAACACCATATTCACACATTCTCATTCACAAGAGGTTGGATAGTGATAAATCAAATGTGGAACGCATAGCACCATCACTCTGGTGAACGAGAATTATTTCGTATAGCACGATGTACATGAAATAATGACAGCATGGCGAGTCGTTCACTATTTTTACCCATAAAAACCATAAATTAATCCTTTTCATACAATAGATCTCCATCACCTCTCCGTCTCTTTTTATAATTTGTCTTAATATATGAACATAATCATGTGGTCTTTAACAATGATAGAGTTGTAAAAAATTTATATCTTCGACTTCATATTGCCGTACATCTTCACATTTGTAAAGAACTTCATAAATGCTAATTCTTGACCAAATTTTAGTTGCCTTTAACCTTGAAAATAATCGGTTAAATGGCAAGATGTATGTATTAAATCAAGCTTAACGACAGCGTTTTTGTGACATTGATGAAAGATGGATTTTTGTGTTTTTTTTTTACCTTTTTTCAATCGGATAAAAAATTGTACTATCTGATACAGGGTTAATGAAGCAATGCGATGGTTAGACGTCATGCTAACCATTGTATATAGTATAACAGCGATAATGAATATGGATAAGTCGACAGTTGACAGGTAAGGACATGTAAGAAGTGTCATTTTGCTAATGCTTTATGAATTTTTTTCTTTATTTCCATTTCCTACATGTTCCCATTACAAAATCTTACCTGTCTTTCCAATTGGAAATTTCCCATGCTACACTTTATTCTCCAATTGGAATTTTTCCATTCACCAAATTTTCCAATTGGAATTTTTCCATTCACCAAATTTTCCAATTGGAATTTTCCAATGTTCATACTTTCCCACTTTGAATGTAGGAATCCTCCATTTGGAAAGGTTCACTCATGGGAAGGATTCGCATACAAATGCCTTAAATGAATTTATCGGTTCTTCATTTTTAATGAATATATTATTTTTCATGTAGTTAGTGTTAAATATTCTTAATTAAACAGTCAATTTCAATTTTAAAAATTATGTTTCAAATTCTCCCACATTTTTAATAGAGCCAGTTTTCCAATTGGAAAAGCTTGAAAAAGCCATTTTCCAATGGGAAGGCCATTTTCCAATGGGATTCCCATTGGAAAAGTTGACTTTAAATGCCAAAAAAACATATTTCTAAATCAAATTTCAGGAAACAAAAAAATCTCTTAGTAGTATTACCTAACACATTTTAAAAATACAAAGATAAAAAAAAAACATTGGGTCAAAAAAAGAAGAAATAAGTTTGCAAAAATTCCGGATTTGCAAACTTAATCCGGATGCTGTTTTTGCTTGTTATGTCTTACGTCTTGTTATCTAAGGTAAAACATCCGTTATTCAAAATTGTGTAACAAAACCTTACATACGACAAGTCTATGGTATAAATTTAAAGATTTATTTATTTTATTTTGGTAAAGTCTCATCGTTTATTTTATGATTATTCTTGTTGTTGTTTGTTTATTCGAAGAAATATTTTCCTGTCATATGCATTTAAAGGTGAAAGGTAATACGTTTGATCCAACGGCCGATTATACACGCATACACTGAGGATTATATGAATTTTCGTGTTTGTAAAAATAATGTAACTAAATGCTTGAGATTGCTTTGGATGAATGTTTTTTTCAGTTATTATTATAACATCATAAGCCAATTTTAAACAAACTTAATTTGCATGTTTGCCAAATGATTTTGAATATACAAAATGTAGTTTAAATGACTGCAAAATGCTAGGTATGTACGCCATGCAGTATTAATTATAAAAGCGCGACTTATGAACGTGTCATTTTACATTTTGATTTGCCACCTACAACAACAATAATTAAGGGAGGCAAGTTGTTAAACAATAAAAGTTCAGTGATATATTTGTAATCTGCATAGTTAACGCATATCTTAATTGTTTTACAACCTTATTGTTGCTAAACTATACCTATCCGTGTTAACTCCCTTATCCTGTGTCAAAATAACAGCACTTTGATGGCCACCAGAGTCAGCAGGCATTTTACAGGCAGCGTGATCCGGAATCCTTAAAGCAAACAGTACATACTTTACATTTGCGTAAATAGCTGATCATAAAATACCCGTACAGTTTGCAAAACAATCTTAAAATAAAAGTATGAAACACATTTGCAAATACTTACATGTCGACAAATATACAGGTATACAATTAATATGTTTTTTGTTGGAAATAGCCACACAAATTTTCAAAAATAACACGTTTTTTAAAGTCTATTTATCAAACAGGGATCGGATATTCGATTGGCAAAATCTTACCAATTTTTTGACAATCGCCAAGATCAATATATTAATAACTTTCATTGTAAAAGCTTCCGTTCATTGTAGAAGTCAATATTAATTGAATTACGTATGAAGATATTTATGGAGCGGATTTGGGTCAAAAATGAAATTGGCAATGTGTTAACATTTAAATGCTTTATTAGTAATCTCTTACAATACATTCCATTCATGTATTGTTTAATTCGTTGTTATAAAGTGCTATATCGTTATTTACATTATGTTTTCCATGTTTCATGAATAGACATTGTCTGTATCATGCTAGCAAATTTCACGATGTTGCAAACCGCTATGTGTCTAATGCTAAACGCCAAACCGCTATGTGTCTAACGCTAAACGCCAAACCGCAAGACGCTTAAGTCGATTTCGATTACGAAACTAAACATGTAAATGTCAACTTATCACTGAAATGTTACTTCGTTTGATTCGAAATTGTCTTCATATATTGCGAATCGGAATGTGTCTATTGCTTAAGTTTAAACCGCGATACGATAAAACTAGAAATTTGATCAATACGAAACTGAAGATGAGCTTGTCAATGCTAGCTTCAACTAATCACGGAAAAGTTACTTCCCCTGACTTTAAAATTGCCATTTATACTTAGTTGGGACAACAGGGCCGATGAAACGATCATCTACAGCTGCCCAAATGAACGTATAAGTCACCTTATTACAAATGTGATTGATATTTTCCGTACCAATGTCAAGTATTCTTTTCATTAAGTAATGTTGGCAAACGAAAGTAATAATATATAGTCCATATAAAGGGTCCGCATATAAACGGCCGCGTCATTAGTCGGTCTAAAATGCCGTCCATGCTTTTTTGTAATGTTTATATCCAGGCTAAACATCATTTAAAAACGCCTGGACGGCATTTTAGAATGACTACCGTGTCAGAGTCATTTGACGTTCTTTTGTTGCTTGCTTATGCACCAGTCAATTGTAACCATGGCCCCCCAGGTCCGGGGTATACCGGGGAAATGGGCCGTGTTTTCACCTTTCAGGTGGCACCACAGTGCTGGGTGAATGCGTTGGTTATGTCTTCGCTTTAAATATAGCGGGGAATGGGCCTTACCTAGGGTCCCTGGGGTGCGGGACATTTGGCGGGGACTTTACCATCTGTTCGTGTCCGCAGGGCGGGGATTTTAGCCGGGGTTGGCTGGAGTCCCTGCTATTCCCCGGACCTGGGGGGGGGGGGCTGTTATTACAATTGACTGGTGCATTATATTAAGGTGGAAAGCAACGCTGAACATATTTTCGAGTTAATGTCTTAAAATTGGTATACAATTAAAACAGTATAGGTCTAATTAGAGACTGTTTTTACATTTTCAATATTCGAAGAACAGTTTTGAAGCTACGAGTTATCAAAATATACCATTGACGTCAATATTGAGACATCTTTAATTTTTTTGCGATACTGCATACTTGATATTACCGCTATGAAATTTCATCCTCAAGTGTGCCCTGTGAAATTCATGTTGTTTTTCTTTTCTTGGTTTATGTATTTTAATTTAAATGTGTCTAAATGTCAATTTTTTAGTGAATTCAAAAAACGTCAAATGACTCTGAAGTGGCCGTTTATATGTGGACCCTTTATATGGACAACATTATTTAGTGCATATTGTTTGACAACATTAAGATACTAAGTAGTAACAATACTTGACCTTAGTGCTTAAAATATAGCTCTTGTTTGTAATAAGGTGAACTTATACGTTCATTTGGCCAGTAGTAGATAATCGTTACATCGACGCGTTGTCCAAATCTGATTTCAAACCAAGGCAGCTGGCTCATTGTTTGTGTCTAAAATGTTGATTAATATCATTCTGGGTACATATAATGAGATAAACAACACATCTGAAGATAATTAATGTCTTTGATATACAAGAAAGAAACAAGGTATGTAACTTAAACGCATTATATTTCATGGTAGATTCCGGTTTTATTTTAATTGCTTAATCAACATAGAAATAATCCATTTTTCAAAAGGTGACATGAAAAGAGGAGTCATTACCTTTTATAATGGTATGCAATATGTTGGTATAGCTATATTGGTTTTAGACAAACAAGCCAAATTCAATCATCCCATTCTGTAGTCGGAGACTGTATGTAACAATTCCAATTTTCAATGTGTCCCCGTGTAAACAACTACAGAAACATTGATGTGATTTTATGCTTCTGTAAATAGATAATACATTTTCATTTGGAAATATCAGAAAATGACAAATGGCACGATTTCAGGAACAACCTACATGTATTTTAGCAATCGTAACACCATTCTCTGGCAAGCTTCGAGATAGATCACGTAAATAGTATAAGGGATATACGAAATTACTATACGGCGATTAACACCATTTTCAATCCGGCCCATTGAAACAAAAGGAAATGGATAGTGTTAAATCAAATGTGCTTGTTTGTAACATTAAAGAATGTTCGCATATGAATGTTTAGATGTTTTTTATACCTGAAGTACACTTTTCCCTCTAGAAAAATGGTGAACACAGAAAATGTACTTGACAATAATCAAAATGGTCATATTGTTCATGGCATGCATTAACCAATATATCAGATTAAATGCATGTATGGACTAAATGTCAGCATTTTCTCAACCAGCTTACGATTACCTTATGTAAAGTAAGTTAGAAGTTAGATTGCGTGTGTGTTTTCAGCTTTCCTTGCCATTCAAAAAAACATTACTATTCTGTTTAAAAAAACAACATTGATTGCATTGTCCAGAACTCTGTGGGTTGTAATAGAGTGGGCGTGAGCTTGCCCCCCCCCCCCCAAGACAGCTTTATCAGTTGATACCCATGCATGCCTTTGATGCAGCATTATTGGGTTCGGGCTGCAAACTGAACATTTTTGTGTAATAAGTTATGTTGGGTTGGGATAGGGTGGTGACTTGCCACTCAATGCTCAATGAATAATATTCCATACAAGTGCGTAGGAGTTCGTCCAAATCTTTGTGTTGGCTAAGTTGGCAGAACTTGATTTGTCTTCAAATAGTATTTGATCACGGTAGATCATGCTTCACATAGAGCTCACTTTTTCTTTTAGGCTTTGAATAAACACTCTCATTAAAAGTATATATTTATCTAAATCAATAATTATTAGTCTTAATATATATGAGTAAATTGTCCTTTTTTATTAAAAAAAAACAACCAAAAAAGTAACTGATAAGATACTCAAGTGAACATTTATTTTTGGTAAATAAAAGCCTAAAACAAACTATTTAGCTAGGTTACTAAGCTTTTCATCAATGTTCACCAGACCTTTTTTCAATAACACTTAACAACCTTTTTTGAATAATTAGCCTTTTTAAAAGATCACTGTTCACATAATGACTTTAATGTCCAGCTCCATAAAATGCAAACAAGTATACTGGTAATTCCAGTAACTCTCAGATTTGATCAACATGCATAATTATGTCCCTTAATTTTATTTCAAATATTAGACAAGCAATGATGGAGCCATCAGTATGCAATCCAATGTAATATTGATTATAATTTAGGTTTTGCTCCTATTTTTAATTTCATTTCTGTGCAAAGCCCTTTTAAGTGCATTGAGTATTTTGGCAGACTACACAATCTTTCTGTTTTTTTACCCCTTATACATGGCTTTAAGTTGCGAATACAAAATTAAATCTTAATTATACAAAATACTGAATGTCCCAGTCTTCACCATAAACTAAAGCATAACTATGCAACCGAGTTATAGATCTTTCTATGCATTTTATTTGTCTTAATAAATTACCAGTCTCTTTGGCAATAACCTTATGCCTCTTGAGTACTTGGCTTGACCGTATGTTTTTTTATTACATTGTTTGAATGTTTTTGATTTAAACAAAACAATGATGAGGACACTATGCTTTGCCAAAACATCAACACATTTTCTTCAAACAAGAACAAGGAAATTCAGAATAACTTATATTACATCATTTAATGATTTTAGAAAATACACCCATACAAGCAATGAAATAACAAGAGGGCCATGATGGCCATTAAATCGCTCACCTGAGTAAAAGAGTTTAACCTTTGTATTCAATAAAGCTTGATATTTGTTCTCAAAGAATATTGAAAAATATACTGATCTAACATGTTGCCTGGATAATCAATGACAGGACTTGTCACAGTTTCCTGCACACTGACAGGTGACAGGACTTGGTGATTGACTTCACACTGACAGGATTTCATTCTGTTGCCTGCACACTGACAGGACTTGATGATTGACTACACACTGACAGAATTTGATTCTCATATCTGCATACTGACAGGATTTTGTTCAGTTGCCTGCACACTGACAGGATTTGATAATTGACTGCACACTGACAACACATGGTACAGATACCTGCACAATGACAGGACTTTTTTCAGTTGCCTGCACACTGACAGGACTTTGTTCAATTGCCTGCACACACACAGGACTTTGTTCAATTGCCTGCACACTAGCAAAACTATGTTAAATTGCTTGCACACTGAAAGAGTTTTTAGTATAGATACACACAAAAAAAAATGCACCATCCAATAAAATTAATAAAGTGCCTTAAGCTCTAATAAACAAATATCAGAACACATTAAGCACCTTCCATTAATATCATTGCTTCTTCCATCTATGTCAACATCACCTTCCTTCACATGTTCAAAACCAAATTTTCTTTAAATCCATAAAGGCTTATTCACTATCCACACAGAAGATAAGATTGTAGCTTAGAATAATCTACATGAAGTTCAATGGGAAAGTCTGATTATTAAATGTATTATTTAGTAAAAATGAAATTCCTTTTAAAGAATAAAGTTTATAATAATTATTTGAATCTATGAACCTAAAAAATGAGCAATAATTTTAAGTAACTATGTTGGAGACTTAATAAAATCTAAAATCTACTCCCTTGTTACTAAAATAGAAAGAATTGGAATCTCCATCAAAAAGGGAGACCATATAGCAAGACTTCTGCCCTTGCTTCAAGAGTAAACTTTACATAACTATCAGTTATAACATTTTGTCCATTTTGTTGTTGTTGGTCGATCATGATCTTTGGTGTATTTTTATAGAGGGTCACTTAAGGAAGCTTTCTGTAAAGTTTAATAGAATTTGGACTGGTAGGTTTAGAGGAGATACTTTTTCAAAGCAAAATTGGAAGTTAGCCATTTTGTTGTTGTTGTTGTTGATTAACCGTGACCCCTTGTTGTATTTTTGTAGAAGGTCACACAAGGAAGCTGCCTGTAAAGTTTCATTGAATTTAGAACTGTAGTTTAAGAGGAGATGATTTTTTAATCTAAAAAGGTCAGCCATTTTGTTGTTGTTGTTGTCTTTGTTGTTGTTGATCAATCATGACTCCTTGTTGTATTTTTATAGAGGGTCACCCAAGGAAGCTTCTTGTAAAGTTTCATTGAATTTGGAGCGGTAGTTTTAGAGGGGATGCTTTTTAAGCAAAACAGGAAGTTGGCCATTTTGTTGTTGTTGTTATCAATCGTGACCCCTTGTTGTATATTTGTTGAGGGTCATCCAAGGAAGCTTCCTGTAAAGTTTTATTGAATTTGGAGTGGAAGTTTCAAAACAGATGTTTTGTAGTAAAACTGGAAGTCAGCCATTTTGTTGTTGTTACTGTTGTTGTTATTGCTGATCACTTATAACTTATTTTGTAGAAGGTCACCCAAGGAAGCTTCCTGTAAAGTTTCATTGAATTGGACTGGTAGTTTCAGAGGAGCTGTTTTTTAAAGCAAAACAGGAAGTAGGCCATTTTGTTGTTGTTCTTGTTGTTAATCAATCGTAACCCTTTGTTGTATTTTTAGAGGGACACCCAAAGAAGCTTCCAGTGAAGTTTCATTGAATTTCGCCAGGTAGTTTCAGAGGAGATGTTTGTTAAGCAATTGTTGACGGACAGATGATGGACAAAGACCGATCACAATAGCTCACCTTGAGCACATCCTGCTCTGGTGAGCTAAAATTGTATCAGTAAAATCACAAGTCATGTTATGTGCGTTAAATTCAACTTAATAAAGACAAGAGCCGTCATAAGACAGCGCGCTCGACTACGCCGCTTTGACTTAGAAGTGAATACAATAACGATGTAATATTACCAAGTTTGGTCTCTTTATGTCAAACCTAACTAAAGTTAAATTCGAAACATAAGGTGACTTTGATGCTGCCCTCCCACCAGCCCCCCCGAACAATGACACAAGTCATTCAAATAACTTGATTTCCCATATGAAAATGTGGTTAAGAATATACAAATATGCCTTTCAAAAGAAATTTTAAAAACAAGAGATGTTTGTCAAACATTATGCCCCCCCTGAGCGCCATGTTGTCAGGATTATATGGACAATTGAATGAAATATGCATGGACCGAAATGACAGCTGATTTGTTGCTGTTTTAAGATTATGACCATTAAAGTGTGAGGATAAAGTGTGTTATGACCGTCATGACCTTTGACTCTATGAACTCAAAATCCAGAGTCATCAGCTGGTCACCAGAAACCTAAATGTCAAGTTTGAGGGCCATGGGTGCAGGCATTGTCAAGTTATCACAAGACAAGTTTTTTCGTTCAAGGTCACTGTGACCTTGACCTTTGACCTGATGACCCCTTAAATCATAAGGGGTCATCTACAAGTCAGATGCAACTCCAAGTCAAGTTTGAAGGCCATGGGTTCAGGCATTGTTGAGTTATCACTCGGACAACCTTTTACCATTCAAAATCACTGTGACCTTGACCTTTGGCTCTATGAATCCTAAAATCAATAAGGGTGATCTACTGGTCAGGCTTAACATCCATGTCAAGTTTAATGATCATAGGTTCAGGCATTGTTGAGAAATCAGTGGGGGAAGATTTGTTAACTTTTTTGCGTTAAAGGTTACTGTGAAATTGACCTTGGCCTGATGACCCCCAAAGTCGATAGGGGTCATCTACTGGGCAGGCCCAACCTTCATGTCAAGTTTGATGACCATAGGTCCAAGAATTGTCGAGTTTGCTTTCAAGGTCACTGTGACCTTGACCTTTGACCCCTAAAATCAATAGGGGTCATCTACTGGTCAGGCCCAACCTCCATGTCAAGTTTGAGGGCCATGGGTGCAGGCATTGTTGAGTTATTACTTGGACAACCTTTTATCCTTCAAGGTCACTGTGACCTTGACCTTTGGCCCAATGACCCCTAAAATTAATAGGGACAATCTTCTGGCCAGGCTCAATCTCCAAATCAAGTTTGAGGGCCATGGGTGCAGGCATTGTCGAGTTATCACTCGGACAACCTTTTACCATTCCAGGTCACTGTGATCTTGACCTTTGGCCAGATGACCCCCAAAAACCATAGGGGTCATCTCCTGGTCAGGCCAATTCTCCAAGTCAAGTTTGAGGGCCATGGGTGCAGGCATTGTTGAGTTATCAATCGGACAACCTTTTACCATTCAAGGTCACTGTGACCTTGACCTTTGGCCCAATGACCCCCAAAAACAATAGGGGTCATCTACTGGTCAGGCCCAACCTCCAAGTCAAGTTTGAGGGCCATGGGTGCAGGCATTGTTGAGTTATCACATGAACAATCTTTTACCATTAAAGGTCACTGTGACCTTGACCTTTGACCCATTGAGCCCAAAAAACAATAGGGGTCAGCTACTGGTCAGGCCCAACCTCCAAGTCAAGTTTGAGGGCCATGGGTGCAGGCATTGTCACGTTATCACTCGGACAACCTTTTACCATTCAAGGTCACTGTGACCTTGACCTTTGGCCCGATGACCCCCAAAAACAATAGGGGTCAACTACTGGTCAGGCCCAACCTCCATGTCAAGTTTGAGGGCCATGGGTGCAGGCATTGTTGAGTTATCACTCGGACAAGCTTTAAAATTATTTTACCATTAAAGGTCACTGTGACCTTGACCTTTGACCCGATGACCCCCAAAATCAATAGGGGTTATTTACTGGTCAGGCCTAACCTTCATGTGAAGTTTGATGACCATACGTCCAGGGATTGTTGAGTTATCACTCGGACAAACTTTGGTCTACCGACGGACCGACCGACCGACCGACCGACATACCGACATGCCTGTGCAAAGCAATATACCCCTCTTCTTCGAAGAGGGGCATAAAAATAAAAAATCACGGGCCATAATTTGTATTTAGGGTTAAAATGGAGTTATGTTTCTTGTTGTAAGATGGTCGTAAATAATTTTGAATTTTATTAAGTGCATTGGATGAACGGTATAGAAGTTTTTTTTATTAAAATCCCAACTTTCCCCTAACTTTTACTTGCCTAAAACTTTAACCTAAGTCAATCAGGGGCCATAACTTGTAGTAAGGATATGGAGTTATGTAACCTCATTGGGTAACGGTCCTGAACAATTGTGTGAAGTATTAAGTCAATTGAATGAAGGGTATAGAAGTAATTAATAAATATCCCAACCTGCCTAAAACTTTAAGTCAATCAGGGGCCATAACTTGTATTAAGAATAATATGGGGTTATGAAACCTCATTGTGTGATGGTCCTGAACAACTCTGTGAAGTATAAAGTCAATTGAGTAAAGGGTATTGGACTTATAAGTGAAAATCCCAACTTGCCCTAAAACTTTAACCGGACACCGATGCCGGGGCGAGTAGTATAGCCCACCTATTCTTAGAATAGTCAAGCTAAAAATGAATATTAGTTGCAGTAAGCAATGCTCATCACTTCTAATAAACATTCTAACAGACTGAAAAACAAATCAACACAAATGGAAAAAAAAACTGTTTGAAAGTCAGCAAGTATCTTATTTTAAACCTAATCATTTCAGCTAGATTGCTACGCAAGCTGAAAGCTTGCATAACCACTCTCAAGTCTGTAGCCTTAGAAGAAACTAGTACAGACATCCTTTTGCTGAGGCCATCAGAAAGTATCTCGGTGGGACTTGAACCGTCAACCCACAACCCTGGATTTGAGGCTGACACCTCTAGGCTTATCCTCTAGACCACATTCACCTTTTCACATTTTAAAGAGCCCAATTTACAATATGGCATGTGCCCTATTAGGACTTAAGTATTTTAAATTGAACTAAACAAAATCGGTTTTTTATTTGGTCTGCCAATTCCATCTGTTTCTGTTTCTGTTATCTTCTCTCCTTCTTATGAAAACCGTTTTAAGCGAAGATGATTCCTTTACCACACAGTTGCATGAATATATATAAATATGAACTTTCCATTGTTAAAATGATCCACAGTGAAGAAATATGTGTCCGGATTAAATGTAAAGTTCACTCAAATACTCTGAAAAATATGTTTAACTATTTAAAATTGACTGCAAAAGGGTTACCACTGAGTAGCACTACCAAGCATAATTAAGGAGTCTGGCTCTATCTAGGTTGTAAAGTGAATGTCCAGATTCGGATTGTATTGCCTCAGGCATGAATTAATGATACTTTTTGTATTTACTAATCACTGGCCAACAGTTGACTATTATCTGCAACTTCACATCAGTATGTAAGTCATCAAATATCAAGTTGTTCCACTGAACATGTTGTTCCACATTGTTTCCATCTTGTACTTATTTTCCCTTCCAGATTGGCTTTGCAGTTGTGTTACGTGTTTTCCACGTATTGCAGGTCAATCCTCAGTACAATGGCATATTTGATTACATTCCAGTGCCTGAAATAAAAATCATAAAATATAACAGAACTAATAGGAATGAGATTTTCAGATCAATTATTTTAAAAGCCTGTACAATAACATATATAGAAATTATTCAAAAACTATTAAGTGCCACACCATTTTAAGGCTGCATCCTCACAGATTTACTGTTTTGACACCTTTTTTATTTTTGTCTTTTAACAAGCAAATTGGCAATTATTGTGCAAATGCTAGAAAGTTATATTAGACTGCTGACATAATATCAGATCACAGCCTTTTATACCGGGTATTCAAGTTTGAAAATTTGCTATAAATCCTTCAATTTAGTCATAAAAGGTCACACAGTCATAATATGACAGATTTCAATTGTTTGGAAAACTGCTGAAAAAATCATTTTTCCATATTGCTTTAAGCCATCTATTTGTATACATTTAATTTAAATATTCACCTCCCTTACTACTTTAATATCAATTGAAAGGCTTTTGAGATACGACCAAGAAGAACTGTCAATCTGTGAGAGAGCAGCTTTAAGCTTTGGACCAAATTTAAGATTTGATGTAAAATGAAATTGTTATCATGTTAAAATTCCAATACAATGTTGATATAACCATCATTCTTTGTTGATTAATCGTACAAACATGCAAGTACATTTTGGTTAAAACTAGTAGGGTACTTAATTGTTGAATAATTGTCCGAATAAAAAAACACAACCATTACCCCTTCTGCCATTTTTCATCAGAACAAGCCAGGAATTCAGAGCCGGTCGCACCACTGGAACCATACTGCCCTTTGAAAATAACGATAAGATTGAAATTTAAATGTCTGCAATATTCATTGACACAGTAAATATGTCAGCATCTTGCAATATTTCTGCATCACCACCAACGGTTCATATTTTAGAATTTAACCTTGAAAGAAATGTGTGCTGGTTTTTGTGTTCAAACCCATTTTGCTAGACCACTAGCATGATGATCTAATTTATTTTGAGAGCTATATTAGTGAACAGGCATCCAATTGTGCCATTACATTGAGCTCTCAGTTATCAAAACACTCTACAACTTTGATGAATAAATGTGTTTAACTACAATTATGTCACTAACAGTCAAAGATTATATTTGGAGAAGAGGTATGTTTTAGCACGAACATATAAACCGAAAGTCTATGGTTAAACTTAAAGAAAAGTAAATTTTAATTATAAAAAATGAAGTTTGTAAAAAATGAAGTTTGTAAAAACACTGTGTTTATGCACCAGTCAATTGTAACCAAGGCCCCCCAGGTCCGGGGAATAGTGGGGACTTTTGACTTTTGGTCCAGCCAACCCCGACTTAAATCCTTGCCCTTCGGGAACGTACAGATGGTCAAATCCCCGCCAAATTACCCTGCACCCCAGAGACCCTAGGTAAGGTTCATTCCCCACTATATTTATAGCGAAGACAAAACCAACGCATTCACGCGGCACTGCAGGGCCACCTGGTTACAAATGACTGGTGCATTATAAGAAAGTCTTACCTATTATCAATCTAAGTAAAGTCAGATTCAGACTTATTTGTATTTCAAAGAAATCAAATTTATAAAGAATTTGTGTTCTTAATTTTACCACTGGTCAATGGAGCTCAAAAAATATTATTTACTATCTTAGGATCTGTCAATTGGAAGCAGACTTGACCCCACCCACTAAAAATAAAAGACATTTCCATTAAGTTTCTCATATGGGCACTTTTTATGTTTTAATAAAATATATCAGGTATATAAAATAACACTTACCCACAAATAGGTGGTAATAGTTCTCCCCTCTTCTTGTCTTTGGTCTAACATATCGCTTGGGTGTTTGAACATCTCCTTGGTAGGCCATGATGGATCTTATTATTTCCGAGACCAATTCCTGTTTGATACTGGCCGAGGTATTTTAGGAACTCAATGCTCCAGATGCCTGTGATTTCCACCATAGTACAAATGGCAATTTCAAAGCAAGGGGAAGTAACTTTTCGGTGATTAGTTGGAGCTAGCATTGATAAGCTCATCTTCAGTTTCGTAATCAAATTCTAGTAATATCAAATCACGGTTTGAACTTATGCAATAGACACATTCCGATTTGCAATTTAAGAAGACAATTTGAAATCAAACGAAGTAACATTTCAGTGATAAGTTGACATTTACATGTTTAGTTTCGTAATCGAAATCGAGTTAGGCGTATTGCGGTTAGGCGTTTAGCGTTAGACACGTAGCGGTTTGGCGTTTAGCATTAGACACATAGCGGTTTGTAATATCATGAAAATTGTTAGCTAGTTACAGAAATGTAAATTACGATTTAACACTTTATTACAACGAATTAAACAATACATGAATGGAATGTATTGAAACAGATTATTAATAAAGCATATAAATGTTAACAAATTGCCAATTTCATTTTTGAACCGAATACCGCTCCATAGATATTTCGATGGAATTAAAGCGGAGCTTTGGTTCCTTTCTCATGCAAATGAATGTAGTTTGCGTTTAATTCATTATATACAAAGTTATTTCATTGACGTAATTTTCAAAACAATATGTATTTACACTGAACATCAAATTGTTACGATTTTGTATAATAAACTCGTGAAGCATTGTTTTACATATTTATAAACAATGGCGTTTAAATTGGCTGAGATTTCAGACCCAAACATTTATTTCAATTGTAGCTTGTTTTAACGACAAACTGAATGCGATACCCGATTCCATCTTCACTTGCAATTTTCGTGCAATTACTGCAATGCCGATAGTATTTACTTTCCAGATGCTGTTTTGAGAATATACCGTATGCCACCAAATATATTTATTCTCTTGTCCGGGCTGTGACGGAATAAAATTCCGTTGCCCTTAATTAGCAATTTCATAAATCCCGACAATTCCATTTAGAAGGGGAAAGTGCAGGGTGGACATAAATATTGAAATGGTTAAGTGATACAAATAAACAAATATGTACAAGATTCTACAATAAGCAGCCATTGGAAAATACAAAAACAACTACAAATGATTTAATGTTTAATCTTTAAGTAGTTATTTTCTGAGTGTACAAGCCGAGCACTAAAACGCTCGTTTAAAGAACAACTTTTACTAATGCAAATTGAATTAAAGATGTAAATTTTAAACTTAATTAAAAACTAGGCTTACTCAAGATCCTTTTGAAATGTTTGTTTGTCTTCATCGTCCATGGCGATTTATGTTTTCTGAAAAGTACGAAAAAAAAACCAGGAAGTAATTAACACAGTCTTTATTTTTGCCCAAATGCTACTACTTTCGATTTCATTTTAGAGTCATGGATCTTGAGATTCAATGGTTATATCTTATTGCGATGTTACAACACTGATATAACCTATCGTTATTACAAAAAAATATTATAAATTTTACAATAACCTTTAACAAATTAAATTTATATTCAAAGTACGCTATGTATATGAAACTGTCAAGTATAACCAAACGATTACCTGAATATTAAACCATTACGGTGACCTCAGTTGTCGTATGTGTTTGCATACGCATTGTTTAGTCTATACACTTCACTATTATTTATAACGTCTAATTTAATCTGGTTCAGACAGATACGTTAACATATCATAAATAACCACTCAATCCATTTAAGGACGTTTCAATAATCAATAATGGTTTAAATGTGTTGACTTATCCGGTATTGAAATCGGATCTATTTCCGTGAATAGAAGGCAGTTTTGTAAGTTATGTATTCGATGAGTAATGCATTTGAAAGGCGTTATGTTTTATCTTTGATTTTATATATCATCACAATGCAATGTTAAATGTTTGTCGATGTAAATGCAATCGGGACATTAACGTCGTAATACGCCTTAACTCCTTTGACAAATGTTGAAATAATCTCGCGAGATTGACTTAAATGGTTGTTGTTTACTTTGCTTAGCAATCGGAATACTCGGTCGCTATCCTTAAAGTTAATACTGATTGAATCACGATATTTTAAAGTAGTTTGGTACAATTTTGAAATAGATCGATGAATCGAGAGTGTCTCTTTTTTGGCAAAACTTGTGTTGTGTGGATCGAAAAAGGTATTAATAGAATGTTTTTCCTTTTTACCTTCTTTAGTATTTACCTGTTATATAAGGTATATATGTAATTTTGTTTGCTAAAATTTGCTCAGATGGATTATATATTTATTATAACATTGATGTCTCTTCAGGGGGTGTTCGTCTTGAAAGCGTGTAATCTGAAACGGTTGGGGAACAATGGATTCTTAATCGTCATCGGGATACATCTGGAGTGTAATCTTGTAATACCAGGAATGCCACGTTTACACGTGCAACCGCTATGCGATGCCATACTTATGAAGATGTTTTGTTACATCAACACATGAATTCTTACCTAGAAATCATTGTCATGAATCACTACTGGAAACATTTATCATTTATGTCCAAATATTGAACCATTGAGATCGGAAATAGCCATTATCTGTTTGCAAAAAATATTGCTATAATATAATTTAAAACCAGTGTAATTTAAATACAGTATTTATACACTAGAATCAATTAATTTGGGATGGATATAGATATATATATCGCACTTATAGTTCCGTTGCTGGAATAACAATTTCTGAATAAGTTTGCTGAATCTCTATTACTCAAGGCCAGCACGCACTAGACTTTTGCATCTTGATGTCGCATTATTGCGTTGCGTTGCCAGGAGATTGCGGATATATTTTGCGAGTTTTGCAATGGCTATTGACAATAGAATCTTTTAAATGCTTACCGTAGTTGTTGTTGTTTTTTATTTTGCTAAACAGTCTTTTCCAGCACGGATAGGCCATAGGACACTATTGCATTAGCAAACTTTTGTATATACACAAAATACAACGGGTCAGTCTAGCCTCTCTCGGATTGCATGGTTCCCACTCGGACTTTTAAGAATCAGAAAATGAATAAGGATTAAGGGTTTAGTGAATTTGACATCGCCATCCTGCCTAAAAATAACGAATCATCTCCTTAATGTCCTTTTAGGAAAGTTTTGACGAAACGTACTAACCACTTTATTTTAAAAAATAACTACAAATGGCCTTGATCAACTCTAGGCTATTCATTCACTGTCTTTTAAATTAAACTTTGAGTATGATGGCAAACAAACTTCAACAATGTCTGCTGTACAATGTATAGAATTGACAATAAACGTACACGGTTAAGGTAATTGGTTATTATGTCGATGCAGTCAAGATAGAAGTATGGCACGATGCAAATAAAAACGTCCTGCTACTCATATTTTCAATAACGTGATGATTGTATGCTAAGTTCATTTTTTCCGGTAAGAGTCTTTGGATTAGTTTCATCAAATGATACAAATGTCCAGATACTAAGCGATACGGTTAAGCAACAAAGCTTACATTTTGGAATTGGCTCTCTAGGGTGGTAACGTTCATGTGAACCAATTAATACATTTGTAAGGTAACTCTTCCGTCCGCATCACAAACTTATGGGGTTATATTTGGAAAACTGACGTAAACGTTCCATGAAGCCCACACCAAACACATGTTTTGTTTGTCGGATTCACCGCTCATAGTATTTTGAATGCAATAAGTATAACTTTCTTTACTCCACGGCTCACACAAATACCACAGATGCATCCTTGTATAGTAATTTTACATCAAACAACGCAATCGAACATTATATTAAGTATTCAATTTACTCATATGAGTGTTTTTCGTCGAACTCGTCGAACAAATCATTGTAATAAATTAGCCTAACAGGAGCTTTTATGTCAATGGAAGTTAAAAAGTTCGGTACGACAGTCTGCAATCAGGGATCTCCCAACAGTGGCATTGAAGATTACACACTCATTTATCAAAGAGCTTGTTTAAAGTAATCGCCTCAGTCATTTCATTAAAGGAAAAAGAGATTTTCAAGTTGGTTATCTCACGGTACATGATTTAGGAGTTTATAACCTGTAGCCACTATGGGAACCGTCATAGTTGCAGTGTAGGTTCGCATTTAATGTCACCTAGAGAGCACCAAAACCTATATTTCACGAGCATCGTTGCCATTTGTATTAAGTTTATTTTGGTGCTCATCAGAAGGCAAACATTCCTTACGATCGTATGTGTAAAAATATTACCTGACAGTATAATTTTTTTGTAGGCTGTAGGCCGCAGGCCTGCATACTAACACATCGCAATCAAAATCAGGTATCGTCTGAACTACTATTTGACATGACGTTTTAAAAGAATTAACGGGGTTACAAAACGGGACGAATTGTTTAATGCGGTTTAAAATAGTGCAAATTAAACCACTTACGTTTATAAGATTGCATCGCTAATTCAAAATTGAAAGCAAGCCAAAGAATCTTAAACCTACCACACCTATCTTGGTTTACTCTAGCAATAAACCTGTTGGATGAAAGCAGTGTTCATGTTTACTTGAACGTATAGGTTGGTCAGTTAATTGTATTAAACAATAATGAATTTAAATAACCTATACTTATGAGTAATGACATGCATTTAACGGTTACAGTTTGGGGCCACTGAAAATATTTTTTATTTGATTGATTGTGAACAGAATTGTAAAAATGAAGTAAAATAAAGCTTGTCGCACCTACAGCTTTTCAACGCTTTCAGCCCTTTCATTTAGAATAGCGCGCCAAATAAGGAAATAACGTCGATAAAATTTTATCAAAGCACTGAGAACACTGTCGTTTGGTACGTATGTAACTGTGGACAGTGAATTTATTTCACGGTTTATCTCTAAAAAACACTAGAAAGTATATACTGAAAACAAGGCCTTCGGCTGCAGTCACAAATTATTCAGCGTACATGCATGTTTAGTTTCTCCATCTGCTTTTTCAATTGCATACAATTGGTTTGAACAGCTCTAAGGCAAGGGAAATACTGGTTGACGATGGTAATCGAATTGAATAGTAAAAAGTGGTAAAACAAACAAACAAACAAACAACATATTTTGAAAGGTTTATATCTCGGACACAATTATTTTTTGGTCATAATTTACATATGATTAATCAGTCAGCAATACTATCAGGTATAAAATGTATTTGGGCACCATTCCCCCAGGCATCCAGTCGTAACGCGTTTTCCAAATAAATGGCCGGCTCGAACTCGATGTAAAGGACCGATTTTGTTTTACTCTTTGTAAACATTGCAGGTTGGCCCGATATTCACGAGGCTCGAAGTATTTTGGCCGGTCCCTGTGATATCGATCTAATGGGTTTCGACTTTAATTGTTTGAGAAGCTACCAGACAAATAACTTATTAATTTAGACTAATTTGATTGATAAGACACCCTTTAATAACAAACAATTTTATGGGAAAAAAGTCTACGTTTTATAATCGGACCAGAACTGCTCGCTAACATAGCATATCTCACAAAATGCTATTCACAGTCACATTCAAACAACCCGATATTAGGCTGTGCAATAAATGTATTAGTCACTGTTTGTAGATACTTATTTGTCATATCTAGGAAAGTGTCAGAGATTAACGAACAATATTCATAATTGCGATATAAAAGTGAAAGTAGTGTATGCCATATGCTTTTAACCCTATGTGAATAAAACAAGTATACGAGTACATGCACTTTGTTTTTATAGTATTACACATATACTGAAATGTTATTTTAGTCCCATAGATAGAGCACTCAATACTATAGATCTTATTATTGATATTTCAACATAAGGTCCTTTTTCAAACAGATGTACAACTTTGTAAAAAGGTTTCTGACTAATATATAAAGAAAACAAGAGTCTCTGAAGGTCCTTTCAATTCTTCTTCCCTTGTGCAACCACTAAAAGGCATCGGTCCACCTTTATGTAGATAAATTGGAGGCCAGACAATGTAATGTACGAGGGGTCCTGTCTTTGTGTACGGCTTGTATACGTTCATGTCAAAACGCATATTCTCCGAAACCTCCATAAAGCCGATGTAAACAGGTGGGTTGTGCGAACGGGCAGTCCAGCAAAATCGGGAGCATTTCAAGACAAATTCACGTATTTCGTCGGCTTGGTTTCGACCCATCTCCTTGAGCACAGCGTTACGTATTGCCTATTGAGTTACAATAATAAATTGTTTTGTTTTTTTGTTTCACAATGAATATGTATTCCTTGATTTTACCTGTTATTTAGTTAGTAAATTAACAAAATAAATTATATTAACGGAAAACTTTCGGCAGCGACCATCATTGGCGAGCAAAATGTAACACGAATTTTAATGTCATAGGGGCAAAATTGTCGCGCTAGGTTTATTATTCATCTTGTGGTGTATTCCATCAGCATAACGTGACCTTAAACACGCTTCATGAAGTTATACACATGGATAAAACACTAAGAAAAATATATAATTCATTTAGTGCAGGTGAAATAAATCCAACTGACTTCGTTTCAATGTCAAAGCTAACTCAGGTAATACAGGGGGGGGGGGGGGGGGATCGAATAAATCCTAAATTTTCTGATAACATACGCTGTCACCACGTTTCACTATCTTTTGATGAACGATAATTATAATTATAAATCAATGTACGAAAAAGTGAACTCAGTTTTAACGTTTAATAATAATAACGTTAATCATGAATTAATAATAAACTCTTTATTTACTGTCTAAATCAATGAAGATGTTGTCGCCGAAGACCTCAAACATTTTAACATATTTATGCGGCACAATAACGTTAGTATTCATTATAAACTCGAAATGGGGGATCGTGTTTAGGTATAAAGAAATAAGAAGAGTAGTGTTGAATGACATTTGTATCAGATCATAGCAGTTTTCTCTGTAAAATTACCGGTAGTAGGTATAACTTTGAGGCTTAACTCTTTAAAATGATTATATTCCAGTACGTGAAATTAATAGTGCTTAACATATAAGAATAACAGTAACTGTCGTCATCTCTTATATATGTTCTTGATAGTATGAATCGTAACACTATTACTTGGCAATAGATCATAGTCACATCAGATTCAAATACTTACCTCGGTTACTTGTTCTGCCATGTCAGATTGTACCCTGCGTCTGATGTCCTCAATATTTTGCTTTTGCGCTCATCAAACTTGAATTGAATGACTTCACATTTCTCTTCATATACTACCTATAATACAAGCTATTCTAGTAAAAAATACTTATACCAACCAATATTTCCATCATCTTAACAGGAACCAATAATAAGATTTCGTCGTTGTATGCACGTTAAGTTCAAGGGTTCTAACTTAACACGTGACCCATCAGCTGTTGTAGTAAACTATATGATAAAACTAATTTTCGACATTAATTAACAAGCATGAAAGCAAGAAATGAATGAAATAAATTCTAGGAATGTTTAATTGTAACTGTAAACTAGAAAATAAAAAAGGTTAAGCTTGTCAGCGGCGTGAAACATTTGTTATTTAACACTAACCACAATTGCATGAGTATATAATGCTATTTCAAAACTGTAGTGAAATTGTCATCATTCAAATGTATATCTTTATATTAAAAAGGTTAAGTGAACAGGCTATTGAACAATTTGTTTTGTCGACACATTTTCGCTATCGGGCACATTGATAATAAAAAGCGTTTATAAGGCCGTACCATCATATTTCACCAATCATTTGTTTCTAATGTAGAGAGAATAATTAGACGGATATTAGTCATAACCGATAGCGTGGCTTAAAATACAAGTGCTGGTCTTAACACCGTGCTTCATAGCCCGTGTTTAAAACCGAGATACTGAAAAAAAAGAATAGACAATATAAAGTGTCAATATCGATAAATAGAATATGGTTTTATTGTTTGGATCATTGACCTTTATTTGAGCTTTATGTGTCAGCGAAGATAAACAAGCATTATCTAAACAAACCATCAAAACAAAGTGTACGATAATTTGCTAAACGTATTTTATTTGGTGGGACGTTAAATGAAATACTCTTTTTGTAGTGAAATGCGTTTTTAGCGAAGTTAATACTAGTTTTGAATGTGCCCAATTTTGTATTCAAAACCTGCTGTTTGACAAAAGGAACGATTCTATTCTATACTGAAGGACTTGAACATTTCACACCACTGCATTTTGTAATTATTTATATCTAAACTATATGGAGTCTGTAAAGTAACTCAGTAAGTATATTGCAAACTTTGTATGGTTACCTTTTCAGCTGACAAAATTGACCATAAAATATTCAGTTTCTGGACTGAATCTCCTGTCAGAGCTTTATCTTTAAAACACCACAAGAAACAATTGTATAACCAATATAGCAATCTCTTGGCATTTTCGATTGGCGTTTCAATATACACATAAACACCGTATGTCTGTAATTTCAGTTTAAGACACCACCGGACTATCGCTAGAAGCTGCATTATAGTTTCAGTTTTAGGCACGTTACATTGTAGGCCAGACATGGTGCCAGACAAACCTGCTTTGTTTATTAATTTGCATCTTTGTTTACAATACACTCGCGCAAATATGTTTAAAGGTCCTTAATCTTGCATTTAGTAGTAGTGATTGTCATCGTAAGAAAAGGTCGTAGGCCAACATCCACACATGGCCTATGCGCCTCACGTGTTGAGATATATTACATATGTGCACCAGGCATCAACACTCAGTCGTGTATATTTGCTGCTGAAATATATTGAAGATTTACCTTCACCATATGGTCTGTGTTTATTTTTCTTCTGGGTTGACACTTGTTGTTTCTTGATCAAATTTCCCATCTTTGCCTTTACCAAATTCGGAGTCGACCTCAGTCTATAAATATTTTTATTACAAAGCGTTGTATCCTGTTCGTACACAAGACCCAACAACCTTATTCAATACACAGTGTGAAAAATAGCAGCTAATTATCGATGTAAGAATTTTTGTTTTGTTAATACGTCCGGTTGTTATATATTTATTTAACTCGGACTAGTAAACTCCTGTTGAACAGATAGTTTCAACAAATATAGAAAACTGTAAATGGCCAAGTAATATATCATTTAATAGGGTTGCATCGAAATGGTCAAGGCCTGCAACATCAGTATGAAATATACCAACATCAATTACATGTGTTACTAAAACGCAGGTTGAAGATTCACGTTTCAATTTTATTTGTGTTTCTTCTTCAAACATGATTAACGATTAAATGCATACGCAGTTTCTACAGGAAGAAGCACAGTAGCCAAATATGTATCAAAGACCCTAAATATACACTGAACGAGAGACGCACGGCATACACACAAAACAGACATTCCATACATGCAAATTACTAAAATATTTTCAAAACCAAATGTTCGGTTCGCATATTTGTCTTTACTTTTATTAGTAATTGAAAACATAAAACAAATATAGGCAAATCAGAGCAACTATCAACCTACGGACATGAAAACTAGCTATAACATATCATATAAACAGAATAACGATCTATCATTACTTAACGACCAGTTACAGACAAAAAAGACAGAGCAAAAGGTCCCTACCCTAAATATAACTCTAGCACGCATTAGTAGTACATAGAGAAAGAATAGGATAAGGGTCAACGTGAGAAGAAAATGCAATTTAATTATTTATGTTATGCGTAGGCAATTTATAAATAGAATAAGACTACCAAGCCAAATGGTGTGCCCAAACTTACCAATGAAGTGTTCTCGCTTTGAGTCGTATTGATATTTGCATTGTCTATGGGAGGTTTTTCTTCGGTAGCTGTTCCATCGATCGTTTTACCATCGGTTTTGTTTGGCTTTAACTGGTTGTCCCTATTCCCATTCTTGCTTTGACTTGGGCTGGTACCTTTATTTTCTTTTGCATGATTCCCATGCGTAGCTAGTGCATCGCCCTGTTCACCATCGTTTTTCATCGATGTGGATTGCTCAGTCTTACAATACTTTATCGGTCTATTAACAGCTGAAAGGTTTTCAAACTTACCTGATGCTAGATCATCTATCGTGCAGTCAGGGTTTTCTACGTGTGTATCAACACATTTTAACGCACGTTCGTCAGATTCACGTTTTGTATCAGTTGGACCTTTTCTTACATTGAACCTGACAACCATTTGTGTAAGACCATCTGTAATTGCATTGGTGTGTCGATTGGTTACGTTTTCACAAATTGTATCAACATCCTGCAAGTCAATACGAGTTTTGCAATGCAATAAACAGTATATTCGGTCAATATTGAATGAACTACGGAGCTAGACTATGTTGTAAAAACAAAAACTTTCACATTATTAAGTGTTATAGCAAACAGTTTCAAAGGAATAGTATATTCAAAGAATATCTTTTTAGAAACACGACATAATTTAACATCTTTATAGCTGTTTAAAATTCTTGTCAGTTCCTTTAGTAACGACAATATAATAAGTGGAAAATAACAAGAAATAACCTTCAATATCATAAGCATAAATTGAATTATTTTCTTCGTCATCCACCAGAGTCTCATATGCGTCTGTCCACTCGTTATCATATATCTCACTGAATTGTTCTGCTAGTTTTGTTGAACGATTTGGATCTCCCAATTCGGCAATATTTGGGTTTATGTAAGTAATATCAGCAAATTTGCTCAATCTGTAGGTGCAAATAAGAAACAAGAAAGAGGCTAGTTTCAAAGCTATGCTTATTTGCAGTATTTTTTTAAATCATTACTACGTACTAAGATTTTTTCCTCTCTTATATTAGTATTATGGATGTTTACTGGGATTTTACTATGCACAAATTTTAAGCAGTTGTATTAATTATCTCGTCTCTGAAGAAAGTTTCAAAAGGCATTTAACGTTGAAATGAACAAACGGTGCTTTTAATATACTGGTCGTTTTAGATTTAAATAATAACATAAACATTAGAACCGCACATAACACGCCAACGCTTATCTTTGTCTACTTTCTTCGGTCTAACCGAGCATATCTCAATAAATAGTAACGACAATGTTTTTGGCCTTGATGTATATGTGAGTTTGTCTCTGGCAACACGTGTATCAATATTTATATGAAATAACTAAATTAATTGAATATCTCAAACGGTTTTTCAATTGTGAACATTTTAAAAGATTTCATTCAACAACGACAATGCCAACGACGCTAAAGACACCAAGGCTATCACAATTACCCGCCTTTTTCTTCACATCTGTTTGAAAAAAATACATCAATCGATGTGTGTATGTGCTCAAACCTTAAAACAAGATCTTTCTTCTCTTGGTCAAGCTGATATCGAGCTTCTCGAGAATCATGAAGTTGTTTTGCAGAATGTTCATACTCCCGACTGTATCTCTGACATTCAGCATAATAGCGTATTGTTTCTTCATCCTTTTGCTGGTATGCAGAATGCCAAGATGCATTTGCATTGTAAAGTTGTTGCTTTTCCTTCTGCAATCTGCTAATGTCATCATGTTTTCTTAAATGTTAAAAAAAGACAAACTAAAATGTATGTCATTAATTTACCTGATAACCCGACCAATGCAATGTTTAATTTCTACATTTAACCAGTATATTTGCCCCATTTAATGTCTTTACTAATAATGGCAAAATATTATGACGAGTAACACAGTAACAATACTTACTGCCGCAGTTTTCCATAAGATTAGCTCTTTCCCTGAAAATCAATTTGAAGAAAAGATTTAATGTTCCGTAGAATAACAATATTTAGATTCTCAACATACGTACTTCAAAAGGACGATTATGACATTTACATATAATTGCATTTTGTGTTAAACCATTATCCATTTCTCGAAATAAATCAAACATTACTGACGGATCTGTCTTATACCAGGTACATATTTTATTATACCCTCTATGTTTTTTTTATTGTTTCAATTCACATTTAAACTCATAACCAAATGCTATTTATCGTTGATCGTAATGTAACTTCATGCTTGACTTTTAAAAAAAAATGTATTATAAAATGGGTATTGCATCTATTACAATTGCGCATCTCACCGTTGATTCCGCATGTCCTTTGCGGCGAATTCGTCCATGGCTTTTGAATTGCATTTAAACTTGTCTATAGCTTGTTTCTGTTCTTGACAATTTTTCTCACTCGTACTTAACATTGTTTTAAAAAATTGCAGTTCCTTTTCTTGCTCGGACAATTTGCTCCTCGTATCTGTCAAACTAACAAGAACAAATGATGTATAAACAACTAATGTTTTGAATAAAATACTGCATATATACGGTGCTGTCTCACAATTGCAGAATATTCTACAATCATTAAAAGAAAAACACACAAACGATAATGAAATAAGATAAACCTAGGATTTTTGTCTTTAGGATTTAGCGTATCTAATAGTTCGGTCGTATAAGTGCATACGGTCGCCTCGAACCAATGGAGTGACACGACTGTCTCCACAAGGGTTGAAAAATAACTGGTATATAACGTACCTACTCATTTATTATCCAAATGGTTTGAGTCAATAATACAAAATAGTTCTTATTTAAATACCGACTTAAGACAATGGTACAGGGAAATAGTTCCAACATATTTTAAATATGACCTTAAGTCAACCGCATTGCGTTTCAGACAGAACGAGTATATATAGTTGACTATTATTCATTATTTAATCAACATATTTATATAATAAATATAACCCGAGCAAGAACTAAACTTGAATCATGAATTATAATTTAGACTAACTTCGTAGACAAACTTGTAGGAGAACGTTTTAAGAGTTTCTAAGTGGATATCTGATCTGAGACTGGTTGGGAATCAATGACGATAGATATTCGGGTGTCATGCCTTTGCTTGTCTTATAAAAACGCCTATGTTTTTTCTTCTAAGTGCAAGGTTGTCCTATTTCAAATCATCCATAAGACCCTGCATGTTACACAGTTTTGTGGCACCGGTAACCTTCCTTGCTGTCTCGGTCTGAATTGCCTCGAGTTCACTCAAAGACCTTCCTTTTGTACCAATCATTCATAATTTACTTTTCGGTGAACAAAACAAGGAGATATTTCTGTGTGTGCATAGGTTTATATTCAGTTTAAGGAGGTTCGATGCTTGATCAGGTCTGTTTGGATAATCACGCATCTTTTTTAAGCATCTTGATCGGATAGGAATTTTATAAGTTTATTGAACAAAATAACTATTAGGAAAGGAATTTACATAAGTTTTTAGTAACTTATTTTCAATCTTTATTATTTGTGGTGTTGTAAAATAACTTATACATGTAAATTTAAAATAAATACTGTGTAAACTAAACAATTAAATTATTTGACGCGATACCATGATTGGATTGGTCAGTCTAAATCGTGTAACAGTTTGGAAATTCGGGTACAACAGGTATTGTAAAAGAACTCAATGGAATGGTGAATTTATTTTTAAAATGTACCTACATTTATTGTATGTGTTATAAAATAATAAAACTCGGTAAACCGTTCTTATGTTATTAGTATGACACAAATAGCCATGAATTCAAGCAACAAAATGCATTTAAACAAACTGTTACATAGCGTTAAACCTCACCATGCATGCACATATTACACTCTATTATTTAATACATACTTTTTTTCTTTGATGATCATTTCCTCCTTGAGTTTTTCGAGTACCTTCTGTAATCCGTCAACATTTTCTGAAAATCTTAAAAAAATAAAAAGGTGCTGCTGAATGCTGCATGTCCGCAAACTCGTTAATGAAATTAACAAAATTGAAATTTCAAATTGTTATTAATATCCTTACCCTTGAACTAAAAAATTCTTTGAAAACCATTATAGAATAAGACAATATCCTTACAAACAATTAAAATTGGATGAAATATTGTAAATAAATCTTAAATGACATAGGGCTCCTCCGTACATTTTAATGTGTATGTACTTAAAACAAGGGTCTTTATGAATGTTTTGTATATTGTTATAAAGTATTTAAAAGTCATCTGAACACAATATAAACGTCGTTGTCAAATACTGGTAATATTTAAATTTAAATATTGTGAACTTTGAACAGCAATTTTAGAACTTTTAAATAAAGTCGAATACGAAACGACTTTGATTTTTCAAAAAGACTTGCAGATGGAAATGATACCTATACATTTAAAAGGTTCTTTGCACATCATTATATGTGATATACGATATACCTTATTTCTGTTTCCTTTAATTTTGAAAATACAGCATTGACCTCTTTTTCCTTCTGTTGGCAGGTCTTTGCAAAGTCCACACAAACATCCTTCAGCGATTTTATTTCCCTTTTAACCTCATTTTGGTACAGCCTGCAAGTTATATTGTCCTTCTGTTAGATATAGAGGATAATTGTTTGTTTCAGAGTAAGGTCTTGATATATTTCACCGAGTGAGCATCAAAGGATTTATTAGACGAGTGGCGTAGTATTTGGTGCTCCCGAGGTGAACTATATTGCGATCTTGCAGAGAAAAACCCCACTTTTTTATTTTTATTGTATGCCAATAAATGATGTAAAATGACATTTAATGGTTGTTTTCAGAAAGGTGCGCCAAATTGAATGCGAATTTCTCCTCATCGGACATGTTGTCCTTGAAATAATGTTCCAATCTTGTGCAAGCTTTCGTTTGATTTGGAATTGACAGCGGAATTCAAATTTAAAACAGCGAACACTATCGAAATGAAATGTTATTTCCCGTTTGAAGAAGCATAAAATAAAATGTGGTGCAAGTTATAACGTGTATATAAACATATTTTTCTTGAAAATCTATGCAAATGATTCAACATGCTCTTTTGTTTAGGTGATTCCGATATATATATTTCTTGTTAAACATTCTATAGTATATAATGTTTTAGTCGATACTTTGGATTGTTACATTGGGTCAAATAACTTGTTAAGATATTGGTTATATTTGATTCTACCGTAAGCAAAAGTCTGTAGTTTGCATTTGCTTCTAATTTACACTGCCATTTATTTTACATCTATGATTTTCTGAATCAGCATGAATATGTTGTTGTTGTTTTTTTGCACAATAAATAACTGAGATTCAGATAGAAAACTTAACCCAAATCTCAAATATTGCTTGTTGTAAAATAACATAAATATAAGAATTGCATTTGTTCAGTCTGTGTTTATTTTCGTTTTGTTTTTTTTGTTCATTTGAAACACTTAACTTCAGCTATTATCAATTATTAAAATCCTCTTTTCAGCATATACTCTAGGCCATCATTTTTCCCTATTATAGGAGCTGTGACGGAATAAAATTCCGTTGCATTTGATAACTTATTTAGTGGATTCCAACTGTTCCATTCAGCAACCATAAGTGGCGGATGGCTATTGATATAAAAATGTTCAGTGAAAATAATATCAAATATCAATCATAAACATATGTACGCAAGTCTACATCCGACAACCAATGACAAATTCAAATACAACTTCATACTATTACGAATTTAATGTTTTTGTTTAAGATATTTCACATCCGGTTTAATAAGCCGATCGCGTTGTGTTGGTTTGTAGCACAACTTTAAAGTAATTGTATTTAAGTTGGAATTCTAAAATTAAATAAACTTACTCAAAATTATTTGTAAATTGTTTGTCCTCTTCATCAGCCATTGCGATTTCAGTTATCTAAAAATGAAAAACAATAAACTAGGAAGTAATTAACGCGGTCTTTAATTCGCTAAACAGCTGCTACTTTCGATTTCATTTAAGTGACTTAAGGTCAATAAGAAGGTTATAAGTAAAATATGTATGTCGGTATGCGCCCGTTATCATACAAAACAAACTTTTGTTTCTGCATGTGTAAAATGTACAATAATCTTTCAAACTTCAAAATCTATACGAAAATGAACGATAAGTCCAATCGTTTACCTTAATATGAATCCATTAACTTCAGGAGTCCTATTTTTCGTTCAAGTAGGTGTTTGGTTTATCAGTAAAGATAACCACTTGATTCAGTACACCGCCAATCTGTATCTTCATCAGGCAGGTGATAATACGAAATGATTTTATACGAAAACAACAATCGATATCATATCATATAACCATTGACTTCGTTTGAAGACGTTGAATTAACATTCCTTGTTGGAGTGTGTAAAATGTACAATAATCTTTCAAACTTCAAAATCTATACGAAAATGAACGATAAGTCCAATCGTTTACCTTAATATGAATCCATTAACTTCAGGAGTCCTATTTTTCGTTCAAGTAGGTGTTTGGTTTATCAGTAAAGATAACCACTTGATTCAGTACACCGCCAATCTGTATCTTCATCAGGCAGGTGATAATACGAAATGATTTTATACGAAAACAACAATCGATATCATATCATATAACCATTGACTTCGTTTGAAGACGTTGAATTAACATTCCTTGTTGGAGTGCGCTGATTTAACCTGTATCGAATCTAATTCCGTTATTGGAAGACACTATTGATAAGTAATGTTTTTTTTTTTTTATAAACGTTATTTATCACATGCTTGCCCTTGTTTTCCGTGTAATATACCCATTACGAATATATTTATCTTACACATGTGTACGATAACATATCAGATATTTCTATTGGCTAGACTAATCACAAAGGGACCTAGATATCCTTCCGCATTGTTTATAAACAAAATGGTTTAAACGCCAACAAATACTTACCTCAATGATGAAGCTGTAGACGTTGCGTACGATGTTGGCGTACATCGGGAATTTGTTATTTTTTTTGCAACTCAATGCGTCATGAAAATTGTTATAGAAATACGATTGTTGATATTCTTATATGACAAGAAAGGCAAAACTGTCGCCCAAATAGTAAATGGGATTGCATGTAGGTTGATTAATTAGTATAAATTTAATTCGACATATAACAATAGTAAGATGTAACATAATTTACCAATGCGCATTGTTTAGCGGCTTGGTAAATTAATAAAATTATTTTTTTCGGCCAAAAAAGAAGACTCGGTGACGTGACGTCAACTATATATGACGTAGTTTTAATCATATGCAGTTCAAGATTTCCGGTAAAAAACGGCAAGCGAAAGACATATCAAGTTGAAAAAGTAAGATTTTATGTTTTCCCGCGACCAGATTTGTTAAAACTTCTGTATTTTGTTTATCTATTGTATGTTTTCTATAATATTTATGTCGACAAAAAGTACATTAATTCTACCTTTTAATTAGTAAGTGTTTGTCCTATTTTGACTCTGATTTTAGAGTTTATTATATATATACTTTAATCTAGCCGCGAAGTCACACGTGTCAAAAAATGCCAAAAAATAAATTAACGAAGTTGTAACTTTCCGAAATATTTAAAGAAATATGCATTTGTTTATAAAGCTGCCACTGCAGTCTAAAAGTACATAAAATTGACTACAAATTGGTGTGCATTTGTCTTAAGTTAAATATAAACTGAATTTAACACTTGAAAATTGCAAAATCTAGCCGCGATGTCACAGCCTTTGATATTAATGTGATGTCGACGTTACGTTTGAAAACTCAATAATGTTTACGTATACGATTATATACGAACATTGCAATATAATTCACTCATAACTTATTTGTTTAGAATTAAATTAAAATGAATAATGTATAAATACTTTCATCTCCACTATTGAGATGAAGTTCTAAACTGGAGCAGAAAAAATAGCATACTATCGAAAAACACCTCAAGTAATCTATGCAACGTTAAAGCGGTTAAAAATGACGATAACGTCGTAGGACTTTCGGGAGACAAATGGCTAAAGAATCATAGTGCCAGAAAGCATCTTGTTCAAAATCTTTCTTAAAACAATGTTCCGCCAACCAGATAATGCAGATCACTAATCACAGAAATATCCAGTCAGTCAACAAATACAGCCACATTAGTGACAGACAACACGAGAACATTTACAACATCTCCATCTTGACAAACACCGGCAATATGCAATCAATGTCATTTGCTTGCGAGTTTAATCAGCTGTCGGTTACCAAAAAAACCCAAACACAAATACGAATCCTGCAGCACAGACTTCTCCTTACACATCCAATGACGGCTAAAACATCATGGTCTCTGGAAACATTCTTGGTGGAACTTTTTCAACATCAAAATCCATGCAGTACAGAGTAAGGCTTCTCTGTAATCATCTGCATGTTGTGAAACTCCATATACATTAAAAAAAACGCTGCAAAATCATTGAAGAAAGCGACAGCAAATAACATTAAATCCGTGCACACAGTAAAACTTGACAGACCGATGTAGGTCGCATAAACCGCGTAAATGCTTATACTCTTAGTGTGACGTCATCAAATTGTGTACTTATTGGGTTTTTTGGTTAAAATTGTTCGTTATTCATGTTGTTGGATATTGTACTACACATTTTATATTTGTGACTTGTTAAGCGATTTATCAGATTTAAAACTTGATAACTTTTAGCTATTTTTTGTCATTTTTATTTGGAACTATCTATATGGCGCATCGTTGACATTCCCCTCTGAGTAATTTGGCTGTCAAACAATGGGTTCAGAAAGTGGAACTAAATTGGTAAAAAAAACACCGTTTTAAGCATGTGATAAAAAAAGTTCACTCGTTGTCATTTCATACAAGATTTTATTAAACTCGTCCATGAAAGTTGTTAGTAAGCTCGCCAGAGGCTCGCTTACTAACACATTTTATCAACTCTTTTAATCAAATGACAACTCGTGTCAGATCCTATATGTATACTCGAAGACATTGTTCCAGTTAACCTCAATTATATTAAAACATAGATTAAAATAAAAAAAAGAATGAACAGGGCTATAATCAAATTTTCATGCTTTCAGAGTTTTACTTTTCGTTAATATTTTGTTAACAGCATTTGATACTCTATTTCTAGATAAAATATTTACTCTGTATTTATAAATAATTTTCTGCTTGATCGATATTGTACATAAAGATACACAATTATTTAAGAATCAGGCCCCAATTTATCGAAACTTCTTAAGCTTAACAGGCTTGGTTTATTATAATTATCAATATGTTTGTTTCTATCTAAAGCATAACAACTCTTAATAAGGTTAATATTACGCAAGTTATTGAAAGACATAAATAGTGCGCCTAGCTTAATCCTGTTATAATGGACTTAAGAAGTTTTTAGAAATTGGGGCCAGAAGACTAATTAGAAATGATTAATATGCCATATACATCTGAAATCTGACCTTTTATTCCGACTACATTGGCCTTATTAAAGTTATGTTTTATACTTGATGACATAAAAAAATAACAATCGATATATGCTTTTTTATTACAACACAACTACTGCGTCCTTGAAACAGCAAAATTATTTCACCACTCTCCCTCCTATCCTTTATAGAACGTCCTATTATTTTACAAGAAATGTGTATGGGAGTAAGTTACGGCCATTTAGTCACTGTGTTGCGAAACAATGTTCGAGTGTGATGACAATAAATCGGCAAACTGATTAGTTGAACCAGTTGCCTGACAACGTAAAGGAAAGCGGTAGAATGGAGACGCAGTCAACGTAGGAGAACGGCACGAAGTTCATTGCAAATGCTGACGTCATGGTAATCCTATTTTAATGGCGTAGATACTTGAAGCAAAGTTTTTTTTTCCGATTTAATCTCTTTTATAAAATGACTGCAAACGATACAAATGCTCACACAATAACGATTTAATGTTACGGACGAAGCTTACATTCTAGTGTGATTTCGCTTATTTGAACCAAGAACCTCAATTGTAAGGTAATCCTTACATAAGTACCTCAAACTTAAGAAGTTGTCGCTTGATATATGCCTGAAACAGTATTGTTCAGGTCACACCAAACAAATGTTTTGTTTCAGATTTACCGTTCGGATTTGTTTTTAAAATTGCCAAAATTACACCTTTTTAAGCGACAGCTAACAAAAATTCAAACAATTTATTCATGCGAAGATTTGTGCATCAAATAATGCCAAAAGGTCATAACTTGTTTAAATGTGTTAAATGAAACCGACTAGTTTTCATTTTTTCCCTCTAGTTACATTGGTTCTCGGCTAAAATACATCGATCACTAATTCAGAGTTTTGCGGTCCGCAGTCAGGGCGCTCCCAAAGCTATTGAAAATAACGTTCTTTTTCTTCAAAATCTTGTTAATATTCGAGCTTATTCTACCCTTTGATTTGTATGTGGTAAGAGATATTTTGTCTGTTAGTTGTTTCGTGGTACATGATGAAGGTGCTGATAACGTTTAGCCTCAACATTTGGGACAAAACATGGAGTAGATTTGTATTTAAGTGGACGATTACCATATTTATCACCTGGTTAGCACAAAATTATTTATTTCGTGAGTGACTTTCTTGTTATATGCCTATATTTAATGTAGTAATGCAGAAAAGCGCCATATTCTGACATCATTTCAGCAATTACTATGTTGAAATTGTGTACAAACAGTGTGCTTGCTAAAGTTCTGAATAGGACGTAGAAGTTGGCTGAAATTCCAAAACTGATGAACTATTTTAAGAGAGGTTTACTTTAGACGTACCAATCGCTTCGCACTCACCCGATATGGTTTTCAACTTTCGAGCGTGTCTTAAGGTCCGCATGCTGCAACTCATCTGATACACATTCCCTTAAGTCAGATATGCCCCGACAATGTGTAAGCTAATGAGGTAGTATTCTTTGACGGTAAGATGACCTTAAGGCATATTTAAATGATTGGGAAGGGTTACTCCATCCGTTCTAAATTATTAAAATTTAACTTTAACTTCGTGTCATTAAACATTGCATAAATAACCATTAATTTCGTTCGGAGATTTTTCAATAATCCCCATAGTTAAAGGAGTACAAAATAGGTTGATGTACAAAAAGATAATCTATGGTCATGTTCAACTGATTTGATTTTAATGATCAAAACAAAAAAGCATACGATTTAGGTACAAAGATAAACAAGCGAAATTTTGGCGCCTTTTTACCGGTTTATTTATGGCCACTAAACTATTTATTAATACAAGACATTTATGAAGGTTAACACTTTGTTTATTTATTTTTTTGCAACACATGTGAGACATATGAGCATGTTTTCATTGATTGTTTAGCAGTCAACTTTGTTTGGCAGATCATTTCAAAGGCTTTTTCAAAATACTGGGTAAACAAGAATATAAGAAAGATTGAATATATTGTACTTGGATATTATATTACTAATCCTTATTTTGTTTATTTAAACCTAATATTTGCCACTCTAGGTTATAGTATATATAAAGCATATTTCATCAGCGATAGTAGACGAGAACATGTCGATATTATGCATATCTTTAAAAATGAATTTTTCATTCTATTCTCATACTATAAAAAACATAAAGTCACAGACAGATGTTTGAATATTTTTGCAGAATATTTTGACATCATATAATGATTTAGTGCATTTCATGTATTATAACATTGTTGTTTTAGTGAATGTGTTGAATTAAATTTGAAAAAGAAAAAAAACAAAACACAAACACTTTGTTTATCAGTATGCCTATGTTATATGTTTCTTTTGTTTTAATGTTTTAAGATCAATTGATTTAAACATGAAAATGCATTGTAATTAAACAAATATTTTCAAAGTATATTATAATGTTATTAATTAGAGATTTCATAATCGCCTAGTTATTTGTCCGAGGTTAGCTATATTTGCCTGAGCCCGAAAGAGCAAAGGCAAATACAGCTGACCGAGGACAAATAACTGGGCCAATATGAAATCAACTAATTAATAAGTATTTTATTAATAAACTATTACCGTTTTGGTTAAAAACATTCTTATAACTAACTTTTGGTTTACTTTGAAGCCGTATTTTTTCCTTATTCATTTATTGTGTCTGCTGTTCTAGACTTGACTTTGCTGATTTTGACATGCATCCTTATAGTGACATTGCGAATACTTATGAATAAAACACTGTACATTGTAAGGAAGCATGTCTTTTCGTCTTAATTTTGTAAATCGTTTGCCAAAGTGTCAATTGTTTCACCTTCGTCGTCCATTTTGTCGGTGTAAAAAATCATAATAGTCGTAAAATCCTCCCACGGGTTAAATACAACTGTTATATCAAACCGTACAAAGTGGTGCAATCATTCAATAGGTTCAAGTATTCCAAATAAAGTTATAAGAAGCACAAAAATTTCAAAACAGTCGGAAAACGGAAAACAAAATGGCTACCTTTAAAACTAATTTCCAGCATATTTTTCATATTAGGCGAGTTTCAACAGCCAATGGAAATGGCCCATTTCTCAAATCCTATATTAGGCGAGTTTTGTAGCCAATCAAAACGGAGGAAACACATATTAGGCGTGTTTTGTTGATATTGGCCGAGTTTGATAGATATTGAGCGATTTCTGGCATATATACATTGTCTTCAATTGTCTGGTATTGATACCGCAATTGTCTCTGTATCTCGTCAAATACGTAATAGTTGATTAATAATATAATGTTATTAATTAGGTGATTTCATATTGGCCTAGTTATTTGTCCGAGGTTAGCTGTATTTGCCTGAGCTGCGCATACTTTTGAATAAAGCACTGTACATTGTAAGGAAGCTTGTCTTTTCGTCTTAATTTTATAAATCGTTTGCCAAAACGTCAAATGTTTCACCTTCGTCGTCCATTTTGTCGGTGTACAAAATCATAATAGTCGTAAAAGCCACCAACGGGTTAAATACAACTGTTATATCAAACCGTACAAAGTGGTTCAATCATTTAATAGGTTCAAGTATTCCAAAGAGGTTTATACGAAGCACAGAAATTTCAAAACAGACGGAAACGGAAAACAAAATGGCTACCTTTAAAACTAATTTCCAGCGTATTTCTCATAATAGGCGAGTTTCGACAGCCAATGAAAATGGCTCATTTCTCAAATCCTATATTAGGCGAGTTTTATAGCCAATCAAAGCGGAGGAAACTCATATTAGCCGAGTTTTGTTGATATTTGCCGAGTTTGGTTGATATAGAGCGAGTTCTGGCATATATTGTCTTCAATTGTATGGTATTGGTACCGCAATTGTCTCTGTATCTCGTCAAATACGTAATAGTTGATTAATAAAAACCGATAGTGTGCGCCTTTAAAGCGCGCCGATCTCTCATGTATTCGCATTGAATCTACTTCGATTACTGTACAAGTGTTTTGTTGTAAGTATAATTTATTCGATTAATAATGCTTTCGTCAATGCGTTTGAAAACCTCATATATTTTAAACCTTTAAGAAAAAGGGGATATACTCAAACTGGTAATTCTGTAACCTTTCCACATTGTTTTAGACATTTTCATTTTCAAGAACAATGTAAAGCTTTGAATAAGTAAATGCATTCGGAAAATTCACGTCGACTGACTACTGACCAATGTGAAAATAGTACGTGCATTTTGTGCTGTTTTTGCTAGTTCGACATACATAAGCATACACACAGCAATTTAAAACCAGAAAACTTACTAGGTTATAACCTAAATTTACAGGCAATGAGATCGCACAGTATACCGCTTACAAAAATTACAGTTTAACAGATACGATTTGCTTCCCCGCTTCCTGAAAGCATGTTCCATCGCAGTTATTTCGAAAATGCAAAGTAATTCCTTAAATTTAAAAAAGGCTCGCACTTTTACAGAAAAGCATATATTTTTCTCATAATCTATCCTCTCCTCCAATCCTTCTCAGAACGTTTTGACTAAACATCGTATCCACTTGATTTTAAAAATAAACTACGAAGGCTTGGTTTGAAATTAGGCTCTTTATTAACTACCTTCTAAAACAATTCTTGAATGTGATGACAAACTAACTGCAGATTTATCTGATGCACAAACTATAGGCTATCGATTTGATAATAAAAGCTGCCTGCCAAGATAAAGGACAAGGGTATAAAGATTAATAAGAAAATTGACACGATGCTTAAGACCTCAAGCTATAAATCGGTAGTTTAATGTTGTGAAGATTTTAGGCTTAGTTCGATTTATTCGGTAATTTTCTTTGACGATTTGTTTTCAAATGATTCGAATGTCACGGTATACGGTTGCATATGATTGCATCAGGGCCTTGATTTTAATATGGTGTGATGACGCTCATTTGAACCCTGACATACATCTATAACGTATTCCTCTTACTGCATCGCAAGCTTGAAGATTTTTTCGTAGGATAATTGACATATAAAGATTCGTTTAGTCCACATTAAACTTAAGCAACTAAAACCATTTTAGCAAACGTTTTTGTCTCGTTCCTATAATGCCTGCAATTGTTTTCAGCTACAAAATGCTTTTATCAGTTCAATTTGACAGGGAGTTTTCTTGGAAGCACACACTATATCCAATGTATGAAAACAAGCTTTTTCGGTTAGCTTGAAACTGCTTATTACGTTAAATCATGAACTGTTTAATACTGGCTGTCAGGGCCCATAGCATCGGCTAGGTATATGAGTAATACACATGTTACAATAAATAGTAACATTTTACTATATAAATTCGTTCCCGCAATAATGATTATCGTCTCCGCCCGTGAGATTATCACGGCACGTCAGGGCGATAATGGCATAATTGCCCGACGAAGACGAGAACGTGAAGACTGACGTCTGAATAAAAAAGGCCGCCGTATGGCAGGCAATAATTTAAATCTTTAAAGAGATTAAAATGGAACTATCAGTGCAAGAAGAAGTGAAAATTGTATAACCAATTAATGACACCTTCCTTGTTTCAGTAACGAGTACTACCCGAAACCGTACCGGATGTTAACATTCGATAAAGGTCATAAAGCAGTGAGAAAAGAAAATGTTTTGTTGAAACGTTTTGTTTTACTTTAAGAAATTAATTTTGAGAAATTATTCCAGCAGAATGGCTAGGGTCATTTAAGTCGAGATGCTTATGAAACTGCTCATAGGATCGACCCTAGCTGTGCCCACCTATTGATGAACAACAAAATCAGCCGATATTGAAGGCTTATTGAAAACACATACGAAAATGTTTGCTAATGTGATTTTCAGTCACTCGATATTTTTCACTGCTAATGCCATTCAAAACCATTTTGTTATTTTTCATTTTTAAACTACATGCCAATCATAAGACAAATATCCTTTATTACCTCACAAAATAATCTTTAAATTATTTGAAATCATTGACAAATAACAAAACATATGTATTATACAGGATAAGACATGGTTGACCATGGCTTTTGGTTGATAATTGCCCCAGTGGAAGGAATAATTGCCCGCCCAAAACCATGGTCAACCATGTATTATTCTATAATTAATCCATAGATGTCAATATTATATAGAGTCACCACTATCCAATTTTAACATCATTGTTAGTGTAGCTATCAGGTAACTTATTAATTAAAATTAATAATGATTTAAACAGGCATCGCTTGTACTTACAACTTATATTTAGTAAAATAGTCTAAGTGTTATAATCGGATCCTCACTCGCTTACATTTTTCACAAAGTGTTGTTAACAAATCACTTCAACAACACGAAATGAGGAATACTTGCCGTTTCGCAGGATCATGTTGATGTTCTCAGAAAATTTATATAACAACAACAGATACAGTTTAAGTCTAAGTATTGAAGAGATATTGCATAGGAATGAATTAATGTTTTTTTATATAAATTTACATAATTATGTTGATAAATTAGTCATGTCTGGAAAATGGTCGTAGATTGTTAAAAAATGTTTTTAACAATACTCAGTATGATATTTACGAAAGAGGTGTACGTAGTAAGTATGCTTCAAAGTCAATGCGAATAATACAGGTATATGAATGTATTTTTTTATCATATTTATACACATATTCTTGAATGTTATTTTATTTCGATAGAAAGAGCATAAAATACAATTTAACTTCTGGTTATATTTCATTATAAGGTCTCTTTTCAAACATATAATATAATGTGCAAAATGGTTTCTGACTAATATATAAAGACGAAAAGTCTCTGAATGTCCATTCAATTTCTCTTCCCTTGTGCAACACCTTTGCAAAGCATAGGTCCACCTTTAAATAAATATATAGGAGGCCAGACGATGTAATCTACGATGGGTCCCGTCTTTGTGTACGGCTTGTATACGTTCATGTCAAAACGCATGTTTTCCGTAACCTCCATGAAATCAACGTAAACGGGTGGGTTGTGCCAACGGGCAGTCCAGCAAAACAGAGAACATTTCGAGATGTAAGTACGTATTTCGTCGGTCTGGTTTGGACCCATCTCCTCGATTACAGCGTTACATATCGCCTATAGAGTTGAAATAATAAAAACAATCTTTATCATCATGAACATGTATTTGTTGATTTTACCTGTTTTTAAATGGTCATAGTGAATGAATAAAAATATATAATTATAACGCCGATCTATTGGTAGCGACAATCAATGTTGAGCAAAATGTAACAAGAGTTTTAATGTCATTAGAGCAAAATTTCCCCCTAGATTTACTATAAATATTGTGATGAATTCCATCAGTCATCGTAACCATCAACACACCTCAATAAGTATTATCCATGTTCGGATAAAATACGTTATTTAATAAATGTACATAAATCAATATTTATGCAAAAAGCTACAGAAATAGGCTCAAACCGACTATGTTGTTGAATAGCAAAAAGGCATAACTCTAGTAATACTAAGATTTATCTAACGATCAAATTTGTCCTAGATGCTATGATTACATACAATGTCACAAAGTTTAACTACATTTTGATGAATGATAATCATGTTCTTATCGTCACAAACAACTGTGAAATCAGTTTTAAGGTTTTATTGACGTCCGTTCAATTATTTTCCTGTTTGTTGATAAAGCGATTGTCAAGCTTTTTCTACATTCACTGGAACCAAAGATCCTGTTAATATGTTTAATCATGAATAAATGCAAAACTCTTAATTTACTGTCTAAATCAGTCAAGACTTTGTCGCCGAAGATCAGACGTCTTAACCTACTTAGGCGACATAAAAAATTGAGTACAATATCAACTCGGTATTGGGGTCGCATATAGGTATAAAGTCATAAGAATAGTTGATTCGAATGACAATAAATCATAGCAGTTTTCTCTGTTAAATTCATAATAGAAGGTATAAGCTTGAGGCCTCCCTCTTTGAAATATATAAGTACGTGAAACAAATACTTATGCGTTTAATATATAAAAAAGAATAGTAACTGTTGTTATCTCTAGTAAATGTTCTTGGTAGTACGACTCTTGCTTGGCAATAGTATATATTCAAAACACATTTCAAATATTAACCTCGATCACTTTTTCCGTCATGTCGTATTTTATTCTGTGTCTGATGTCCTCGATAATTAGCTTTTGCTCTGTAGGTAGCTCATCAAAATCAAATTGTATGACTTCACTTTTCTCCTCATACTCTATCTACAATACAATATTTTTATAGTAACAAAGATTATACCAATCAATATTTCCATTATCTAGACATAAACATTTGATAAGATTTTGTCCTTGTATATGTGTTGAGTTTATTTCTTTCTTACCTATGAAAAAACCTATAAACTCTTGTATATTATTAATACAATCCAATAATCCAAAAAAACTAATTTACAACATAAATTCACATGCATGAAAGTTAGAAATGAAATAAATAAGAATAAGTAGAAATGTATAATGACAAATGTAAAATAGATATAGTTAAGCTCGGCAGCAGTGGGAAGAATTTGTAATTTAACACTATAAACCCAACCGCATGATTATATCAATATCAATATTGTAGTGTAATTATTTATATTCTACAAGTTAAGTGAACGAGAAATTTGTTTTGTCGACAATTTTTCTTTATCGGGCCCACTGATAATGAGAAACGTTTATGGGGCTTATTGCACCAATCATTGGTTCCTTAATTGGTGATAATAACCAAATGTATACTAGTCAAAACCGAGAGCGTGCCTTTAAATACAAGCGCTGATCTTAAGACTGCGCTTAATAGCGTGTGTTTAAAACCGATAAACTGAAATAAGAACATATAATATAAAGTGTCAATATCGATAATTAGAAAATGGTTTCACTGTTTGGCTCATTGACTTTTTTCAGCTTCAGATGTCGGCTTAGAGAAACAAGCATTACACAAACAAACCACCAAAACAAACCAAACAATGTGCACGATGGTTTGTTAAACGTATTCAATTCGTTGGGGCGTTAAAGGAAATACTCTTTTTATAGTGAAAATGTGTTTCTAACGAAGGTTATTTTAGTTTTGAATGTACCCAATCTGTTTGACTTTTAGTTATTCAAACCTTCTGTTTGACAAAAGAAAGTATTCTATACTGAAGGACTTGAACATTTTTTATCAATGCTTTTTGTTTTTGTTTATATATAAATTATAAAGAGTCGGTAAAGGAACTGCAGCTTATAGTAAATTATATTGCAAGTTGTGTATGGTAACCTTTGCAGCCGACAAACTTTAATATAAAATAAATCTCCTGTGAGAGCTTTATCTTTGAAACGCCTCAAGAAACTATTGCATTACCAATAACGCTGTGTTTTGTCATTTATAATTTATGTCTCATATTAAACGGAAACACCGTATGTCTGTTATATCAGTTTATGACACCACCGGACTATCGCCAGAGGCTACAGCCATAGTGTCAGCTATAACCACAATAAATTGTAGGCCAGGCATGATGCGAGACAAAACCTGCTTTATCTTAAATTTGCGTCGGTGTTTACAACAAACGCACGCAAAATGTTTAAGAGTCCGAACACTTGACAATAAATAGTAGCGAGTACATAAGTACCATCGTAAGGGAAAGTCGTAGGCCAACATCGTCACATGGCGTATGCGCCTCACATGGTGAGAAATGTTTTATATGTATCAGGCATCAACTCACAGTCATGTATATTTGCTGCTGAAAAATATTGAAGCTTTACCTTCTCCATATAGCCTGTGTTTTTTTGTTCTGGGTTGACAGTTGATGTTTTTTTATCAACTTTTTCGTCTTTGCCTTCACCAAATTCGGAGTCGACTTCAGCCTGTAAATGGTTTTATTACAAAACGTTTCATCATGTCCTCACTCAATAAACAGTGTGAAAAAATAGCAGCTAATTATAAACGTAATTACCTTTTTATACATACGTCCAGTTGTTATTTATTAGTTCACCTTCGAGTAGTATACTTCTGTTAAACAGAGAGAATTGATAACTATGTGCTTGTACTATATATTATTTGGTTAAAAAATAAAAGTTTTGAAAAATAAAAGTTATATGTCATTTAATGGTTTTGCATCGAAATGGTCAATGCCTGAAACATCAGTATGTACTATAAAACTTACATGTGTTTCTAAAACACAAGTTGAAGATTCACGTTTATAACTTCATTGTGTTTCTTCTTCAAACATGACTAAATGCATATATGCATATGGAAACTACAGGAAGAAGCGCTGTAGCTAAATATTTATCAAATACCCTAAATATACACTGAACGAAAGAGGCACGGCATACATACAGCACGGACATACCATACATGCAAATAACTAAAATGTATTCACAAAAAATGTTTGTCTTTTATAAATAATTGAAAAACAAAACGATAATTATAGACAAATCAGAGCAATTATGAACTTACGGATATGTATAACATTTTGTATAAACAGAATAAATATCTTTCAGAGCTTAACGACCAGATACAGACAAAAAACAAGTCAGAGCAAAAGGTACCTACCTTAAATATAACCCTACCACGCATAAGTAAGTTTAAGGTTTGAAACTATTTGTTTAGTCATGTCTTTACTGGATGAATCTCCTACAATTACATGTTAGCTCTTTTTCGGTGCATACCTGTTCATGCTGTTCATTGTCTTTAATGACTGTGTTGTCATTAAACACGTCTGCTCCATCCCTTGTATCCTGTAGGATAATTTGAGCACATTTTGAAACACTGAGTGTACACACAAACACCAATGAATAATGGATTTGTTAAGTTGAAATCTTTACTGCAACATATGTAGACAATAATGTAAAATATAATATTAGGGTTAAAATTAAGAAAAAAATTCAATTCAACTATTAATGGTATGTGTAGGCAATTTAGCGATTAGACTGCTATACTAACGGTGCGCCGAAACGTACCAATGATATGTTCTCGCTTTGGGTCGCACTGATGTTTGCATTGTCTGTGGAAGCTTTTCCTTCCGTAGCTGTTTCATCGATCTGTTTATTACCGATTTTGGTTGGCTCTAAATGGTTGTTCCTATTCCCAATTTTGCTTGGACTTGGGTTTGTACCTTTATTTTCCTTAGAAAGATTTCCATTCGTAACTAGTGCATCGCCCTGTTCACCATCGTTTCTCTTCGATGTTGAGGGCTCATTCTTTCGAAACTTACCAGTTGCTAGAACATCTGCCGTGCATGCAGTGCTTTCTAGGTGTGTATCCACAAGTTTTAACCCACGTTCATCATATTTACGTTTTGGATCAGTTGGACATTTTCTTACTTTAACCCTGACAACCATTTGCGGTAGACCATCAGTAATTGCATCGGCATGTCGTTTGCTTACGTCTTCACAAATTGTATCAACATCCTGCAAGTCAAGATTAGTTTTGCAATGAAATAAACGGTACATTCGGTCGATATTGAATAAACAACGGAGCTATACAATGTAAAAAAAAAAAACTTACGTTCATATGATTTAGTCTTAAAACACGAAGTTAAAAGAAAGTATATATATTCGAAGAATATCGTTTTAAATATACCTCATAATGAAACATATGTATAGCTGTTTAAGTTTCTGGTCAGTATCTTTAGTAACGACAGTTTACTAAGTGGTAAATATAAAGTATTTACCTTCAATAAATTAAGCATGAAATTAATTTTATTTTTTTCTTCGTCATCCAAAACAGTCTCATATGCGTCGTTCCACTCGTCATCATATATCTCACTGAATACTTCTGCTTGTTTTGTTGGACGGTTTGGATCTCCCAAGTCAGCAATATTTGGGTTTCGATAAGTAGGATTTGTGTCAGCAATTCTGCTCAATCTGTAGGTGCAAATGAGGAACAAGAAAGAGGTTTATTTAAGTTATATTCGATTGCGTTATCTTTTTTTTAAAATCATTTCTAAGATTTTCTCCTCTCTTCAAGAAATATTAAAGATATATACTGGGTTTTTAAACTGCAAATTTTGTAAGCAGTTGTATTCATTATTTAGTCTCTGAAAATAAATTAAAAAGGCAATTTGTGTTGAAATGCGCACTCAGATCTTTCTTGTGCTGGTCTTTTCAAATTGAATTAATACAATAAACAAGAAGCCGCAGAGATAACGCCAACGCTCATCTGTGTTTCTTCGGTCTAACAGTGTGCATATTTGAATTAATTATAACGACAGTGTTGTGGGCCTTGCAGTATATGTGAGATTGTCTCTGGCAACACGTCTATCAAATTCAATGGGTTTTTCACTTGTGGACATGTTGAAATATTTCACATAATGATGACGGCACCAAAGAAACCAAGGCTATTACAATAACAATACTTTTCTTAACATATTGGTATATTACATCAACGTATTGATGTATGTGCTCAAACCTTAAAAAAAGATATTTTTTCTCTTTTTCAAGCTGATTCCGAGCTTCTTGAGAACCCTGGAGTTGTTTTGCAGAATTTTCATACTCCAAACTGTACCTCTGCGATTCAGCGTAATAGTGTTTTGCTTCTGCATCCTTTTGCTGGCAGGCAGACTTCATCAACTTATTTGCATTGTTAAGTTGTTGCTTGTCTGTCTGCAATTTGTTATTTTCTTTTTGTTGCCTTAAATGTAAAATAAAAACAAAAGTATGTATGTCATTAATTTACTTGATAATCCAACTAATATAATTATATAATATAAGTTAAGTCAATTAGTTTTCCGCACAATAATGTACAGTATTTATAAATGATTCCAAAAAGTTATGAATAATAAGACAGTAACATTATTCATTGCTGCAGTTTATCTTCAGTTATCATGAAGATAAGCTATTTTGCTAAAACTTAGTTTCAAGAAAAAGTACGTATAAAACAATATTAAGTATTTTTCAAGTTGTTGCTTGTCTGTCTGCATATTTTCTGTTTCCTTAAATATACAATAAAGACAAATAATTGTCTATCATAAATTTATTTGATAACTTAACCAATAAAATAATGTTAAATATCTTAATATTTTTCCCACATATAATGCCTTTATAAATTATCACAAAAAGTTATGAAGATTAACCCAGTAACAATACTTACTGCTGCAGCTTGTCCTGAAGATAAGCTATTGTGCTGAAAATTTGTTTCAAGAAAAAGTACTTATAATAACACTATCTTTTCAACAGACGTAAAGTAAAATAAGATGATTGACACATATTTTCATTTTCTTTTGTTTAAACACTTATCCATCTCACCAAATAAGTCAGACATTACTAGAATATCTATCATATACCAGGGTACGTAATTCGTGATGTTTTTCACTATATATATGGTTCAATCTAAATTTTAGCTCATAACCATGTGCTGATCGTCATGGTACGTCATGCTCAATACAAACGCACAACTCACCTTTGACTTTGTATGTCCTTTTCGGCCAATTCGTTCATGCCTTTCAACTCTTCTCTCATCTGGTTTATTAGGTATTTGTGTTCTTTACACTGTTTCTCACTGGTATTTAACATTGTTTTAAAAGCTTGCAGGTTCTTTTCAGCAACTGTCAATCTTACAAGAACAAATCAGATATAATACAGTTAATACTTTGAATAAAATAAGAGATATATACGGTGCTGTCTTATAATCAGTAAAATGATAATAAAATAAGTTAACCTAGGACATTTGTCTGCAGGATTTAGAGTATGAATAGTAACGGTCGTAAATGTGCATACGGTCGCCACGAACCAATGATTGTGACCCGACTTTTACCATAATAGTTGGCAAATAACTGGTATGCCATAGATACAAGTTCCAAAGAACACGATACTCTGGTAAGTATTTGAAATGCTGCTATCATTCAAAGTGTTTCATGTTCAAATGTCCATTCTTGTCACAGTCACCGCATACTGGTACAGTTTTTATCTTTTTCATTAAATCGTAAAAGTTTACTGACAAAAATGACCAAAGAAACAAGCTTGAAATAAAATAAAGTATTAATTTACTAACACGAAACATGTAGCAATAATTTAAAAAGGATACATAAAAATAAATAACGAATTAAAATTGTTCCATATTTAGGTACTCCGAGGACGAAAATGGTAGTCTTTGAATGTGCAGTTAATAAAGTACTTTTCACACAGATGAATAATATCTTAAAAAATACCCGTTATATAAACCAATTAGTCTTGAATCCTAGTATGCTGATGGAAAGTTTTGTAGTTGTGGTGCAAGTCTAACTAAAAAGATTTCAAAAATAGTGCCGAAAGTGTTCCGATTTAGATATTCACAAAGTATCCAAATGGTTTCAGGCAATAATATTTTTACACATTTCTTAAAGGCCGGCCACAATGCAAAAGTGGTTGGGGAAGATTAAAAACTAAAACGTTTAAAACATTCATGTTTTATTAGGTTTTGAGGAACGATCGATGTTGGGGGTGAAACATATATTGACATGTTTTCGGGAAGTAAGGAGTTAAACAAAAAGCCCCAAGGCATTGTTAATTGGGCAGTTCCGATAAATTAACTCATAAACTATTGTGTTGTATTAAAATATACTTATGTAAAAATTGCTCAACTCCTAATTACAGCTTTTCATGTTGCAAAATAACATGCATCATGTTTGTTAAATATTGAACTTTTAACATTATTTTTAAATTTTGGTCTTTCAATCGACTTTTACATCGATGCTTAATCAATAACCAACTCAACACAATAGAACAATGGGAATAGCCCTAATATCCTTAAAATATGACATTAAGCCAACCGTATCGCGTCTTGCTTTTGGGACAATACTTCTGTGAAAAACTACAGAAACAAGCTCAGGAGTAAAACTTTTAAACATAGACCCGGTTTAATGGCACTGTGTAAACGCCAAAGACATAAAACACAAAAACAAAAAATCACAAACAAGAAACATGAAACATGGTAGAACAGAACAAAACTCGACAATCAGCTCAGTGCATACATACTATATAAAAAACTAGGTATGTTTATCAAGAATTGTTAGGTACCGCCTTGGAACGGTCAGTAAAATGTCAATTTACTGGGGGTTTAAACCAGTTTACGAAAACAAACCTCACTCTTATCCCAACAATCCTAAATAAAGGAAAAAAAAAAACGTAAAGGGTAAATATAATCAAAGAATGCATAAACTTGAGCAAACTTAATAATAAATCGAATTATAATTTACTTATAGGTAAACCCAAAGTAGTTCAATGATTAGGGGTCCTAACTCCATCTGCACCTTCTGCAAAAAACACTTTTTAAAGATACGATGCAGTCATTGTTTGAAACTATGAGCATAGCACACAGTCTGCCTTAAGAATTTTAAAACTGTGTGACCATACAATTTCATAATAAAAAGCATCATTGTACTAAAACTGGGAACAAATAAAGAAAATATTATTAAAAATAAAAGCGACATATATTAGTTAATCTTTTCTTCAAAACAATTATTTATATATGTTTTATTATACACCTTTTAAAAATGAACCCATGTTAAATGATAAATACATCCCGAACAATAACTAAGCTCGACGTACATTTAATGTTTTGACTAACTTCGAAGAGAATATCTGACGAAACAACTTTAGAGTAAGTTATTTTCAGCTAAAACCTTTTCGGCCGTGTTTTCACTAGCGTTAGAAATTTAACGAACTTTATTGTGCATTATCTAAAAGCAGACTTTAAGTCTGTGCAATGCAGAAAAATGGAGGGATTTGTTCATTCCTCACTGACAGCGCTGCACTACACACATGATAAAACCAGAAAGATATCTTTCCATGGATCGTTTTCTAATTTCCGTTGCTCTAGTCATATATTACAAATTTAAATAGGCAGACACGATTACATTGATAGAGACTATAGGTTTTGACCTTATTGTTTTAAACAAAATGCCTATGTTGTAAGGGATGAATACCAGATATTATTACTCTGCCCATTATATGATGATGTTAGACAAACATACTTGTATGGCCAACTTGAACACTTTATTTAAATTGCAAATTATATAAAACTTCAATAGGCAAAGTGTGATATCTTTTGCAAATTTTGAATTTTTCATTTATGATTTTTATATATGCAGTTTTGTCAACGCGTTTGTGTAATTTTTTAATTAATGTATTTTTGGCCGGAAGCCTTGTACAATAATAAATATCATGTTGTGTTTTGCTACGTTGCGAAACTTGAGAGTAAAGAAGGGGCACGAATAGACGGAGAGTCGTATAAAGCGTTTGTTTACACGCATGCCAGAAAACCGAGGTATAAACTATAAGTTGCGAGTTACAAAAAATAGAACATATTGTTTGTCTAATGTGTTTTGTCCGCTACAAGCCTTCTTATTTCTTTCTGTAGTAGTTTAGTTTCGGCAGTCATTTTGAGAATATTTTATCTTAAAGGTTATTTATCCTAATACAAACCTGAGTGATAGACGGCCTACATGTCGTATGTAATATTGGAACAATCGTTTGCAAGTAAAATATGTTTTTATCTTGAAAACATATAGATATTGGCCTTGGGGCCATATTAGTAGCATGAATATAAAGGACAATGTTCTGTAGCGTTTAATACGCCAAAACGTGTATCATACGATGTTTGTGCTTCGCTCACAACTGGTTCATGGCAAAAACTTTTTCGATGGCAGATGCCATTGCCAATGGTTCCGGCCCATGAAATTTACTTCGAACTGCCAGTAAATCCAGCTTCGATACCTACAACCTTAATATTTCAAGTCATCGCATTAGCCAAACTATATCTGTAAACCATAAATTGTAAAAGACTATAATATCTGATTTCTTAATCTAATTACTTAAGTTATAACTTCATAACATGCTAAATTTTTGCTATTAATGAGGAACACTACTTTAAAATTAAATATCTTTTGTATTACTCCATCAGTTTACACGAAATTTTGATTTTTTGCCGACAAAGGCTTGAACGATATATTTAGTAGAGCTTCCGAATAAAAAGGCGAAGTAACACATGTTACATCATTGATAACATAACTTTACCGTCGTACGTGAGGTATGATGTCAGTTTTCAGTTAATTGTTTAATCTTGCACGGATACCATGATTAGATTCGTCAGTCTTAATCGTCGAACAGTTTGATAATTTGGGTACAGGATGCGCAGGTCTTGCGAAATAATACAACGGAATAGTCAATTTATTTTTTAAAATGTACATACTTACATTCTAATAAAATAATAAAACTCGGCAAAACGGTTCTAATATTATAAGTATGGCACAATTAGCCATGCATTCAAGCAACAGAATGCACTTAAACTAAATGTTGCATAGCGCATACTACAGTGTAAACCTCACCATGCATGTACATATAACACTCTATCATTTAATACATACTTATTTTCTTTGACGATCATTTCCGCCTTGAGTTTTTCAAGTTCCTTCTGTAATCCGTCAACATTTTCTGAAAAGCTTAAAAAAAGGTGCTGCTGAATGCTGCATGTCCTCATACTCGTTAATTAAATTTTGCAATTAGTTCGTAATATCCTTACCCTTCATTTATAAAATCATTTGAAAACAATTATAGAATAAGACATTATCCTTACAAGCAATTAAAACTGGATGAAATATTATAAAGAAATCATTAATGATATAGGGCTCCATACATTTGTATATGTTTGTACTTAAAACAAGGGTCTTCATAAATGTTTTGTATATTGTTATTAAGTATTTAAAAAGTCATCTGAACACAATAAAAACATCGTTGTCAAATTTTGGTTATATTTAAATTTAAATATTGTGAACTTTGAACACCAATTCTAGAATTTTTAAATCAAATCGAATACGAAACGACTTTGATTTCTCTAAAAGACTTTGAAATGATACCTATACATTTGAAAGGTCCTTTGCACATAATTATGTGTGATATAAGGATATACCTTATTTCCGTTTCCTTTAATTTTGAAAATACAGCAGTGACCTCTTTTTCCTTCTGTTGGCAACTCTTTGCAAAGTCCACACACACATCCTTCAGCGATTTTATTTCCCTTTTAACCTTCTCTTGGTACAAACTGCAATTTAATTTTACTCATGTTATATATAGAGAATAATTGTTTGTTTCAGAGTAAGGTCGTAATACATTTCACCGAGAAAACATTAAATGCTTTATTTTACGAGTGGCGTAGCATTTGGTGCTACCGATGTGAACACTATTGCGATCTTGCAGAGAAAACCCCCCACTTTTTTTCTTTTTATTGTATGCCCATAAATGATGTAAAATGACATCTAATGGTTGTTTTCAGAAAGGTGCGCCAAATTGAATGCGAATTTCTCGTCATTTCGGACATGTTGTCCTTAAAATAAAAATGCTTGTGCAAGCTGACGTTTGATTTGGAATTGACAGCAAAATTAAATTTTAAAACAGCGAAAACTATCAAATTTAATGTTATTTCAGTGTTAAAAGTGAAAAAGCCTAAACTGAATATTGTGCAGGGTAATACGTGTATATAAGCATTATTGTTCTTGAAAATCCATGCAAATGATTCAACATGCTCTTTTGTTTAGGTGATTCCGATATGACTTTTTTACGGGTTTTTCCGTGATTTCGCTGCCTGACCATCAGATGTTTTAACATTCTTTGTGAAAACATTTGATTCGAGTGTTTTATCTTGCCTTGACCGCTCATATTCGGTCAAAAGTGTCAAAACTGATGTTTGTTCAAGTCCTGGTCCAACAGGCAAGACATTTTCGCAAAACCTTATTCTGAATGTTCATGTAACAATGACACGTCCGACTTGCTACTAATCTTATAATCCGTCCTTTGCTCCTGTTGTGGCCCGTCAATTACGTTGGAAACAGAGGATTCCGATGTCTGTTCTTGTGGTGACCCATAAAACACGTTTAAAACGGACAATTCCGATATTTGGCGCCGTGGTGATTCACTAGACACATTAATAACGGGCGAATCCTGTGGTTTATTGACTTGAGCAACAGTGTGTGGTCCGTTATCTATCCATAAGACACGTTGGTAACAGCATTTTTCGACTCCTTTTGTTCTATATTTTCGTTTAACACGTTGGTAACAGAATATTTCGACTCCTGTTGTTCTATATTTTCGTTTAAACTCGACGAACTGTTTGTGAATCATATTGTGCGGTTACTCATTGCTCATCGTCATGTGTCAACTTATTAAGGTCTCATGTAATTTCCTGCATATTGCCGAGTATGGACATGGATTGGAAGTAACGTTACAAGTCGTCTCATTTGACTGTATTACACCATTCCTGCTGGGAATGCAATTCCTTGATAAGCATGTGTTGTTTACTAGTCCAACGCTTGATAATAGCAATAGTGTTCCGAAGTAACTAATACCTTCATATGGGAACGTAGGGCACTGTCAAATATGCGAAGATAGTATTTTAACAATTTGCACAAACAGGGACGTTTAAAAAGGGGGAGCTAAATGCGCTTGAGGCATTGAGGAAACGGTAATTTAAAAGAAGGCGATAACCGTTGATGTTAATCTCGTAGTCACGCACCATTATTTTCCGGACGTCTACAGCGTAAACGAAAACACTGTTCCAAAACCTAATACAACTCCATGAATTGAAAACAAAATTATTACGATTTCGTATATACATGTTGTCTAATATTCGAAAGTATCTGTTGTAATAGTCAATTCTTTGGTTTGTTATATTGGGTCAAGTTACTTGTTAAGATATTGGTTATATTTGGTTCTATGGTATGCAAAAATGTGTAGTTTGCATTTGCTACTTATTTACACTGTCATTTATTTTACATCTATTTCCGTTTTGTTTTTTTGTCCTTTGAATTACTAAACTTCAACTATTTTCATTTTAACATTATGTTTTCAAAATATACCGTAGGCCCGCAAATTTATTTTGTTTATATCATACGAGCTGTGACGGAAGTAAATTCCGATGCACTTGATAACTGATTTTGTGGACCTCAACAGTTCCATTCAGCAACGATAAGTGCCAGGTGGACATTGGTACCAATATTGTTCAGTGATAACAATAAGAAATATTTATCATAATTATGTATGGAAGTCTACATCCGACAACAAACGACAAATACAAATACAACCTCATAATTTTACCAATTTAATGTTTTTGTTTCAAGTAGTTTACCTCAGGTTTAATAAACAGAGCACGGTTTGCTGGTTTGAAGCACAGCTTTGTTGACGTTGTATTTAAGTTGGAATTGTAAAATATAATTAACTTACTCAAAATTATTTGTAACTTGTTTATCCTCTTCATCAGCCATTGCGAGTTCAGTTATCTGAAACTAAAAAACACTAAACTAGGAAGTAATATACGTGGTCTATATTTCGCTAAACTGCTGCTACTTTCGATTTCATTGTAGATATTAAAACAAATAAGAAGGTTTTTAGTGCAATGTGTTTATCCGTATACGCCCGTTATCATTTGAAACAATCTATTGATTTTGCATGTGCAAAATATACAATTATGTTTCAAAACTATATGAACTTCTATATGAAATTTAAGTGAATTTCCAATCGCTTACCTGATTAGTAATCCATTAACGTCAGTCCTATATTTTTGTACAAGTAAGTGATTGGCTTATCACTAAAGATTACCACTTGGTCCAGTACACCAAATTCAACGCTAATTTCAGATAGGTGACCATATTCTACAAAACCATTTACTCCGTTTGAGGACGTTCAATTAAACTTCCTGGTTAGAGCGCGCTCATTAACCTGTATTGGAATCGAATCTACTTTCGTTATTGGAAGACAAGATTGATCGGTAATGTTTTTGATAAAGCGTTATGTATAATGCACCAGTCAAGTGTGACCACGTCCCTAAGTCCGGGGAGTAGCGGGGACTTTGACTTCCTAGGTAAGGCCCATTCCCCGCTAATTTCGGCGCGAAATAAAACTACCGCATTCCATAGGCATTATGGGGCAACATGGAAGGTAAAAACACGGCCCATTTCCCCTGCTATATCCGGTATACCCTCGGACCTTTTACAATTGACTGGTGCATAATCGGTGACCTTTTTGTTCAAGACCTCATGCATTTTAAGAAATATATTTTAAGGCAACAAGGAAAAGGGATACATGTAATTAAATATTGATGTTTTCCATTTCTCTTTTTTTGTATATATTTTATTAACGTAATTTGATATTCTTTTTTATCAGCGAGATTATAAGTATCTTCCGTGGCCACCCGTGTAAGATAGGTTCATCCCGACCCGAGCGTAGGGTGTTTTTCGGAAACAAGGTTTACCGAGTTTCCTCAAAACACTCTGCGCGAGGGTCTCGATGGACCTATCTTACACGAGCGGCTATGGTAGATGCTTTTTCTCCCACCTCAGTTAATCAAAGTTAAGTAATAATGTATTTATTGCTGGAACTCTTTTGTGCGTAGTGAAAATTAATGCGTATGGATATGTGATAATTCGTGGTTGTCATGGACATGCGAGGAGTGATTCAGATTATGTTTTTAGTCAAATCGGTCTTTAAATAGTTCTGAGGAGAGTGAAGCATTATTTCTTGGAAGGTGCGTGAAAACTGTTTTTATGGTGAAGCAAGAAATGATTAATAAGCATTCTTAATATTGCTACGAAACAAGGTTTCTATGATGCTACAGACGACAGTTTTCAACAAGGAGGTAATTACAATGTGATGACCATTTAATAGGAGTTCCATACAGGCGTTTTATCTTTGCCCGTGGGTAAGATAGGAATTTCTAGCATGGTTAAATTGTTGGATCTACTTATCTGAGGTGGGAGAAAATCATGTCCTCTGTAATTCTTAAATATGTTTGCTTGATCGATAACAAAACATACATAATCATTTAAGTATTAGAACATTAGTTAAAACTGATTAATATTTTACATACAGGCGGCGAAATTTTTAAGTGTGACACTATTAAATCTTCATTATTTCGATTATTTCTTAATTTAAATCAACCCAATTTTGAACACAGATTAGGTATATCTTTTTCAATATATTACGCTATTTAGTATTGATTTATTTGGACAATTTATCTCATCAGATTGTTGAATAGCGAAACCCATTAAATGCACGAGGCAACAGGTCAGCGCACTGGCTATATACAGTACACCCATATGTTTATACGAAAAATAAAAATGGCGCGGATGTCAATGAAAGAGGGTAGCAATTAGATTCATTTTCGGGGGTACTTCATATACTGAGGATACGGAGGTGTGTTTATATTGTTTGAATTCACAAGTTAATGATTTGCTTTGAAATATCAAAATAATTGCTAAACAATTGCGTTATAACTGTATAACTACATGGCATAGATTTTAAGCATAATATACCACTGTGTACCGTTAACATAAGTGTGTCTCAGAGACAGCAAAATTATTTCGCTCATCTCCTTCCGTCCTTTACGGAATGTCCTATTATTGACAAAAAATAAGTCATGGAGCAAGTTTAGGCCATTAGGTTACTGTGTAGGGAAACAATGTTGGAGGGTAATGACAATCAATCTGCAAACTGACCGGTTGAACCAGTTGCCTGACAACGCAAGGGAACGCGGTAGAATGGAGACGCAATCAAGGTATAACACGATAACGAGGTTATATTTATCCTATTTTGAATTTTGAATAACCTTGATATTTTGAGCTTAGATCGACTTTCCGTTTGCTCTCTTTGATAAAATGTCTTTAAACAAAAATGTTCAGACACTAACTGTTTACGGTGAAGGACGAAGCTTACTGTAGGAAATTGATTAACTAGTGTGATAAGCTGATGTGAATCATGGCACTCAATGGTTAGGGGTTCCTTTAGTCAGAATCTTAAACTTAAGGAGTTTTTTTGCCCTCTCGTTTTAGTGGTTCTCGTCTAAAATACATCGAACACCAATTTTGAGTTTGGTTTTGCGGTCCGCAGACAGGGCGCTCCCACATATGTTATCGAGGATAACGCACTTTTATCTTTAAAACCTTGTTCATAGTTATCTAATTCTACCCATTGATGTGTATGTGGTAAATGGTGTTTTGCCAGTTAGTTGTTAAATGGTACATGGTGGATGAGCTGATAACGTATAGCCTCAGCCTATGTGAAAACATGTTGATAGTTTCAAAACTTGAAACATTTTCCATTTCGATTTTTGAAATAATTTTAATTTCACTAAAACATATATATATATATATATATATATATATATATATATATATATATATATATATATATATATATATATATATATGTTTTAGTGAAATTAAGATTATTTAAAAAATCGAAATGGAAAATGTTTCAAATCTACTACAGATATTAAGGTGACCATATATATATTAATCTAGGCATTATGGGGACCGCTGGATTAAGGCGACAAAAATTGGTCTCCTTAATATTTTCACTGAAAAATTTCAGTCCAGATTTGATGTATCAAATGTCAATAAAAATGTCCATTGACAGTAAGTTGATAAGCTTGAATGTTTATTTACGAGGTCATTTCATTGTTTTAAATCTTATTATCTTTTAATATTAAAAAAAATATTCTTAAACCTTTGTGTGTGTATATTTGTGTATCCATAAAAATAGCTATTAAGGCGACCAGGGAAAAAATCATAATTTTGGTCAAAAATAGCTATATACTAAGCATTTTTTATTTGTTTTACTTTATTTAAAGCCTATTGTATATTATCCCGAAGTCTCATTCCATAAAAAAACAGAAATAAGGAAATTCGATATTTCGTGTACCATCAGCATCCAAATTTTCAAGTATACAGAAATTTAACTTTCCGGAATATAACGGAAATTTTCGGGTATGTCCGTGGTACCATCTCCGTGCAATTATGCAGTATGGCGTTCATCTCTTACGGAAAGAGAATGGTAACTTGGTAAGTGTTTAAAATACATATTCAACGTTTTTTTCGTTTATTTTTATGACTTTTGTACAGTAGTATAAATCGTCCACCCTTTGGATGAAAAGCAAATGATTTATCCGGATTTTGTTCATCCGAAACTAAATCACTAGTATCAACATCCGGTGTAATTTTTGCTTGTATTTTGGAGAAACTCGATTGATTTCTAGCAAACTTGGTTTACCACTACATCGTCGCTTATTATTATTTGGTATGTTCCTATCTAAAAAGGGATTTGCTCCCTTAACATCTCAGATTTTAATAAATAAAAGACGAAATGATACAAATGCCTTACATTTTGTTTGTCAATGTCATGTCATTAGTCATAAAGTAAACCTGGGAGGAAAAGTGCGCCCGGTGTGGGGCTCGAACCCACGACCGCCGGAACACTAGCACGGCGCTCTAACCAACTGAGCTAACCGGGCGGCTGGTTCTTACCCACACACACTACACTCCTCCCCCCATTAACCTTTTAGGCCGACGGAGGCACTACTGCCGTTTACCGCTGCCACCAGTAAAGTAAACCTGGGAGGAAAAGTGCGCCCGGTGTGGGGCTCGAACCCACGACCGCCGGAACACTAGCACGGCGCTCTAACCAACTGAGCTAACCGGGCGGCTGGTTCTTACCCACACACACTACACTCCTCCCCCCATTAACCTTTTAGGCCGACGGAGGCACTACTGCCGTTTACCGCTGCCACCAGTAAAGTAAACCTGGGAGGAAAAGTGCGCCCGGTGTGGGGCTCGAACCCACGACCGCCGGAACACTAGCACGGCGCTCTAACCAACTGAGCTAACCGGGCGGCTGGTTCTTACCCACACACACTACAGTCATTCTCATCACCTTTGAATAGCAGAACAGAACGAACACTATCACCAATTCGTATTGTGGCTTTTTGCATGTGTCTTAAATTCTCATATTTGATTATAAATGCAACAATAAAATATTTCCCTTATTATGCCACAGTTATGCACCAGTCAATTGTAACCATGGCCCCCAGGCAGGTCTTGTTTATACCAGGGATAGCAGGGGAAATGGGCCATGTTTTTACGTTCCAGGTGGACCGGCAGTGCTGAGTGAATGCGGTGTTATTGTTTTTGCGCTGAAAACAGGGAATGGGCGTAACCTAGGATGTCCCCAGGGGCATTTGACGGGGATCTGGTCATTTCGTAACCTTACCATTTCGTAACTGCTGAATCTTGGTTATTTCGTAACCATTTTGTTAGTCAATTCGTAACCGTCAAGAAATCAATTGCTCATATGGTAACCACCATTTAACAAGGTGATAAATAGTACACTTAGCACCTCGTTAAGTTTATTGTTCGAACCTGGATGTATATGGCACAGCAACCAAGACACCAATTGGGAGACATTACTCAAATTCTCACTAGTAACAAGCCAATAATTTATGTTACTCAATAGTTATTAGATATATATATATCATGCTAAATTAGAAATGATTTGTTATACTACCAAAATATTTTAATTATTTTCTTACATTTTGCTTACTTATAAACAATAATTTAAGACTGATCGCGATGTATTTTTGAGTAAAATTATGTTTACATAAATGATCATTCTTGACCTATTTCATTGACTATATTTGTTTGAATTGTTTAAAACGAACAAAATTTTGTTCTGTTCTTTTCTCAATTGATCCATATTATGCATACTTTATATCCGAAACCGACAAAAAACAGTCTAAAATTATTAGTTATGGTACAGTGGAAACTCACTAAACCAGATCTCCACAAAACCGGAATCCTCGGGATACTGGAATTTTATCAGAGTCCCGGTTTTCCCCTTCTATTTTCAATGTAAAAAAATCCCTACAAAACCGGAACCCCGGAATTCCGGATACCGGACAAAAAATCGAGAAAATTTGTTAGTTGTCAACGTAATTTTACCTCACAAAACTGGACGTTATGTTCAAACATGTCAAAATAATTCTGTGCATTAGGAATTCGCGAATCACGTGTCACTAAATGTTTTGACAGCCGGTACGTCGTTAAATATTACACCTGTGATGTTGTGTTAACACGATAATCGATAATGATGATTGCGCTGTGGATTGACTGTCGCGCGATAATGAAATGATAATCAAACTTGTGAAAAGAAAATCGATTAAAACATTTATTTGTTTGTTGCAGAAAATAAAGAACTAGAAACGTTTTTTTAGTGATCATTTTGAAGGGTTGTTTTATCTAAAGACTTCTATGATTGAATCAAATTAGAGCGGTGCTTTAATTAAACTATCAAACATACTAAACAAGCATTAAATTACGAGAGTTGTTTTATTTCAAGACTTGGAAAAAAGATGGTAATAAAAACGCAGAAATGTTTAATTATGCTTATCACTTTTGCAAGTGCTTTAATCATGTCTCAACCTCCGTCTGAACGTCGGAGAATTGAACTGTCCCTAGAGGACAAAAGCCTTTAAAGGTTAACTCAGTTAATATATTGAGTAAACTTACTCTGTACATCGAATCCCCACTAAACCGGAATCCTCACTAAACCGGAAATTTTGCCAAGTCCGGACCTTGTCTGGTTTAGTGAGTTTCCAATGTATTAATTTCCAATAACAAGATACAAAATTAAACATATCGGCACATTTTTAATACAATAAGCATAAAAAAAGCGCATACTCTCATTCGGCAAACTCACTATATTTTACAATACTTCTATGCAATTTAAAAAAAATGAAATTCTAAAGTTATATGGTCTATATATTTTAAAAATATTGGCTTAAGGTCACAATTCCTCTCAATGGTAGAACATCTATAAATTAAAAAATATTACATTTAATATTCAGCCTACTTATAATATTTCCTTCGCAACATAAAAAAATAGCTAGTGTGAATGTTTCTATTTGTCATAGTTTCAGAGTTTATTGGCAAATCGCACTACACTATTAGGAATAAAGAAGGAATACAACTACTAGATTTAACTTTGTTTATGTTGTTATTTTTATGTTTGATACTTACAGTAAACTTATTTTGTAAATTCAAATGGTATTATATTAATTCCTCATAATTATAGGAGTCAACGGTTAAGATATGACCATTCGATTTCTTAACGGTTACGAATTGACTAACACAATGGTTACGAAATGACCAACAATGAGCGGTTACGAAATGACCATAATTCATTTGACAGGGCTTTTACCAGCTGTTTGTCTGTGCAGAGCGGGAATTTTACCTGGGATTGGCTGGACCGAAAGTCAAAGTCCCCGCTATTAGCAGGACCTTGGGGGCCCATGCTGCAATTGACTGTTGCATTATTTGGATTTTTTCTTAACTTTACGACATGCCCCCCTACAGTATTTTATAGTCAAGTTTAATAACATTTATTTACAGAAATTGTAAACAAGTAAAGTAAACTGTACTGAGCTTTTGAACAAACCTACATACTTATAAATCAAAATTGATATTTTAGGGTCTACACTGAATAAACCCAAAATGTTAGTTTTGATTTGCTAAATTCAAACAGTATTTAGTCTATCCACACAAAATTTACAGGATCATCAGATAACAAATATTCTAAAAATTCTCTGTTTGCCAAATAGGGAAGACAGGTGTAAGTGGGGTTAAAAGGTTGCTATCTGTGACCAAAAAATACTGTTCAAAATTGTGAGTATTCATTTATCTTTCATTCAGTAAAGAGCATGCAATGGCATAGTGGTTGGATTAGATAATCTGACAGCGGTGCTGGACGTCAGGAGTTCAAATATTGTTGTGAGTTCAATGTACCAAAAGAATACCTTTGGAATACACAATTATCTATAAAAATGGCAGAGCAAATTGCCCATATTGTAGTAATGTCTTAGATCCAGCTTGGATAACTTGGACACAGTAAGCGGTTCACACCAAGGGAAATTCTCAGATAAAACAGCGCTTATGAACTTGAACATTACATTTTTCATTGAGACAAAGAAAAAACATTGTTGCTGATCTTCTGAAAACAAATCTTGGATTTAAACTAATCACCAACAAAAATATATGCATTTTAATCACACAATGTAAACAACTGCGCCACAGATCTTATCTGTATGTTTAGGGTTTTTAAAATTTAGCAGTTAAATATAGATTAGCATACTGGTAGGTCTGGTTGGTAATGTCAGTGATTTCATCACTATTTCTATTAAAATATCAGTTTTTTCTTCAGAGCTTCTCACATTAATTTTGCACCATTTGTTTACCATTTGAATCATAAAAAGATAACGAACAAACACGGATGGAACATTTGAAAATACAATTCAGTTGGTTTCTATTTTCTTGCTCATTTTTGCTTGAAATTATTCTGCTTGAATGTGATTTTTGTTGCTTAAATTTGAACTTAACTCTTTGTGAATATTTAAGGAATGTAAGGGGTCAGATTTCAGAATCAAATCATTTGGGTAAATATTGGCAGAAAAACTGCTTTTAGATTTATACTGGTCATCAAAACCGGCACTGACAAAACATAAGATGTGTTTCATGTGCGGGAAAGAGGTTTAAAGGTGTCCGCCCACAACGAAATGCTTGGGGGTCACAGTACCCCTTCAAGTAGTTCTTGAAAAAAAAATGATTCTCTCAGGTAGCGTTTGATTTTGTGTACATTGTATCCTTGTATGTATTTTCAAGATTAGTGTACACATGATTTATATAAGGTTTGTACAATTTTAGTTTTATTTAAATTTTAAAATTTTGACATTTTTTTTAAGATTTGCCTGCCCCTGTCTAAACACTTAAATTCTTGGTCTTTGGACTATTGTCTGCAACTTCAAAACACACTTTGGAACAGGACACATTTTTCTGATATTTATCCAGTTTGACTGCAATATAAGTTGTATTTATCAATCAAGTAAAAAATGACATTTATATTTCCATAATTACCTGGTAGTTATTTGTTAATTTGTTTTAATTCATGGATAGGTTTATTGCGAGTGTCATGGAAAACTGGAACTTTTCAGTACACAACATGCAAACTGAGAATGAACTGTGTGTGCCGGCTTTGTGAACAAAAACGCAAGGCGGCTATGGTAAGTTGCGTCAAGATATCCTTGGGACCCACCCCCCCTGGACACGCAATACAATTCGTGTTTCGCTGATCTGTTGGCTGGGATCAGATCATCCATTTGGGGATTTAGATATGTTACCCCAGCCAACAGGCTGCATGTTTAATTTTACTCAATACTAAGCTTTGTTTTAGTGCGAACATCAACATGTTTATCTAATTGCAGTTGCTGCTTGGGATAATAAAGTTAAGTCAGCAACCGTCTACCAGACTGCAAGATTCATCTCTTCCAAAGGATGTCGTACCTTTCCAGGTGGGTGTGCATTGATTGATTGATTGATTGATTGTGAGTTTGTGTAAATGAATAACTGTGAAACCATAACCAAATGTTGGGCTGCAAAGGTGTGTATGTGCATGCTTCACATATTCTCCGTCCTGGTTGGCATACTGGACCGTCAGCAGACACTCTGCCATAAAATGTTAGAGAGTTTAAAGCTATTTCTTATTTTCCCGTGTAACTATATTGATGTTTGATTATCATTTTGATTGATGTTAAATTTACGCCGCCGTGTTACTGAGTAACAATTTGAAATTGGGCCAAAATCATCAAGCTAGAGCTTTGCATAATCTTTTTCAAACTTCTGCGAGATTTCTGCCCTTGACAATATTTGCTCGCAGCCCCCCTCAAAGTTGCACTTCGTTCAGTCTTTGAAAGCTTACGGATACACTTTTTTGTTAATTTGAGATCTTGATGTGGCAACTTCTAAGTAAATAGATGCTGAAAGTAACTAGATGCTCTGGGTGTTCACTGGGTGACAAAGGCTACCCAGTATTGGTTGTTTCTTTTCTGAAAAGATGTTTCTAGTGAATTGCCCAGTTGCAGTGGTTTTGATGCACAGAACCAGCATAGCTCCATGACAGATATATGTTTTCGTCATTGATTTCAGTACTGCTGTATTGGAGGCCTCACAATTTCTGTTTGGAAATGTCATCTGATACACTCATAACGGCGTATTTCTAGCATAGCTTTCATAAGAGCATGGCCATTCTCTGTCATTTTCAGATACACTGTGTTTTGTGTGGATAAGAAATGCAGAGTGGTACCACCAATCACCTAAGCCACCAGTCCCCTAACAGACAATAGGTTATGGGGACAGTTCCTGCAATTTACAGAAAAGCTCTCAATTGTAGCCCTACGAACTTCAGGTAAGCGATAAATCTGGACTTCAAGATATCTCTGTACTCACTGTAAGTTTATACTTCATTTGAACAAAACATAGGGCCGAATTCAGAACAATCACTCTCACTCACACTCAATGAGTTAATCCTCTGTAATCACTTAACGGTCGAGAAATTATCGAGTGAAAGGTATATCCGTATTCACAGGTGTGAGTGAGACTCAAGTGTTTTGCGTGAGTGGGACATTTGTGAGTGCTCGGCTAGGCCACTTGAACCGCCCTCGAGGATTGGTTGTGAATAGGAATTGAATGAGTATATGTGAAAAAAGTACATGGCAAGTAGAAAAGATGAAATATATCAAATATTTGGAACAAATAAGGGACATGCTCGTTCCCAGACAATATTTAAGAGACCGGGATAATCCATTGAAGTACATGTTCATTCAATAAAGTGGCCATCTATAAACAAAACAAATTCAAAAGGATGAGCCTATCATATATTTGTTTTGTTTCGCAATGATCTTGAACCCCCAGCAATGTTGATGTTTGCAATTCATCAATGGCTGCAAAGACAGGCAGCTAAAGGTACGTGAAGTTAGCATCCTAGCGGCATGAAGTTAGCGGCCTAGCGGCGTGAGGTTGGCGGACTAGCGGCCTAAATTTGTTATCTATTTCAAGGTTCAATGGTTTAAATGGGAAATATGATAAATCAATGTTTTTAGTCGTACATTAGCGGCCTTAAATTGTTTTCTACTTCAGAGCATTTTTATATGAGTTTTCTTCTAAAACAATGCTAAAATAAATGTTTTCCTAAGCAAAATACATCACGCTTGAGCGGTCTTGCGGCGTGAACTTGGCGGCCTGGTGGCCTAGCGGCCTGGTGGCCTAGCGGCCTAAAAATCCCCAAAACTCAATCCAGCAGCCCAGGAAAAGGGGGAAATGCTGATATTCGCTAAAGGATGTTGATTTATGAAAACGACATTTAATTTATCATTGTTTTAGAAAAGAACGCATATAAAATGCTTTGGAATAGGAAACAATTTTAGGCCGCTAGTCACAGGAGGCGGCTAGGCCGCCAGGCCGCTAACTTGACGCCGCTAGGCCATTTCATAGGGTGGTAAGGGAATTGATATGTATTTTCCAGCCTACATTCAGCTGGATTATTATTACTATTATTATTATTATTATTATTATTATTATTATTATTATTATTATTATTATTATTATCATTTTCATCATCATCATCAGCAGCAGCAGCACCACCACCACCACCAGCAGCACCACCAACACCAACGCCACCATATCATCATCAACATCATCATTATTATTATTATTATTATTATTATTATTATTATTATTATTATTATTATTATTATTATTATCGTCATCTTCATCCATTTTCCCCTACATTTCTTGAGTTGTTTTTCACTCCGAGGTGTTATTTCCCCATAAGAAGTAGATTCATTCGCTAATTCTATCCATCTGCTATTTTTTCAACTTCCATTTTTTCAACTTCCATATATTATTTTCAAACGCCCAAGACCGCTTTATGTAGAATACAAAAGCAAGATTATATATGAATACATATTTAAATTACGTGATACAATGGAAAACGGCTACATATTTAAAACAGCAACAACAACGACAACAAAAAACATGCATTTAAACGTATTTTGCGACAGTTATTTACAACCCAAAACGTTTATTTTTATTAACCAATTGTTTTAAAATGTAAATTTCAGTTTCAGAATAACACTTATTATCATTTGTTTGTTGCCATAACTAACAATAAGGTACTCAAATCTCAAATAAACATATGTTTACAATGTATAATGTAAACATCACCATAGTCAAACAGATAATCCAATATGATCATGTAAACATACGTGTATAATTATATACTGTATTGCTCACTTGATGAAGTGGAGTGTTAGCGAGGCGTGTGAATACGAACAGATCACTTGAGTGTCACTCCCCATATTCCACTCAAGTGATCATTTGAGTGTCCCTTACGGGAATGTGGTTGGAGTGTGAGTGAGAGTGGATGTTCTGAATTCGGCCCTTACAATTTCATCAACAAAATCCAGGTTTAGATCCCAGACCGAACTTTGTCTCCTTCATTAAACTTAATTTCAGATGTTCTATAAGCCACTTACATGTTCATTGATTATAAATGCGTTTTCCCAGATTTACACCCTCCTCTTGCAGATACTGCCGATGGTGAAGCTTGGGTGCACCGGGCCGGTTTTCCAGCCGTGTGGAATCAACATCTCCAGCTGAACTGGGGCCGGGAATTATATAAGACTCCTTAGCAGCATGGTGAGCTTTTGCGTATTTATTTCCAGACTCATATACCCGGCCAGACTTCTGCGTTTAAGCTTTCTTTTCGTCATTTTTTTAAATAACGTATCTCAAGTCTTTCAATGAAATCACAACTGTGACACCTTTGGAGACTAGATTTAAATTTAGGAACCATTATGTGTAGAAAGCCTTTTGGGTGATTTAAAATCAAATTAGTAAACAGGATTCTCATGGTTCATGATTTATAATTGGCCTTGTGGACCTTTCATTCTTTACTTTGGTAACAGCCGCCTAAGTATGTAAGAAGGGGGGGGGGGGTACAGATGTGATAGTAAACAGTGTTTAATAAGGTATATTTGTTTTTATTTTATCACCATTTTGAAGGTAATGATTGTGTTAAATCAGGATAAGTAACAAGTATAACACAAACACTGTTACATGTTCTTTATTTCAAATAAATCTATAAAATATCTCTGGAGATTTTAGTCTGATCTCCATTTCTCAGAAAATGTAGCTGTCTAAGTGCCTATTCCATCAATGAGTATCACTGTCTTTAAATTGCTGTTGCGGTACAGTTTAAATAGCAAAAGTTTTATGGCCCTGCTTGTTTGCAACTCCTCATTCATTTTTGTACAGCGAGAAAAGTAAGGGAATTCTAGAGATTTACTAGAATTATGGATTGTTTTTCTTGAGTTACACAGTACATAAGGAGGAATAAGTGTGTACACAGCTCCTCATTTTATTCCTGTTTATTATTTATATATGTAACATAGATGTGTACAAGACTTAGAAACATGACATAAAAGAGCTCACTTTGATAAATTTTCTCAAAAAAAGATATCTTGACTGTTAAAGTAAGAACTTTTACTGCATAGTAAGTAATGTCTTCTGCTCATCTTTATGACATCATTACATGGAATGGAAACTTCCCAAGATACATTTCCACATGGCGCAGCTCATTTATATATATTGCTGATGGATTGTTTAGAAAGGGACAGTTTTAATTGGACAAAATGTTTTAATCGCCATTTTACAGAGTGCCAGCCAGTCATTGCTGTTCTTTGCATTGCTGAGGAGGACAGTCCTGCCAACATAACAGTTTGTTCAATAACAGGTAAAAAACTGGTCTCACTTTACATTTTCAACCACTGCCAGATAATATAATCTTATATAATGATAACTCCTTCTTCACAACTGGTGTTAAATATATAATGATTAAACTAACAATAAAATGGAAATTATGCTCTTTAAACTCAGAACCATTATTGACTGTCAGATGCTACTGGTAAATGAACTGGTCTTGATGTCCTTTTCTTGAGATAATAACTATTTGCATATTACCCCGGTACTACTATTGTACATTCAATAGAAAATCGTCTTGTTTGTATCGTTAAATGGCTTTATAATGTTCCCCACTTCCTGATTCTTGAAAATTACATGAACAAATGACAATCCTACTACCATTTAAAGTTTGATTAAATTTCGGACAAATGTGTTTGTTTTAATTTGCCTTCTGCTTAAAGTAAGGGTATATATACTGGGCAAGAAGTGCTGAATTTCATCGTGAATGACAGTGATTATCCATAGTTTGAATTTGGTTCGGACATGTTTGACGGGAATTTAAAGACATTTTTTTGTCATCATTTTCGCATACATTGGTTCATTCCAAGATAAAAAATATTACCTTTTTCAAAATGTTCAATCTGTGAGAGTGCAGCTTTAATAGACCTGTAAAGACTTGTCGATGTGAAACTAAACTCTCAATCAAACTTTGGTAAAAGATCAAATGCGGGGCTCCGTGTGCGGCATAGACTGTGTTAATTTTTATTTAATATGATGAAGAGTTAGTTAAGTTATCTTTGTTAAAAGTCTTCATTTGAAGCAAAATATGTTTCAATACCCTGTATGAATTTTCTTCACTGGATATTGATTCATAAAAAACATTGCTCCAGGGTGCGGAGCTATTTTTTGCTATATGTCTATATGGAAAAATCTTCTCCTCAGAAGTCAACTTTGTTCCCCAATGTGCAAGGCACAATCGGTGAAAATAATTTCAATAAAAGTCACTGACTATTATTATTGTTATTATTATTAATAAACTTTTACTATTTCAGGAGACAAACAGAAACACAGAGGTGCTATACATTCTGATGGAAAAACAAAAGCATCTCCCATCATTTTGGCGTGGCTCAGATCAAGAGGAGAATTTTAAGAAAAGTAATAACTGAGCAACTAAGAACATGCAAGTTGCACTGGTTAGAGTGTAAGACCCATCTCCCTTCATAAGAATTGATAATCATCACTGTATTAAATCAAGAAATTGAAATGTAAGTGTCTTGTCTTTTGCAGTGTTTTTGAAATATAATATAATTTTAAAAAAACTAAATTATTATTTAATATGATTGTGAATGTGTGATGTTTTCTTCTGATCATTCACTCTCAAAAACCAGATACTAAAAACATATTTGTAGATTTTTCATTTTACTTGTAAATATAGTTTTAAGGTTGTATTTTAGGCAAAGCCTTTTATTCTGCTCAATACAAACTTAAATATTTGTAATTTTTAAACAAATACATTTTTTTCATGTTTTTGTAAGCCCATTATTAAGGGACTTTAAATATTTTCACCAGCTGCATTATAAAGTCAGACCAAAAGTGTTCAGTAAGTGTCCAAACAATAACTAAGTTAGAATCCTTTCTCAAATCAAGTGAGCGATAAAGGGCCATCTCTGTGTTTGTCTGACTAAAAAACAATAATCAATCTTTGAGTTAAATTGACAAATATTGTTGTAGAATGTTTTGTGAAGACATACAATTGGATTACTTTTGTGTCAATAGGATTAAGGTTTTTGCACATAAAAGTTATTTAGAATTGCATTTGGGTCAGTCGGTTCACGTTCAATATTACTTGCAGTATAAGTGGAAGCAGTGACTTAAAATTAATTACCAAACAGTTTCTGCTCAATTGCTTCGAGTTTACATACGAGTTATGAAACTTGGAATACTAGTTCTTGGTGGCATAAATGAAAGACCTTGTTTTGTCACATTGACTTGTAATCAAGCACTTACTTCCTCTAAATTCTCTTCAGGTGATGGTTGGGCACACACAAGAAGACATATATCACAGATGTCTAGCCATATGAGTAGATAGGAGTGTCACACTCTGCCAAACTAACTTCATCAGACGAGCAGAAAGCTTCTCAAGATCCCGCACTGCACACTAAGACATAGTCTTTGACTACAACAAGGTGATGAAAGTACAGAGAGGTCCAATTAAAATCAATTCTGTGCTGCTGTCATTTCTTCATTCTGGAAGTCGATGGACATGATTTATCATGGCATCAAGTGTGCAGTTTGCCGACTATCAGCAGTCTTGTTCACCAGCTGTGCAACTTAAGCTGGTAGCTTTATTGCTTGAAGCCACTGCATAAGAGGGGGAAGGTGCAGGCTCATCAAAAAGTCTCAAAAGTTGAAACTAGGAAAAGAAGTTTATCAAGAGTGTGAATCTATTTTGAAAACAATCGTTACAATCATTTGGTTTCCTTTGAAACTTGATACATACTATGAATTGAGATGCTAAAATAAAAAACCGCTATTCAAATATCAGAAAACTGCCTTTTTCATACTAAAGGGTAAATGATGTCGCCATTTTCTGTATGTATTTAAATAAGATATGTCTCCACAATTAATATTTTTAGGGAATTTTTCTCAACCTAATGAATGAGATTAAATTGTACAGCATTATATGAGCTTAATATGTGTTTTCTCATTCTTTAAAATTGGTGAAAAATTGTCAGAAGATAATTAGATCAGTATCCATTACTGCAATCGTACAATCAAATATACAGGGACAAGCCCACTGGGCATATAATATAATTAAACCCTGTTTAGGGGCACGAGGCAAACAGAGTTACTTTCAAACGTTAAAGCTGCACTCTCACACTTTGGATGTTTTGACAACCTTTTTCATTTTATGTCTTGGATTGGAACCATCCAATTTTTGCGAAAAATTAAATCCCAGATTTTTCTATTTAAGTTAAAACATTGATGTTTTTTATGCACTTTTCTTAAACCGTTAGTAACATTAATTTTCGAACGGAAATATGAAATCTGCGATCTGATCTTTTGTCAGCAATCTTTTATCATTGGTTTGCAGATAATTACGCAAACACTTGCTCATTCGAAGACAAAAAAAGTTGTGGAAACGGTATACATGTATCTGTGAGAGTGCAGCTCTAAATGTTTAATTGCTTGATTTTACTACTGTATTAGAAATTACAGGGGTTGGGGCATATTTTAAGTGTTTTTATACCCCCAAAACAAAGTTTGGGGGGGTATACTGGAATCGGGTTGTCCGTCCGTCTGTCCGTCTGTCCGTCCGTTTTTTTTTTGTCCGGGATTCATCTTTGTCGTTATTGAACAAATCTTTTTCAAACTTTCAAATATTAATGACCATGATGTAAACCTGTGCCTCCGTGGATTTGGTCAGAGTCGCATGATCCTGAGTGGAGTTGTGGCCCCTTAATGAGTTAAATTGGGCAAAATTAGCTTTGTCCAGGATTCTTCTTTGAAGCTATTGAGCAAATCTTTTTCAAACTTTCAAATATTAATGGCCATGATGTAAACCTTTGCCTCCATGAATTTGGTGGGAGTCACATGATCCTGAGTGGAGTTGTGGCCCCTTAATGAGTTAAATTGGGTAAAATTAGTTTTGTTCGTCCTACTCCTTCTTCATTTTTGAATGAATCTTTTTCAACCTTTTAGCCATGGTGAGAACATTTGCCCCTGTGATTGTGGTTGGAATCACATGATCATGTCTCCAATTATGGCCCCTGAATAAGTTAAAATAGGCAAAAATTATACAGCTTTGTCTAGTTGTTACTAAAAATAGAAAAACGGTTTCCGGACGATAACTCATGAAAGGCTAGACAGATTTGAACAATTTTTGGTACACAGGTGTAACATCAGAAGATACAGGTCAAGTTCGATATTGGGGCTGGTGGGGCCAAGGTCAAGGTCATTGTTACTAAAAATAGAAAAACAGTTTTCGGACAATAACTCATGAAAGGCTAGACAGATTTGAACAATTTTTGGTACACAGGTGTAACATCAGAAGATACAGTTTGGTACACAGGTGTAACATCAGAAGATATAGGTCAAGTTCGATATTGGGGCTGGTGGGGCCAAGGTCAAGGTCACTGTTACTAAAAATAGAAAAACGGTTTCCGGACGATAACTCATGAAAGGCCTGACAGATTTGAACAATTTTTGGTACACAGGTGTAACATCAGAAGATACAGCTCAAGTTCGATATTGGGGCTGGTGGGGCCAAAGTCAAGGTCACTGTTACTAAAAATAGAAAAAACGGTTTCCGGATGATAAATCATGAAAGGCTTACAGATTTGAACAATTTTTGGTACACAGGTGTAACATTAGAAGATACAGGTCAAGTTTGATATTAGGGCTGGTTGGGCCAAGGTCAAGGTCACGGTTACTAAAAATAGAAAAACGGTTTCCGGACGATAACTCATGAAAGGCTAGACAGATTTGAACAATTTTTGGTACACAGGTGTAACATCAGAAGATACAGGTCAAGTTTGATATCGGGGCTGCTGGGGCCAAGGTCAAGGTCGCTGTTACTAAAAATAGAAAAACAGTTTCCGGACGATAACTCATGAAAGGCTAGTTTTTCTTGTCAGCAGTGTAACTTCTAAATTACTCAACATATTTAAATAAAACAGTACATGCATGATAAAAGAAGATGCAGTTTGCAGTAACCTTGGAGTTATGGCCTCTTTTCAAAGGAATGGTTTGCCATTCCTGTGTCCAGGCGGCATTTGGGGGTATTCGTCACTACTGTGACAGCTCTAGTTATTGCTTGTTTTTGATTCATACAGTCATACTTTATTCTTCAGGGCACGAATTACAAATAGACAAAACTGGAAAATGGTCATATCAAAAGGTCAAAGATAATGCAAGTTGAACAATCATATTGTTCATGGCTTGTATTTTTGGTATATTTTGTTGCATATGCTATAGAAAAGTTGAAAGTTAAAAATAAATTCATAGTTGAAATGATGGCTTTGAATGGTATTGTCAGATGAGAAACGGCACTATTAAGAAATAGGTATAATGGTACTTTATTTATTTTAATCAATTTTAGATATTATGAAAATTATTATATTATTTAGTACATGAGACCTTTTAAACAGTTATTGACAATATAACAATGTGTATATGAAGCTTTAGATCAACACTTACAGCTGCACTCTTACAGATTGTCAGTTTAGACACAAAATTGTCTCAAAATCGGCTGATTTGGCTATCATTCCTTTAATTCAGTCATATTAGATAATTCACAATAGAACCAATCAAAAATGTTCGGTATCACTGCCGAAAAGTTAATTTACATTAAATTGTTCATAATGCTTTTAGTCATTGTTCGTAATGCTTTTAGTTATAAAACATCATTTTTTTTAACATAAATATGATGAACTGCAATCTGATCTTTTTTTAGCAGTCTTATATCACTTAAAATTGGGTCTAGACATTTCTGCAAAAAATACTCCATTTATAGATAAACAATAAAAGAGTACCGGTAGTCAAAACGAGCAATCGGTGAGATTGCAGCTTTAAATACACCTTTTAAGACCGCTGTAAAATTCCAATGGTTTGCCTAAATCTTTAAAGCTAGCATACTGTTTAATTGACAACCATACTTATTGTTTAAAGTGTCATGATATCTTTGTACAATGTTTTTATATAATACATTAAAGAAGTCAAAACAAATTTGTTTATCTTGTAATTTGTTATCTATTATTTAAATGACTCAGACAAAAATGGGAACGTCAGTGCTAGTTCTTTTACTATTAACATCCCATGAAGTTTCTATTGGTGTAGCAGCAAGGAGGTGTTACATTAAGGATGCATCATTTAAACCAAATTATACATTCATATGCACATCATACAGGCGTGTAGCCGCCTATACGTGAATACGCGGCTGAATCCACATGATTCTGACAAAAAAAATCATGCACATCGGAACGCCCAGAATGCACTAGATTGCACCATGGTTTTCAAAATTTTCTGAGGGGGCACGCCCCTGAACCCCCCAGCACATTTATGAATTCACATGAATAGAGGGGTAGCTACGCCCCTGACATAATTGAAACCACAGTGTAGCTAAACAACACTTGTATGTTTATCATACGCAGTGATCTCCCATGGAAATGCAATCGTCAAAGAATCTGAAGGGGCTGTTTATATGGACTAGATTTGAAATGCACCAAGTGTTTAAAAAAGTTGATTTCAGTCACGAAGAGAATCAACCATACCCCACACTTGTTGGAGTAAGATGAAATGTCCACTTTCCGCGAGAAAGAAAGTACATTGAAAATGTTCATTTGATTCAATTGACTTTATCTTTTTATAAATATGTTGCAATACATAAAATACGTTATTTGTTATAATTGTTTACCCATGTTGAATTTTATTTGGCAAATTTATAAGAGATTTAAATATTAAGAAACTCGGCCGCTAAAGAGTATATGATTATGAAATACTTTTTTTAAATCTTTCGAACTTGAGTTTTTGAGTGAATATAAGCGAAGCGTTAAGTGTTTTGAAAATGCATCTTTTACTTGGATTTTATAGATTGTTATTACGAAATAAAGTATGGCGAATCAAACGAAGTGTTAAAGCCAAGCTATTGATGGCTGAAACCCTTCAATAAATGTTGATATGTGCTAAAATATAGTCTTTGAAGTCCAAAATTTTGAAATTCGTTACTAACCCGATTCAACAAAAGGCTGTTGCACAATCAGTTGATTGACATAATCACGTGATAAACCAATAACTTTCATTAAGGTTAAAATATTCAACACCTTAGTATGAGTCCCTGTGGGCGAGTGGATAAGCGATCCGTTTTTTATTCTATGTGTTATCTGCACCCCCATGTGCTTGCTCCCAACTTGAACAAGATTAATTTTTAATACTTTAATCAGTTTTTTAAAAATGCAATTGAAGTATAAAAGAAAATCAACCTGGTTACTATTATTTCTGCAATTTCAGTACCAAGGAGTAAAATAAATATGCATGTAAGTGTGTTCAGATGAATTACGAGGAAAAATGTGTTTGGTGCCAAAACATGAGAGAGTCTCTTTAAACGGAAAAGTTTTGGCAGTTACTCAGTCAGTCAGATGATGATAAATATAATGCATAGCATCATCTCTCTGGAGTACGAGAACGTTGTATACAGAGTATGTTTTTACTGAACATGCGTCTGTTTATTTTGATGCCATAAAAGGTTTAAACTGTTTAAAGGAACTATAACATTATGAAACAACCAATCTGATTACAGATATCAGTGGCAGATCCAGGAATTGACTTAAGAAGGGGTACGTGAAACTCATTGGCTTAATCTTTCCACATCAGCCCCTCCCTCAGAACAGAAATTGAATGGCTTAAAATGTTGGACCGGGGTGGGGGTTAGACTCCCCTAATTTATAGTCCGAAATAGTGCATTTTTATCTTAATATTGTATTTTTTCCCAATATTGACTGAGAACGTATTATCAACGGACGATTCAAAGGGGTGGGGGACGGCGCGCGCGCTGGGACCGATCCCCCCCCCCTGAATCTGCAATTGGGTACATGCATTAAAACCGTCTCCGTAGCCTATTGGTTAAGGCGTTCTATACCCTTCATTCAATTGACTTAATACTTCACATAATTGTTCAGGACCATCAGCCAATGAGGTTACATAACTCCATAATACAAGTTATGGCCCCTGATTGACTTAGGTTAAAATTTTAGGCAAGTAAAAATTAAGGGGAAGTTGGAATTTAATATAAAAAACTTCCATGGGTCACAATGAACCCAATGAACAATGTTCTTTAATCATTAGCTAACTGTTCAAGCGTTAACAGACACATTCCTGTGCAGACGAAACTTTTATTGTTTTTACAAGCACCGAACTTGTATTCAGCATTTACAGTTTCTATATAATTCAACTGAAAGTTCTATTTAACCATAATATATCAAATATTAAGTCACCATTCACTAGCGGATTGAGAAGGGGGCGCAATCGGCGTGCGCTGCCTTTAATATCGCCCAAGTTTACTTTTTGTGTCAATATATGCGAAGAAAATAGATACGCACATAATGCATCATTTCCGACTACAAATTGTTAAAAATTTCTTGATTGAGTAACCCTAAATCCTCCTGCAAACGCCCCTTAGTAACACCCCCTTCTAACGACATTTCCTTGATCCGCCCCTGGCCATTATATTTTTTGTTTATCAAACGGTACACATACCAAGTGACTGAAACTGAATTTCATTTAATGAATGAGATGGTCTGTAAAAGATTTCTGATGAATATCCTATGAAATTTGCAGTCCTCCCGTTTCGACAGGTCATTGTTTGTGGATTTATTACACACAATTATATAAAAATACTATTACAAAATTGTCTCTTAAGGTTACGGGAGCCTTCACTGTCAAAAGTAAGATATATATAATTTGTCCCCCTAATGCCATAAAATATGGATGGTCCCCTTAATGCCTCAAAAATAATATAATATATACACTGGTCTCCATAAACCCTTCGACATATATACCTGTCCCCTTAAAACCTGCAACATACTTACAAATTATTAAGGAGACCGCAAATTACGTATATTTTTTGTTAATTAATTTAAGAAGCCAAAATCTTGTACACATAATAAATGATCATTTCAATACTAAATTATCAACAAAAAAGCAAAATAAAGTATAAAACAAAAAATATACAAATTGTCTCCTTAATGCCGTAAAATACATACGGTCACCTTAATGCCCTAAGTATATATATATATATATATATATATATATATATATATATATATATATATATATATATATATATATATATATATATATATATATATATATATATATATATATATACTTCTTGAAAGCATACTAGCCCACTTTTTTGCCCGTACCAGTTATTCGCCTCATGCAAATCCCTTGATTTACGTTGATATCACCGGAAATTACTTAGAATATTGACAATAAGTAGACTAACTTCAAGTGAGTAATAACAGAACAAACCATCACTCATCCAGTAAGTGCCTTTATCAATACGCATTTAACTAGGTCATACCAGGGATAGAGAATTGTACGAATAAGGGATATCTACCACCTGGATGACATGTAAGAGCAAGATGGAAAGCGGAGAGAAGGGGGAAATATAGCTGGAAATGTTATAAAAAAACATAAGTTGTGATGACAACAGTGAAAATACTTATTCACCTGAAGTCCTTAGGTAATTAATTTGACGTAAATAATACAAGTCTAGTTACTTTATGAAGGGTATATCGTATATTGATGCCCATATTGAACTAAAACAATAAGTTAAACTTACTCTTCGGACATTTGCCTTTAAATAAGATCTCCGATCTGAGTGTACACTGTACAGCTATGCAGTTATAGAGGTAAGATAAAAGAAATGAACAAAACATCTCGTCTTTTAGTGTGTGTTTTTTTCAAATGATATTAATGTAATTATTACAATGCATTAAATAAGAATAAGAGTTATGTTATATTTAATAGCCCATTAATATAATTTAACCAGGATGTTTCCAGTTTGTATATAACAATGGTGACCATGCATTTCAAATGGATTTGAACATATATGTTATATAACTTTTTAAAACGTATCACTCTTTTTGTTTATAATATATTTCAAATCCGATTCGGTTTAATTAACAAATACATTATATATGCATATTGTTTGTATGTATTAATGAAACAATGATATTATCTACTCGAAAAGTGTCAACCCTAAATGGTCCTGAGCCAGTAAACAAATTCACAGAAAATAGCCCCTATTGTGACACCAGTGCAATTAACAGAAGATACACAGCAGGGAATTATCATGCCGAACATTCCTTAAACTAGGCCTTTAAATAAATGGTAAAGTGTCTTTAAATATAATCCTGGGCGAACAAAGCTGTTTACAGTTGTGATTGAAGTCTGCACCCAATGTCTGTTAAAACGTTAGTTATTTTTGATGTTCGTTGTTAACGTGAATAAGTCATTATACTGATACTCGTGTACCAACCACTGAATAACGAGATTGCATAAAAACATGTTAGTGTAAAGAAGGGAAATCACAAATTTGTAAATCTGTAAATAAAATAAGCTGCATGTAAAGTATACTAATTCAGTGTGCTTGATAAATGCAAAAAGGTTGTTGCAATTCATAAACGGAAAATAAGGAGTTTTTTTATCACTGTTAACAGTCAATTATAGTTATCGATCTTCGGCCAAATAAAGATGGAAACGCAAAATAAAATGAACTTGGCATTAACTTATTTTCATGGTAAATTGACACCTCTATGATAGTGTCATTATGTTCGGCATCACGCCACAAACTAGATATGTCAGTATCAAAGGCGAATATATATTGTGAATAATGCGGAAGACTTGAAGTGCAAACGATGGAATGTTGTAGTGTAATTTGAAGGTTTAAAGAGAAACTGGTATTTAAAATTAATACATACACCTTTACAGCGGACATATATTTTGAGAAATAAACCCTTTACTACTTATATAAATGATCATGGGAAATATTAAAAACTGATAACAAGATTGTTACCGTGTATTTAATAGCTGAAAACTAACAAATATTAAATGACTGGTGGGTCCTAAAAGATTAACAGTGATCAACTATCGTCTCATAAGGTAAAAATACCGTGTTTTCTGGACTTTTTTCAAATTCAACACGGTATCCTTCATAAGAAACATTGTTTTCGATATTTATTCATCATTTTCGGTAAATAAAAACAATTGTTGCAATTGTGGTACATCTTATTTGGAAGTAAGAGTGTATCTTTAACATTTATATAATATTAATTTATTTGAGAAGTGCAGGGCAAACATAAAAGTATTGATCTACGACATTTTTATATCATTGATAAAATATTATAAACATAATTCAAAAATTGAGCGCATTCACCAAGTCACAATCATTTCAATTACTTTACGAAATTCTGGATAAGTAATAGTATTTGGAGCGGTTGTCAATGTTACTTTATCGGACTGATCGTACGAGGCTAAACGTTTGAGCATTATTAACCTGAGGTTTAATCTTTAGAATGATGATGATTGTATAAGCATTGGACTCAACATTTTGGCATGTGACTAAACCATTGAGCAAGGGTCTATGAAATTTTCAGCATGTCCTATAACTTTGGCCCGGTGCTGAACCATTTAGCATGGGCTGAAACATTCAGCATGGTTGCTTAAAGTTTAAGCACTAGGCATAAAACATTCAGCATTGGGATTAAACATTGGGCATGAGGTTTATACATTCAGCATTGGGATTAAACATTCAGCATGGGGCTTAAACATTCAGCATGGAGCTTAAACATTCAGCATTGGGCTTAAACATTCAGCATGGGGCTTAAACATTCAGCATGGAGCTTAAACATTCAGCATTGGGCTTAGAAATTCAGCATTGGGCTTAAACATTCAGCATGGGGCTTAAACATTCGGCATGGGGCGTAAACATGCAGCCTGAAGCGCAAACATTCAGCATGGGGCGTAAACATTTAGCTTGAGGATTAAACATTCAGCATGGGGCTTTGATATTCAGCATTGGGCTTTAACATTCAGCATGGGGCTTAACTAGTCAGCATGGGACGTAAACATTCAGCATGGGTATTAAATATTCAGCATGGGGCTTAAACATTCAACATGGGGATTAGATATTCAGATGTGGCTTAAACATTCAGAATTGGGCTTAAACATTCAGCATGTGGCTTAAACATTCAGAATTGGGCGTAAACATTCAGCATGGGGCTTAAACATTCAGCATTGGGCTTAACCATTCAGCATGGGGCTTAAGCATTCAGCATTAAACTTAAACATTCGACATGGGGGTTTAAACATTCAGCATGGGGCTTAAACATTCAGCATTCGGCTTAAACATTTAGCATTGGGTTTAAAAAGTCAGCATTGGGTTTAAACATTCAGTGTTCGGCTAAGCCACTCATCATGAGGCGTCAGGTTTCAGCATTTGGGATACAACACCCAGCTTGTGATTCAAGCAATCGGCATGGGGCTTAAATATTTAGCATGGGGCTGAAGCATTCAGCATCGGGCTGAAACCTTTTTCATGGGTCGGAACCATTCAGCATAGGCTTAAACCATCAGCATTGAGCTGAAACATTCAGTCTGGGGCATAAACACTCAGCATGGGGCTAAACATTCAGCATGGAGAATTAAACATTCATCATTGGGCTTAAACATTCAGCATTGGGCTTAAACATTCAGAACTGGGCTTAAACATTTAGCATGTGGCTTTAACATTCAGCATGGGTCTTATACATCCAAATTAGGCTTGAACATTCAGCATGGGGCTTAAACATTCAGCCTTGGGCTTAAACATTTCGCATCGGGCTAAAACATTCAACATGTGGCATTAAACATTCAGCATGTGGCTTTGACATTCAGCATTGGGCTTAAACATTCAGCATGGAGCTTAAACATTCAGCATGGGGCTTAAACATTCAGCATTGGGCTTAAACATTCAGCATTGGGCTTAAACATTCAGCATTGGGTTTAAACATTCAGTGTTGGGCTGAAACAGTCAGCATGAGGCGTCAGATTTCAATATTTGGGATATAACACTCAGTTTGCGATTGAAGCAATCAGCATGGGGCTAAAATATTTAGCGTGAGGCTGAAACATTCAGCATCGGGCTGAAACATTTTTCATGGGTCTGAACGACTTAACATGGGGCTAAATATTCAGCATGAGGCGTTAAGGTTCAGCATTGGGATAAAACACTCAGCATGAGGCTTAAAGCCTTGGGTCAAAACACTCAGCATGGGGCTCAATATTTATCATAGAGCTGAAACACTCAACATCGGGCTGAAACTTTTTTCATTGGTCTGAATCATTCAGCATTTAGCATGAGGCTGAAACGTTCAGCATGCCGCAAAAACATTCAGCAAGGAGTCGGTTTGTTTTGCATGGGGCTACACTAATTAGCATGGGTCGAGACATTTAGCATTTGGCTGAAAGTTTTAGCATTGGGCTGAAACATTTAGCTTGGGGGTAAAACATTAAGCATGGGGCTAAAACATTTAGCATGGAGCTGAAACGTTTAGCTTTGGGCTGAATCATTAAGCATGGGGTTAGCCATGTCCAAACCAGCGTTTGTCTGAATATTGATCTATTTACTTAGAAGCCATATATTTCCGTATGGTTTATCAGTCTGACGCCTCATGCAGCAATTACCACTCTGTTCAGTACACCATAGACAACGTTTATCTCTATCTACTTCCGGCAGATACATTAACAAAGATTAAAATACAACCTACATTTTCAGCCAATGAAATTGCAGATAGGCAGTCATTAAAAACTATGCTTAATCATAAAGAATTTCACCTTTTGTGAGTGTTTAAGGTTCGCGTACTGCCACTTATCCGATACACATTCCCTCCGTCAGACTTTGCGTTGACAATGTGTAAGCCAACGAGGTAGTTTTTTTTTGACAGTAAGATGACCTAAAGAAATATTTATATGATTGAGAAGGGCCACTCCATCCGTTCTGATTCATTAAAATGTAACTTCGTGTCATTAAACTTTCACATAAATAAACATTAACTTCGTTCGAAGATATTTCAATAATCTTCCTGGTTAAAGGAGTACAATATAGGTTGATGTAAAAAGATAATCTATGGTCATGTTTAACTGATTTGGTTTTAATGATCAAAACAAAAAGCATATGATTTAGGTACAAATAAAAATAAAAATAAAAGCGATATTTGGCGCATTTTAACCGGAAAATTTATGGCCACGTAGCTATTAATGAAAAAAATGACATTTATGAAGGTTAATAATTTGTTTATCAGTATACCTTTATTATATGTTTTTTTATAGTGTTCATGTTTAAAGATCAAATGAGTTAAACATGAAAATGCATTAAAATTAAACAAATACTTTCAAAGTATATCAACCGATATTGTGCGCCTTAAAAGCGCGCCGATCTATCATGTATTCGCATATAATCTACTTTCGTTGTTGGACAATAGTTTTGTTGCGAGTATAATTGATTCGATTAATAATGAATTCGTAAATGTGTTTTGCATTTTGTTTGAAATTTTATTTCAGAAAACCTCACATAATTATCTTAATCCTTTAAGAAATAGGGTATATCCTCAAACTTGTTATTCATTCACATTTCCACATTTTGTAGAAATTTTCATTTTCAAGAACAATGTAATACTTTGAATGCATTCGGAAAATACACGTCGACTTACAATCTGTTTGACTAATCTGAAAATAATACGTGCATTTTGAACTGTTTTTTGCTAGTTCGACAAGTATACACACAGCAATTTTAAACCAGAAAACTTACTAGGTTATAACCTAAATTTACAGGCAATGAGATCGCACAGTATACCGCTTACAAAAATTACAGTTTAACAGATACGATTTGCTTCCCCGCTTCCTGAAAGCATGTTCCAATCGAAGTTATTTCGAACATGTATAGTAATTCCTTAAATTTAAAAAAAGGCTCGCACTTTTACAGAAAAGCATATATTTTTCTCATAATCTCCTCCAACCCTTCTCAGAACGTTTTGACTTGGTTTGAAATTAGGCTCTTTGTTAACTACTTCTAAAACAATTCTTGAATGTAATGACAAACTAACTGCAGATTTATCTGATGCACAAATTATAGGTTTTCGATTTGATAATAAAAGCTGTCTGCCAAGATAAAGGACAAGGGTATAAAGATTAATAATAAAATTGACACGATTCTTAAGACCTCAATCTATAAATCGGTATTTAAATGTTTTGAAGATTTTAAGTTTAGTTCGATTTAATCTTTCATTCTCTTTGACGATTTTTTTTTCAAATGATTCGAATGTCACGGTATACGGTTGCATATGATTGCATTCAGGCCTTGATTTTAATATGGTGTGATGACGCTCATTTGAACCCTGACATACATCTATAACGTATTCCTCTTACTGCATCACCAGCTGGAAGATTTTTTCGTAGGATAATTGACTTATAAAGATTCGTTTAGTCCACATTAAACTTAAGCAACCAAAATATTTTTAGCAAACGTTTTTGTCTCGTTCCTATAATGCCTGCAACTGTTTTCAACCACAAAATGCAATGAAATATTGAAGTTGATGATGACAGTACAGATAAAATAATAATAAGTGGTTTTATCAATTTAATTTGACAGGGAGTTTTCTTGGAAGCACACACTCTATCCAATGTATGCAAATATGCTATGCTATTTCGGTTAGTTTGAAACTGCCCTAGCATCGGCCTTTTTGTTCATATTTTATTTATAGGATCATACGTGGTTGACCATGGCTTTTGGTTGATAATTGTCCCAGTGGAAGGAATATATGACCAAATAATACCATGGTCAACCATGTATTATTCTATAATTAATCCATAGATGGCAATATTATATAGTGTGACCACTCGCCAAATATCCAAATATAGCATAACTGTTAGTGTAACTATCAAGTAACTTATTAATTTAAACTGATTATGATTTAGACAGGCATCGCTTTCACTTACAAACTATATTAAATAAAATAGTTTAAGTGTTATAATTGGACCGTTACTCACTTACATTTTTCACAAAGTGTTGTTAACAGAATCACTTCATCAACCCGAAATGAGAATGTTTGCAGTTTCGCAGGATCATGTTCATGTTCTCAGAAATTTTATGTAACGACAACAGATACAGTTTAAGTAAAGGTATTTAAGAGTTTTTGCAAAGGAATGAATTAAATGCTTTTTATATCAATTACATAATTATGTAGATAAATTTGTCATGTCTGAAAAATGGTCGTAGATTGTTAGTTTTTTTTAACAATACTCTGTATGATATTTACGAAAGAGATGTTAGTAGTATTAAGTATGCTTCAAACTCCATGTGAATAACACAGGTATATGAATGAATGTAATTTTCTACTATATTTTTACACATATTCTTAATTGTTATTTTATTTCGATAGAAAGAGCACAAAATACAATTTAACTTATGGTTAGATTTCATTATTAGGTCCCTTTTCAAACATATAATACAATGTGCAAAATGGTTTCTGACTAATATATAAAAAACAAGTCTCTGAATGTCCATTTAAGTCTTCTTCCCTTGTGCAACACCTTTGGAAAGCATAGGTCCACCTTTATGTAGATAAATTGGAGGCCAGACAATGTAATCTACGAGGGGTCCTGCCTTTGTGTACGGCTTGTATACGCTCATGTCAAAACGCATGTTTTCTGTAACCTCCATGAAGTCGACGTATATGGGTGGGTTGTGCGAACGGGCAGTCCAGCAAAACAGTGAACATTTCGAGATGTAATTACGTATTTCGTCTGCTTGGTTTGAACCCATCTCCTTGAGCACAACGTTACATATTGCCTATTGAGTTACAATAATAAATACTTTTGTTATTTGTGTCACTATAAACATGTATTTCTGTATTACACCTGTTATTATTTAAGACAAAGTATATCAACAAAATTCATTATAAAGAATGGAAATATATTGGTAGCGACCATCAATGTCGAGCAAAATGTAACACGAATGTGAAAAGGGCAAACCTGTCGCTTTAGGTTCATGATTCATAAGGTGGTCTTAATGTCTCTGAATATAAACGTGTGATTAAAAACTTCATCCATGATCTGATTATTAACTGTATTAATTTGTTTAATGCACGTGAAATAAATTCAACTGACATGTTGCAATGTCAAAGGGGCGTAACTCTAGTTAAATTGGCGAGATTTATCTGACGATCAAACTTTCCTGGACGTTGTGATTACATACACTGTCATCAAGTTTTATTATTATTCTGCGAACAAAAAATATGTTATAGTTTTCACAAATAAGAAAAAAATCAGTTTTAACGTTTAATTATCATAGCTTTATTTAAAGCTGCACTCTCACAGATATACCATTTTTACAACTTTTTTTTTTTTGTCTTGGAAAGAGCAAATGTTTGCGTAAATATCTGCAAACAAATGATATAAGATTGCTGACAAAAAATCAGATCATAGATTTTCATATTCCCGTTTGAAAATTAATAATTTATGGCTTAAACCGTTAGTAACGGTTTAGAAAAAATGCATAAAACATCAATTTTTGAACTTAAGTATAAAATTCTGCGATCTAATTTTGTCAGCAGTCTTATAGAACTGGTTTCCATGGTTTTTGCAAAAAATAGCTCGTTCCAAGACAAAAAATAAAAAAGTTGTCATAACCTTCAATCTGTGAGATTGCAGCTTTAATACGGTGATTGTTTCCAATGTCAAGCTTGCCTTGACTGTCAGTGGAATCAAAATTCCGAGTGAATAATAGACTCTTTAGTAACTGTCTTAATCAGTTAAGATGTTGTCGTCGACGCCGTCCAATTAAACCTATTAAGTCGGCAAAATCAAGTTAGCCTCCGTTATTAAATCGATATGTAAATCGAATATAGGAACAAAGTAATATTTCTCTCATCCAAAATGCCTACTTTGGATTCCTTCATTTGAATACATTTTTCGTGCCCTTTAAAATCGTTCACCAACGTATAACTGTAGTAATGGTTTTGAGGAAGAAAAACATTTGTATAAGATCATAGCAGTTTTTCTCTGTCAAATTACCAAGAAGAGGTATAAACTTGAAACATCCCTGTTTTAAATATATTAGTACATGGAAATCATATTGAAGTGCTTAACATATAAATAAGAATAATTACTGTTGTTATCTCTTAAATATGCTCTTGGTAATACGAATCGTAACACTATTACTTGGCAATAGATCATAGCCACCAGGGGCGTATCTTGACGAATATATATGTGTAGGCCACATTTTAGGGGGCCCGCGGGGCATGCTTCCCACCCCAAGGAAATTTTGCTTAGCTAGGTGATTGTAGATGCGTTTTGGCGTATATTTCGTTGTTGTAAAAAAACATTAAAGAGAGCAACAATATCATTATGTTTTACCTTAAATCAATTTTGTACGTATATTAGCTAAAGAAGACCGGCCAAAGAAGTAAAACATTGAACATTTTATTTATTAAATTTCACTCAATATTAATGCATTTTGTTACCACGCGGTCAGCATCTATGATCATGCTCTTGTGGCTGTGCATTTGGGCCAAGGATGACAACGGTCGCTTTTCATTGTCGTTCGCAGGAAGTTTTTTTATTCGTTTCATTCCACTTAACGACCTTTAACAAAGAGGCTGATGTAGGTGGCATAGTAAGAAGAACCTCGAATATTGTAAATATGCTAGGGTACAGGTCTTGTTGGTCTGTTTCGTGGTATCTCGTAATCAAGATAAACTTGCGGCTGCGATGCTCCATCTCACATTCCATTCTGTTTTAAATGTGTCAAATGTTTTGTGGCGATCAGGGGCCTTAGCAGCATACATTGTTGGCAGCATGTAATCCTTTCCAGTTTTGAAGGCAATGCATGTTGTGCACTGTATCTGTCTTTGAAGACATTGAACAAGGTTATTCTGAAGTAGTCAGATGGTGTCTGCACCTCAGGATTTGCTCTGGTTTGCTGTCGACGAACTCTTCTTGGCATTGATGGTTGAATGTCGAAGCCTGAGCTTATATCTGTTACTTTCATGTACAGTCCATTCTACACATCAGGTTTCAAGAGCGTGGACCACTTTGGGGAACGCATTTTGGAACGTTTCGAGTGCGCCCGCATGTCTGAACCATCGTGTCTCACATAACGAGCGAAGCTTAATGCGCCGATTCATTTCCTCTTTCGTTGCGACTTCTTTAGAAAGCTCGTCCTGGAACGCTGCTAGACGATTTGCTGAAAACTTGAACAAGAATCCAATGTCCCGAACTGGGTCCATCATAGTTCGGACACTCGGATGGAAACTGGTACTGGAGGCATGATTGCCAAGTTCCTTCTAGCATTGTTGTTTGGTATCTTCATTTATTGAAGTCAAAGTGAAACTATCGAAAAGAGGATACGTAGGAGTATGTTCGGCAATATTGGCGCCAAACCGTTTACAATTTCAAATAATATAGCGCCCGTAGACTTTAACCAAGCCGATTGGAAATGTTTAATGTACTGCGTAAACGCGCAGACTACTGGTATGCAACTTCCGATTAATTATATACGAAACATTAACGTCGCGCGAAAATGTACATTAGATCGAAGGAAAACGATATATTTGAAATACCAGGTTTCCTATATATTAAAGCGCATTTGTCGGAATTTCATATTAAGCTCCTCACCCTCCATTGCCTTCAGTTTTTATTGCAGATTTGGCATTTTTATTTTTTCGGTTTTTCTGAAAAATGTGTCGGCCGCGGCCTACACGGCCTATAGGAAGCTACGCCCCTGGCCACATTAGATTCAAATACTTACCTTTATCACTTGATCCGCCAAGTCGGATTGAATCCCGCGTCTGATGTCCTCGATAAACTGCTTTTGTGCTGTAGGTAGCTCATCAAATTGAAATTGTATGATTTCACTTCTCTCTTCATACTCTACCTACAAACCAGCCTTTTTTTAGTAACAAAACAATATCCCAACAAGCATTTCTATAATATTAAAAACATGAACAATTATTAAAATTTTGTGCTGGTACATATGAATAGTTCATTGGTTCTAACTCAGTACGGGTCTCAAAAGTTGTTGTGATGAAGGAACTTTATAAAACTATTTTACGAAATTCATTAACAAGCATAAAGGCTAGAAATAAAATAAATTACAAATTGTCGAATAACAACACTGAAAGAGAAAATTAATAAAATTGAGTACGGCGGCAGGATTTCATATTTCAGTTCTTCATGATTTTAAGCATTTTATTTGTCGAAATGTTTCGCTTTCAGAAAAAATGTTTACTAGGAAGCATTTAGGTAGAATGATGCTTCTCTCCAGGCTTTACCTTCTCTATATAGTGTGCGTCTTTTTGTTCTGTGTTGAAAGTTGTGGTATCTGGATCAACTTCCTCGTCTTTGCGTTCACCAAGTTCAGAGTCCACCTCTGCCTATACATGTTTAAAAAAAAGCGTTTCATCCTGTCAGTACACTAACTCAATAAACAGTGTGCAAAAATAACAGCTAATTAGCAACATAAGTAGTTTTGGTAAGTACTTACGGTAAACATTCCTCTACCTACGACTAGTATTGATACCTCTAAAATTATTTGCTCATAATGCATATAGTAAACCATTATTAGCAATGAAATATATAATTTGAAATATATATATAATCCTGTTTTAAAACATTAAAATATATAATTTATCAACTAATGATTATGCATCAAAATGTTCAAGGCCTGCAACATCAGAGTGTACCATTCCGATATTGCTTGCATGTGTTTCTAAAACGCAGGTTGAAGCATGTGTTAAAATTTATTTGTGTTTCTTCATCAAATGAATACTCAATTGGAAACTACAGGAAGAAGCGCCAGTAACCAAACCCTTTTTATAGTTACACGGCGTATACCTGATATACACTGATCGAGAGACACACACAACAAAAACACAACACGGAGAGACCAAATATGCAAATAACCAAACTATCTTCACAGGCAAATGCTTGGTCCACCGGTTTCTCAAGTATAACCATAGCACGCATGAGTGAATTTAAGGTTTAAAACTATTCGTTTAGTCAGGGGGGGTTTACTATATGAAACTCATAAAACTACAAGTTACCTCTTTTTCGGTGTGTTCCTGTTCATTCCGTCCATTGTCTTGAATTACTTTACTATTGCTGGTACTTTCAATTTTTGAAGGAAGGTTTTGGTAAGTATCGGTTTCGTCGGTCTGTTTACCATCGGTTTTATTTGATGTTGATGAATCATTATCGCCAGGCTCTAACCGTTTCTCATGAAACCCATTCTCGCCTTGGGTATGGTTAATATTTGCATTGATTGTGGGAGCTGTTTTTTGATTAGCTCTTTCATCAGTTGTTTTTGAATCAGTTGTCTCCATTTTGCCAGGCTTTAACTGGTTGTCCTTGTTCCCATTCTCGCTTTGACTTTGGTTGGTACTTTTATTTTCTTTAGCAAGATTTTCGTGCGAAGCTTGGGCATCGCCCTGTTCACCAGTTTTTTTATTCGGTGTGGATGGATCATTATTACAATGCTTTATCGGTTTATTGACATCTGAAGGGTCTCCAAACTTACCAGTTGCTAGAACATCTTTCGTGCATGCAGGGTTTTCAATGTGTGTATCAACAAGTTTCAACGCACGTTCGTCAAATTTAAGTGTTGGGTAAGTTCGAGCTTTTCTCACTTTAAACCTGACAACCATTTTTGTAAGACCATCTGTTATTGCATCGGCATGTCGTTTTGCTACGTTTTCACAAATTATATCAACATCCTGCAAGACAAGAGCAGTTTTGCGATGCAAACACGATACATTCGGTCGACATTGAATAACTACCGAGCTACACTATCTAGTAAAAACAAAAACTTTGGCTAGCATGATTCTTATAACACACACTTTAAAGATCAATTATATTAAATATCATTTCAAAAAAACGACATAATTAAACATATTTATAATTGTTTGAGATTCTTGTTAGCTTTTTTTTATTTACAATAAAGTAGTAAATATAAAAAATTAACCTTTAAAATCTTAAGCATGAATTGAATTTTATTCTTTTCTTCGTCATCCTTCACTGTCTCATATGCGTCGGTCCAATCGTTATCATATATCTCACTGAACACTTCTGCAAGTTTTGATGGACGGTTTAGATCTCCCAAGCCAGCAATGTTTGCTCTGTTATAGGTAAGGCTTATGCCAGAAATTTTGCTCAATCTGTTGGTGCAAATGAGGATTAAGTAAAAGGTAATTTTTAAAGCTATACTCATATTGCGTTTTCTATTTTTGCAATCATCAATAAGATGTTTTCCTATCTTATAGTTATATAATGGATGTATACTGTGTGTGTGTGGGGGGGGGTTAATATGCACAATTATTCAGCAGTTGTATTCATGTTTTAGTCTCGGGAGATAATTCCAAAAGGCATTTTGCGTTGAAATGAACAAACGCTATTTTTATTGTGTTGAACTTTTCAGATTGAAAGAATAAAATAAGAAAGAGCACCGCGGATAGAATAATTACGGTCCGCTGTTGTTGTGTTTTCGGACATACTATTTGCTAATCGCTATTTATATTCACGACAGTGTTGTGGGCCTTGCTGTTATGTGCTTTTGTCTCTGACAAAACGTGTTTCAAATTCAATCGATTTTGCCTTTGTTGTCATGTTTAAAGATTTAACACAACGGTGTAATGTATAAGACTTTTATTAATATATAACATACATCATATATTTACCCTAACATATAATGTCTAAATTCTAAAATGCTATGAGCAGTAACACAGTAACCTACTTACCGCTGCATTTCAGCCTTCAGTTTGGCTATCTCGCTGAAAATTAATTTTAAGTAAAGTTCAATGTTACGTAGAATAACACAATCAGTTTTTATCAAAGTTCTTTAACACTTAAACAGTTGTACATATTTGCAATATGGTAAATTTGTTTTGTGTTAAACCATTATCATCCTATCCAAATAAGTTCCTGCAGTATATATTATACATCGGGGAACATATTTCATGCTTCGTTCTACTTCCTGTTTAATGCAACCATATTTTATTAATTGCTTGAATCCTCTTACTTTAACTCATAACACCGTGATGTTCGTGATCGTTATTGCACTCTTGGCTTGACTTTTTAAATAAACATAATATACAATGTTTTAGCATAACCAATAACGCACAGCTCACCATTGATTTTGTATGTCCTTCTCGGCCACTCTGGTCATTCCTTCCAATTTGTCATTATTCCTGGCTATAGTTTGTTCGTGTTCTTTACACTTGTCTTCACTCGTATTATAATTCTTTTTTAAAAGTTGCAGTTCATTATTTTGCTTGGACAACTCGCTTTCTTTATCCGCCAAACTAACAAGAACAAATGAGGTCTGACACAATTCATGCTTTGAAAAGATACACAGTATATGTATATGTAAGATGCTGCCTCACTACTGCAAAAGAATCGACAATCCGAAAAACTAGTAATCAATAATACTTTTGTTTTAGACTTTAAGATAACCATTGGTAAAATGCAGTTTAACACAAAACAAAACGTTTGATCGCCTTTAACTACAAAGGTAAATTTAGAAAATATCTAGTAGATAATCATTACCAACGTTTTTTTTCTAGTCAAAACGCTAAGGCCTTCTGATTTCAAACAAGTAGATTTTGCAGGTGTTTATTTTTCAATCAAAACAAAACTTAAATCAATAGAATATTGGAAATGGCTCCAATAAACATTAAATATTTACACCTCAACTTTCATTCTTTAAATGAACTGCCTTTCGGCAATTGCGGTTATCATTTGATGAACAACGCAACATCTTCGGATATTTTCGGATCGCAATTCATCACATAACAATATTACATAAAAATTGTTCATCTTGTTATTGTTGTGTTGTCTCAGGAAGTCCCGTAAAATGTAAATCAACATTTTAGAAAGTGTTTATTTATGATGTGTTTAATGTATTTCTGTCATAAGTGTTTCAATTTAACGTTTAATAATGATTTCAAGTTGTTTATCTTTTCCCGCGTTATTGTGACATCATTTAATAAACTGTTTCCGGTTACAGTCGGGTGGTTTCATTTACAGAATGTGTAAGAACGTATTACGGACATGAAATGAAGTATTGTTTTAACATTTCTTTAACGAAATAATGAACTATTGGTGTACATATAAATAATTAATTGCGGGTGTGATTACATTATCGAGGATATGAACGCAATTCGGTTTCGACACACCCCACACAGCTCAATTGCGTTCATACCCCGATAATGACAACAAACCGGCAAATTCATTCCTTGATTATTACATAAAGCAGACCTTATTTCATCAATGGTTTCAGAAAAATTGATTGTTTATATATGTAATACTATTCAACTAGTTTGTTTTAATTTGTTCATTATCAATATTCAACGATGTAAGAGCAAGCTTAACGACAGGATTAAGGTTAAGACTAGCTTGGTAGATGGTATTTAACGACACCGGTTGAGTGTGAATACTTTTAATCTGGAAACCTCTTCGCAGTTATTACGACAAGATTTGGTCTAAAGATTAATGAAATGGAGATGCGCGTAGAGAACTAGACTTCGTTTAAAGCAATTTTTGAAACGTATGACGGACAACCACGGTACAAACCATTTAGTTACATGTTACAAATAAGGGTACATACTGTTTGTCTAATTTGTCTTTTTCCGCTTCCAGCATTCGCCTATCAATCAGAAGTGTTTTAGTTTCGGATGTCAGTCTGAAAAAAAGGTTTATTTCTCAATAGAAATCAAAGTGATAGTCAAACAACATTTGTTTTTGATACAAGCTGCAAGGAAACTATGTATGTATCTTTAACGCAAAGGTGCTGCAACCGTACTTTTAAAAATGCCGAAAACTATGTTTCGTATGAAGGACACCAAGTTTAGTTTGAAAGAACACGGCTTTTCTATGAGACAAGAAGAACACTGTAAACCTTTTAGCACCCACCAATCATTTAAGTTGTTTGTGTGTTAAGCTATCTAATACACGTTTACAATCGTATTTTTCAGTTATTGTCTGTAATTCATATTTACCATAAATGTATTATTTAGTAAGTAGTTGAATCTTCATCACTCAATATTTATGATTGTGTTACACGTGTATGTATTGATGTAGAACAAGAGTGTCATTTTAATCAACTATGAAAAGGCCTTTGTGCCAAGTTATTATATAAATGTAAACACCAATATCAGGTCGCCGTTAGTACCTAGAATTTATTACCTAATATTATAATATTTCAACATAGATCCACATAGTAAGTACATCACAATTTATAATATATACTTACAATGAGCAATGCAACTCCTGTTACAAAATAACACATAACGGCTAATACGTGTAAAGAAAAAGATTAATTATAATTAAAAAAAGACAAAATATGAAAGCATAAATCGTTGCTTTACTGCCAGAGTGTTTTACTACAAAATTGTACTAAACAATTAAGGCTGGTAATGCATTAAGTAATCTTTAATATCAGTCTTCTAAAGAAAAATGAATAAATACAATTATATTTACCATTAACAGTCACATATTTGTTTTAAAAAAATGTTAATAAATATCATAATGTAGATGAATTAAATTGCCATGATCTACTCAGGTCATCCAAATGTTTTTATTATAGGGTCACTATTTGGATTATTCGTAAAATGTCAATTATATGCTATTTCAGTATTGCTTAATCGTTTTGTTCAAAGCGTATTTTTAACTCCTGCTTATGTGCGACCTTAACAATGAACTTTTTAATGTCTTTTTTATTGATTTGTTTCATCATCGTCCTGAACAAATCTCGAAAAATATCTTAGATTTTAATATCATTGTTAATACTTCGTCAATGTTTAAAAAGTATTTATATTGTGTAGGTAAAGGCTTGACCAATGAAGGGTTTTGAATATGATGAAGAATTTAAACATGCTGCATTCTTTACTAGTATAACACAATCTTTTGATGTATCCTCTTACAAGATATTGCTGTCAGTTTTTGTAAAAAATTGTTTCACGTGACGTTGATATCATTATTATTCTGGTCAGTCTAGAACATTCTGGACAGTTTGGAACAGCAGCTTTAGTGAAAGAAGACACAGTATACTGAATTTATTTCTTAAAATTATATATTACTGTTCTAAGTTTGACATTAAATGATAAACTCTGACAAACGATTCCACACTTAGAACAGATTTTATATCATGCGACTAAATGTATTTGAACTGAGGGATTGCGTTTCGCTGCATTGCAGGATTAAACCCACTTACATCCATACTCTACATTATTATACATACTTTATTTCTATATTGGTCAATTCCGCCTTTAGTGTTTCATGCTCCTTCCGCAATCTGTCTACTTCTGCAGCTAATCTTAAATTAAAATGGTTTTGGACGTGATTGTCTGTTCTCATATACCTAGATTATATTTCAAGTTTATTTTAAATTCGACACCCGTTTATTAACATTCCTTTGAAAGCAATTATATAACTAAAAAACACTTGCAACCAAATTGAATGTGAAACAAAACTATGAAGATAAGTGCATGACATGGTGGTCTCTCACATTAAATAAGGTTTGTATCTGAAAAAAGGACTTATCAATGTTTTGAATATTCCGAAGCCATTCTAACGAGGTTATTAAATACTGAATAGAAATGATATTTAATAATAAAATAGGCTAAATGTGACTGAAGTTAAAACTGCATTACAAATTCTAAATGATGCCAGTAAATATGAGAAATTCTACTTCAGAATTGAATAACCTTGTCATTTGACATTTGATCTTAGTTTGTTTTAACCCTTGCATCAGATAACTTGGATACCATGATTAAATTAGTCCGTCTAAACATTAAATGTCCTATGCGCCCTTTAAAAGTAGTGAACGAACACAATGAAACAGTGAATATATTTCTTAAATGTTCGTATTTAGTGTTTTGAGCTTAATTAGACCATAAGGCTCGGACAAAATATTCAGTTGCTGTAAATATGACAGAAAAACACTCTTAGAACAAACTTGAATGCAAGAGACAAACGGACCTGAACTTGAATGTTGCATATTGCATATTACAGGGTTAATATCATAATGCATGCAAAGGTCATGCTCCATAGTATAATACATACTTCCTTTCGTTATCAATCATTTCCGCCTGGAGCCTTCCAAATTCCTTCTGTAATCTTTCTTCTTCATCTGCAAAACTTGATAAAGGAAAAAGTGAATGACATGTTGTCGCATACATTATAGAGAGTATGAGTCAAAAAAGTCTTAATCAATGTTTTGAACATTCCGAAACACTGCCAACAGGGTTATTTAATATTCCACCAAAAGTATATGGAATACTAATTATAATATTGAATGAACATTTTTTTAAATGATGATGTAATGACAATATAGTACTTAACACGTAAAACAATGTGAAGGAAATTATGTTCCGAAACATGTGAGCATTTATTCGTTATTCTGTAGTTCAAAAGACATCGAATCATGATTTTGTCGGGTTTATGTATTGGTGACCTTTGAATAGCGATTTTTGTCCGTTTTCACTGATCGCAAGATATGATTCAAATTGAATATAAATTAACTTTAATGTTCGAATCTCCCTCGTAGATGAAAATGATAACTAAATATAGAGATGGTTCTTTTCAGATAACAATGTGAGCAATGAAGTAAAGCACACAACGACACCATGGCTATGCCAATTAAGAAACCGGACAAATCATTGAAAATCCTTTATATATAATTTGATTTGTATGTTGTTGTTTCACCATATCAATATCATAAGGTGTTTGTATTGTTGGAGTTTTTCTACCTGATAAGCCTTTTGCTGTCGTGGTCTTTAAGCATCTTGGAATAGTTTGTGTACGTTCTCGTGTTGTTTTCAGTCAGTTTTCTCAGCCTTGTTAACTCCTGCTTCATCTCACTTATTGACCCTGGGGCTACTTCAAACCTGTGTTGCAATAACAACTGACTTTACAAACTTGATCCACATTATAAAAGGATTCCTCACAATCAACATTAACAAAACAAGTTGACATTTTTTATGCAAGGCTTAAGCTCCATAATACTGTCAACATCATTTGGTTGAATTCTTATATCAAAATTAACTTACCCGACAGTGTTTTGATCAATAATAACAGTAACTTTGTCTTCTAGCACAGAAACCCTCCCACGTTCAAAGACACAGCGTAATTCATACTCTCTAACCTCTTCTTGTAAGGTATGATACATGTTGTCTTCGTCCTTGTGTCTATAATATATGATTATTCACATAGATTGGTACCTGTCGTAACATTAGCTGAATAACATTCGAAATCAACTTTCTGAAAAGCCAACCGAGCTATTTTCAGAGCTACGTTTGTTGCCATTGAATGCATTAATTTAACAAAAAGTTAAACCCAAAGAAACCGTAGGGAGGTATTATTATAAAAAATGAATTTATTGTAACGTTTTTGTTCTATTGATTGGAGGTGTTCATACAACAAAAGTATCGTGATAAAACCCGGATGTTTCTGTAATGTTGTTATACCATCATATATATATATATATATATATATATATATATATATATATATATATATATATATATATATATATATATATATTACTCTTTTAGCTGACCAAATGCTGTCATTATAAATTGAATATTACAGGTAATTATCAGAAACACTAAAACACCTTTCTTTAAAGGTAATATTTTTACTTAAGCTCTAATTGCCTGACTTAATTCATTATGGCTAAACCAAAAATTCCTTCGCAACCTTTAATATCACAAACGTGTTTTAAAAATTAGTAGGGGATGGATTGTCAGTATGCACTTTTTAAGTAGTTACATGTTCTGTGCATAGTTATGGTTAGAATCAGTTTTTTTCTAGGGCTTTTGGAATACAGACTGGAGTAAGTAATAAAGGCAAACTATTTAATTTAATGCTTTAGTTAAGGGGCTTTTAGACAACTGGTCATATTATAAACGATTTTTGGGATTTTTTACAATATACTTATACTTATAAACATATACTTATACAATAAAGCCGAAATACTGAACACATCAAATGACTTTAAAACGTTTGAAAAATGTACTCCACAAAAGGTAAATTTCAACCAAATTTTTATTTAATTCGACCCAGAATTCTTAAAGTTTACGTACCGCCGGCGTTTTTTTTTATTTTCAAACAGCGCTCAACGAAATTTGAATTTTAATGTTGGATGGCGCATTTAACAACTGAATCATGCTATAACAAAAACTAGAAGGTATACTCATTTCATTTATTTGGTTTAGAAATCATAATGAAGTTATCAACACACCAGTTAGCATCCAACGATATACACATATTTCAGTCCAGATTGCAGTACTATCGATCTAGCAAATGTTGTATCATCCCTGCCATTATAGTTACAGATGAAATGTGTTTGAGAATTTTGCCTATATATGATTGTTTATGACCTAGCAGGTAGCGAAGGACGACAAACATTAAAAGGTACATAATGCTTAACTTGAGCACTATGGAACAATTTCAAATGTATATATGTCCGAGCATTCAGGCCAAAAAGACAACAGAACGCTATATGGCCACATGTCGAGCTCTTTGAAAGAGCCTTTCAACAGTACTCATTTTGACATTCAACCTCTAAGTGGGACTTTGATCTTGGTGGTACAGATCTTGGGCTTGTGTGTGACATGCTGTCTCATCTTGGTGAGATTTCAAGGCAAGGTTTTTGAAATTCTTGAAATTCATGGTCAAAATACAGCCCGGACAAGGATCATTTAAACATTTGACCACTAAAAGCGACCTTGATGTTTGAGTTGCAGACCTAGGTCTTTTTAAATCTTATAATAAAATGGCAAGGTACAGACCGGACTAGGATCGTTTCAACCTTCAAACTCTTAGCTTAACTTTGCTCTTTGAGGTATAGACATCGGGCATTTTGTTTGAAAATCCTAACTGAAGCACATTCGCAAGGACGCACGCACATCCACGGAACCGCCATTGTGACAACTATGTCTCGCTCACCTTAAGCGGGATCAACAAATATCTTGTAAAAAGTAACTTAAAAAATGCAACTATTTTCCCACAAATTATGTTAATAACGTGAATACAATTTACCTTTTCGTTCCTTTTTCTAATTTTGCAAATGAATCAGTAATCATTTTTTCCTTTTTCTGGCAAAACTTTTCAAAGTCCACAAATAGATCCCTCAGCGATGCTACTTCTCTTTTTACCCTGTCTTGGTAATTTCTGAAATACAAGTTTACTCCTGTTTAATTATGTGGTTAGGGAGTGCCAATAATCGCTAATTTCATTTCCATTTTAACGGTCTCTATGAAACTCTATAAAGAAACCCAAGGCATAATGACTTATTTGATTCATTTCGAAAGATATTTCTAATAAAATAATATAAACTATATTGTTATGTAAAGAATATGTTTTTGAACATGCGTCTATAATTGTCGCCTTGCTTGTTATTAAAATCCTACTTGTTCTAATAAACTTGTATCATTCTATTAACACATTTTCTTTCATCATAACTTGCATAAGAGACTTTGGTTTCTTTCAAAAACGGTTCATCACTTTTGCTTATGCAGTAATGTTTCAAATATTTAGCCGCCATTCTGCACAACGTATATAGTACAAAAAGTCACCTTATGGGCATTTTCAACTTTGTCAACACTCGTATCTGCGACGACTTCCGAACAATAAATTTTCAAGTTAATGGTAAATCATAATTTGCCAATACGAAACACAGTTCTTTGCTTAGTTACCAGATGTTTTCTTAAAGCCACGTAATACGGCAATAGAAATACCAGTAACTTATAATCTGTTTGGATGCGAGGTAAAAGAGCGAATTTCAAAAAAAGTCTTTTTACTATTTGATTTGACTCCCACAATAAAACGAAACACGTTTAAAAATTATATAAAATTGCAGCTATTGAGCCCTTATCATAGAATTCATCTGAACATATTTGTCTTTATTCTTTTGGTGGTAACTTGTGACAAAACTGAAAATTTAGACCAGGAAAATAATGAAAGGCTTACTCCAAATGCCTTTTGCATGTTATTAATCAATTGATTGTAGTCTCAAAACGGTCCTTACAAATATAATATTTTCTCATAAAGAATCTAAATATGTATGACAACGAAAAAAACGGTGTTTTATCGCAAACAATGCAAAATAGGCCTTTGTATTTCTAAACTATTCTTCTCTTTCAAGTGACGATGAAATACTTTTTGCTTTGCAAACTTAATACATTTTTTAATTATTTTAAATGAAAATAAACTTGATAAGTTATATAACAACTCTGCAAAACGTATGACGTTTTAAAGCAGTGCTTTGTTCATCAAAATTGTGTTCTTATATGTGATTGAATACTGAGTGTTTGTTTTAAAGCTGTTAAGCTTGTTCTATTTACATTACGAAGGGCAAGCAAAGCGAACGCAATTATAGGTATATATCGACGCAATGGCTTTGCACCTTATTTCAACAGACAAATGGAAATAGGTCCTGAGTAATTGGTCCGGTATATTCACAGCACACCAGCCTATAATCAGTGCGTTGTTGACACTACAACACATTTTATAAACTGGTCGCATTTTAACAAAAAACTTGAAATAATGAACATTCGTTGACATACACATAATTTCATATTGTTTCTAGTAATGATATCATAATCTTACGAAGGCTCGAAAATGTTCTTCTTAACCTCTGACGGTTTTAGAAATGCTTTATAGGGTCCGCTTTTTCCAAATATTTACTTCCATACCACCCGCTTAATAATATGAAATAAAACAGCGCTTAATATGCAGACAAAAGAAAACTCAGATTGGGTTGCCTCACCATAAAAATAGTGTATTTCAACCATAATAACGTATCTAAAGATGTTATTGAATTAATCAAAAAGCACAAAATCTCCAGGCTTAGATATGTTCAACATATGTTCATTTTCATAGCAGTATAAAAGAGGTCTGCGAGTAAAGATGCATAGTAAGCTCCAATTGGAATACCTTTTGTTTACTTACTTATTTTACCAAATTTAAAAAAAAAAATAGTTCAGTACAAAAATGAATACGTCAATGACATATGTGCACGTCCAATAAATATATTTATCTGTGCGATCATTCGTAAAAAAGGCCTTTTAGTCATTAGCTGCAATACAAGTTGTTTATTCCTTAATAATGGTGGTTCGAGATGTCATTGCCAATAGCTCCGACCCATGAAATATTCTTCGAATTGCCAGTAAATGCAGCTTTGATACATACTTCCTTAATATTTGTAAGTCTACATCGCAACTATCCCCGTATACCATGAATAATAATAGGTGTATGTTGTCTAATTGGTTATGCTAAATTGTTTAAAGAACTCAATTGTTAAAAGTTTGAAGAAAATTTTGTATTATCACTATTAATAATAGATACTAGTTGAATTTAACCTTTAAAGTTACTTCAAGTTATTGAGGGGAAAATCTTACTATGCATGCACATATAACACTCTAATATATAATACATACTTCTTTTTCTTCTCCTCTTCTTTTTCTTTTTCCGCCTTGAGTGTTTCAAGTGACCTCTGTAATACGTCGACATTTTCTGAAAATCTTATAAAATAAAAAGGTGCTGTTTAATGATTTATGTCCTCATACTCGTTCATTAAATTTCAATGTGTTCGTATTGTCCTTACATTTGATCTAGAAAATCCTTTGAGAACAATTATATAATAAGACATAACTCTTACAAGCATTTAAAACTTGTTGAAATATTCTAAGGAAATCGTAAATGACAAAGGGCTCCATACATTTAAAGGTGTATGTACAAAGGTCTTCATGATTGTTTTGTATATTCCACAACCATGCCAACGAGTTATTTAATACTACTTTAAAATGTTACGGAATACTAATTATGCAATTGCAAGTTAGTCAAAGATGGTCCAACAATGTACTTTCCATTTCTGACAGTGCAAACATACGACATGAAACAGTTTCTAACGAATATACTAAGACTTGTTTGGTATAAGGTAGTTAAAAACTCTCAGATCACGATTTTGTCGAAATAAAAACGCAGTTGTCAAATGTGGGATGTTCTAAACTTTACACAGCAATTTTAAAAAATGACTTCAATGTCTTAAAGGACATGCAGATGGAAATGATGCCTATACATTTAAAGGATTCTTTGCACATCATTATGTGTAATTGGAGGGTCTACCTTTCTTCCGTTTCCTTTAATTTTGAAAATACAGCAGTGACCTCTTTTTCCTTCTGTTGGCAGGTATTTGCAAAGTCCACACACTCATCCTTCAGCGATTCTATTTCCCTTTTAACCTTCTCTTGGTACAATCTGAAATTATTATTGTACTTCTGTAAGATATAGAGGATTATTGTTTGTTTCAGTGTAATGTCGTAATATATTTCATCAAGTGAGCATCTTAGGCATTAATTCACGAGTGGCGTAGCCATTGGTGCTCACGAGGTGAACTATATTGCGATCTTGCACAGAAACCCCTATTTTTTATTTTTTATTATTGTGTGCCTATAAATTATGTAAAATAACATTTAATGGTTATTTAACAGAAAAGCGCGCCATATTCTATGCCAAGTGTCACGACACTTCGGAAAAGACGTCTTTGAAATTATGTTCAAGCCCTGTGCGCGCTGACGTTTGATTTGGAAATGAGAGCGGGATCAATTTAAAAACAGTGAGCAATATCAAACTGTGTTTTAACTGTTTGAAATAGTGATATATCATTTTAATTTTACTGATATATATGTATATCTATTAATCCTGGTAAGTATATCATAAAATGTGGTACAGGGTATAACTCGTGTATATATATATTAAACAAAACTGTTCTTTGAAATCCATTTAAATGATGCAACATCCTTTTCTTGTTTAGGTGATTCCGGTATATGACCGTTTAGCGTTTTGACTTGCTCGTTGTTTTTTTCATAGATGATTCCGCTGCCTGACCGTCAGGTGTTTCAACATACAATGTCAAAACATTTCGAGTGTTTGATCTTGCCTTGACCGCTCAAATTCGGTCAAAAGGGTCAGTACCTTTGTTTGTTCATGTCCTGGCCCCAATTTCACGAAACTTCTTAACCTTAATGGGCTAAAGAAGCGTGTTTCAATAAGTCGAAATACATGCTTGAATTGGGTTTTGATTGATAATAAATGGTTTATTGTGATTATCATAACGATTATTCCAATCTAAAGTATAAACACTCGTCAAGAAGTAAATATTACGCAAATTATTGGAATACAAAAATAGTGAGTTTAGCTTAACTATGTTATAAGGGACTTAAGAAGTTTCGCAAATACCGGATTCTGATTGTTGATTGTTTGATCTTATAATCCGTTGTTTGCTCCTGCGGTGACCACTCAAACAATTTGGAAATGGAGGTTTCCGATGTTTGTTAATTTGATGACCTATTAAACACGTTGGAAACGGACAAAATGTATGTTTGCTGTTGTTGTGACCCACCAGACTCCTTCGTGTCGGGCGATTTCGATATTTGGTCCTGTGGTGATCCACCAGACACGTTGTAAACGGGCAAATTCTGTGATTATGAGTTACTCTTGAAACGGGCAATTGTGTGTGTTCCGGTGGTAACCTATCAGACACGTTAATAACGGAATATTTTGAGTGCGCTTGTTCCATATGCGTGTTTGAACTGGACAACTTATGTATCTTATAGTACGGTTACTCATCATGCTCCTCAGATGTCAACTAGTTCGGGTCTCATGTAACTAGATACATATTGCCGAGTCTAGACATGGATTAGGTGTAACGTTACCAGTCGCTTTATTTGACTGTTATTCATATATTTGCCGGGAATGCAGTTCCTGGATTAGCATGTGTTGTTTCCTAGTACAACGCTTTAGCAACTTGTAATAACAACAGTGTCCCTATATGACATTTTGCATTAGCATGGACACGTTGTTGTGTTTTTGCACAATTAATTACTGAGATTAAAGAAAGCAGACTTAAATACTTATCTCTCATGTTGCATGCTGTAGATACAAACACACATGTAAGAATTGCAATGCTACAGTGTGCGTTTATTTTTTTTTTAAATAGATATGTTTTCATCAATTATTTCTTTTAAGCACAAAGATGCAAAAGTTTCAAGACATTGTATTTAAGTAAGAACTCTTAAATCAAATTAAAACTATTTAAGTTAGAACTCTAAAATCAAATTAAAACTATTTAAGTTAGAACTCTAAAATCAAACTAAAACTAAACTTACTCAAAAGTATTTGTAAATTGATTTTCCTCTTCCATTGTGATTTCTAAAAATGAAGAAAAATAAACTAGGAAGTATTTTACATGGTCTTTATTTCGTTAAACAGTTGCTACTTTCGATTTCATTTTAGTGATTAAAGATAAATAAGAAGGTTATAAGTACAATGTGTATATCCATATGTACCCGTTATCATACGAAACAAGATATTCTTCCTTCTTGTGAAAGTGTACAATAATCATATCTATCAACTTAATATTATAAATTTGAACAAAATCTCAAATCGCTTACCTGCATATTATTTCATTAAATTCAGAAGTCCTTTTTATACAAGTAGGTGTTTGGTTTATCAGTAAAGATAATCACTTTAGTCAGTACACCTTATACAACGCCAATCTCCATCGACCATATAATACATTACCGTTTACTCCGTTTGAGGACGTTCAATTAAACCTTATGGTTATAGCGCTGTGTTTATCCCTGTATTTAGATCGAATATTCTTCCGTTATAGGAAGACATATTGGTCAGTAATGTTTTTGATAAACGTTATGTAGAGTAGCTGGTATTTTTCATGTAAACCTCATTAATACTAAGAAATATATTTTAAGATAATAAAAGGGATATAATCACTTTTTCATGCTGTCAGTTTTAATTCAACAGATACGTTTTATAAGGCTCGTTTGGTATATGTGATTCATATACCGTGTACTGGTTCAACAGGCTCATTTCGTACATGTGATATACATGTCTGCCCGTGTAGTGTAACAACAGTATATGTTATTTCCATGCCTGACTGAGTAATATAACAACAGGCTCGTTTGATATAGGTGTGTCATATTGTTAATTGCTTCTACGTGCGTGCAAAGTGTTTGTGACTCTAATATTTGACGGCTTATTTCTACGGACCGTGTAGTTTTATAACTGGCTCGTTTGGTATAGGTGGTTCTCATGTCTGACAGAGTACTGTTTCAACAGGCTCAATTCGTATTGGTGATACCCATGTCTGTCCGTTAAGTGGTTCAACAGGCTCATTTTGTATGAGTAATTCCATTGTCTGACCATGTAGTGTTTTAACATACTCCTTTTGTTTTAGAGATTCCGGCGTCTTACCGTTTAATGTTTTAAATGATAGTTTTATTTATGTTATTCATATTATTGACCTAGTACTGTTTCAAAAGGAGGTTCGTTTCGTAAAGGTTATATTCATGACTGGCCGTGTAGTGTAACAACACACTCGATTATTTTAGGTGATATCCATGCCTGACCATATAGATTAACAACAGATTCGTTTCGTATGGGTGATATCCATGCCTGACAGTGTAGTGTAACTACAGACTCGTTCCGTATAGGGTATTATCATGCCTGGCAGTGTAGTGTAACTACAGACTCGTTTCGTATAGGGTATTTCCATGCCTGACAGTGTAACTACATAATCGTTTCGTATAGACTATATCCATGCCTGGCCGTGTAGTGTAACTTCAGACTCGTTTCGTATAATTAATTTCCATGCTTGGCCGTGTAGTGTAACTACAGACTCGTTTCGTATAGGCTATTTCCATGCCTGGCCTTGTAGTGTAACTACAGACTCGTTTCGTATAGGTTATTTCCATGCCTGGCCGTGTAGTGTAACTACAGACTCGTTTCGTATAGGTTATTTCCATGCCTGGCCGTGTAGTGTAACTACAGACTCGTTTCGTATAGGTTATTTCCATGCCTGGCCGTGTAGTGTAACTACAGACTCGTTTGTATAGATTATTTCCATGCCTGGCCGTGTAGTGTAACTACTGACTCGTTTTGTATAGGTTATATCCATGCATGTCCGTGTAGTGTAACTACAGACTCGTTTTGTATAGGTTATATCCATGCCTGGCCGTTTAGTGTAACAACATACTCGTTTGGTATAGGTTATTTCCATGCCTGGCTGTGTAGTGTAACTACAGACTCGTTTCCTACAGGCTATTTCCATGCCTGGCCGTGTAGTGTAACTACAGACTCGTTTCGTATAGGTTATTTCCATGCCTGGCCGTGTAGTGTAACTACAGACTCGTTTCGTATAGGTTATTTCCATGCCTGGCCGTGTAGTGTAACTACAGACTCGTTTTGTATAGATTATTTCCATGACTGGTCGTGCAGTGTAACAGACACGTTTTTAAATGGTTATTTCTGTGTATGATCGAGTAGAGTAACAACATACGCATTTGGTATAGGTGATTCGAATGCATCACCGTGTAGTGTTTCACTAGCCTCAAATCTCATTTCGTATAAGTGATTCCCATATATGACTCTGTATTGTGTTAACAATCTCGTTGTGTGGTTTCACGACGGCCATTTGAATCAGAAAATTAATTCGAAAATAACCTTCATTCACAGCCAATAAGATCGTCTATCGCATGTTAATATGTGTACCTCTTTGACTTTAAGACTTGAAGTATTACAACTTTATAGACATGACATCATGAGTCTGAGACACGTATGAAGTTTTTAGGCTATAATTACATATATCAATATGCCACAGCTCTGAAAGTACATAAAAAAGCATTTTACATAAAAGTTAACAATTAACTCAGTATATTTTCTATAATATTTTGAGAATCAATATTCCAAATAAGTAATACATTTTTTTTAGCGGCCGTACTAATACATCATATAATCTTATTAAAACAATACAAACATCATATACAAAACAGGTACAAACACAAATCATATCGCATTACATATAATCTAACTCAACAGCTGTAGGCCAAACCGCCTTTATATGCTCCCTGACAGATGCATCCAACCGGTGCCGTAAATCTAAAATAAGTGGATTTATTAATATAACTTATAATATTAACATGCAGGGTTGATTCACTATCTTGACCTTTCAGAAATATTTTAACTATCATATTTCAAACTTACTAAATACTTAGATACATCTAGTCATATTTAATTATAACAATTACATTTCAAATTAAATAATATTCTAGAAATACTAGATTTTAGAAGTATAACTAAATGTCTAACCTTCAATATCTTTTCCCGCCAATTCCAACAATTACAGATAAAGTAAAATATGATGTGTACACCTTGAAAACAAAGAACGGAATGATCCAGTGTTCCCACCAAAAATGTCAATTTAGGGATTATAGTCACAGATGACCACACAGCAATTATATTTTGAAATTACTAAGAAAGACAACTCCGCCAATAAAGTCAAAGCGGATTTGCTTGTTTTCTCCCTAACATTAAATAGAACTCACTTCTAAAACAAAAATAAAATGTAATGATAATAAAACTTGGACTTTGTTACATTTTTCCACCCACTTCGTTCCAGATTTTAGTTTTAAATCAGTCTGTAACAACGTAAAAATCATATTTAGCATTATATAAAAAAAAGACAACTACATTTTGCCCTCGGTCGGTCGATTGAACAATCACTGTTTGTAAAATTACAAAAGAAATCGTATGAATTACGTTCTAAAAACGAATCCAACATTTTATAAGCAAGTTTAAAGTGATGGAATGTATTTGTATAAATATCAATTTTATCTCTTGCCATATCAAGGCGCCCCTATAACATTAATGGATTCAACCACTTTCCCACGCTCATGTCTATAATCCGGTTCATACCGAATCAAAGGGATTGTCTCAAAATAGCTTTTACCTGTCAAATTAAATCAATATTACTACAATCAATCCGTGCAACCAAATCATGGCTTGTAAACTTCGTTGTAGCGAAAATACTTTGAGAATTTTTACCTTGGAAAACAATATCTTTCCCGTCCTTAAATATAATGCCTTCAACAATGTAAGGCGATTTGACGAATTCCTTCCTAACAAAAACGGAAAAGGGACTAGACGGCCAAAAAGGGGCAACTAAAGTACCCTAGACCTGACCATATTTTAAAACAATCAACTCTTTCGGTATCAAGTTAACTGGAGGAACAAGTCAATTATTATCATTCTTCCAACTGACTGAAAAAGCATTTACATTCTCAGAAGTAGGAGTCAGAAGCATAGAATTAGATTTTGGCAACTTAATACGGTAATAATCAAATCTATCTTCATAATGCAGTCCGTACAAATGATTCAAAAAAGTGAAAAAAAATCTGGTGTGATACCATAATCGTCATAATCCGCTATTCTACTCAAACTTTTAGCAATTGCGGTTTTGTCTCTCGAAATCCACGTAGGTTCCAAATTTATTCCATGATCAACTCAAATTGAGAAATTCTAGTCTGTTATTTTGGAACCATACTGCATGTTTGAATTATATCAACGCAATTTCTACTATCAGTCTTCCAAAAAATCTCTCTGCCTTCAAATTTCCTCTTAAAACAATCTAAAGAATATCTGATGGCTAATAATTCTTCATGAGTAGACTATTGAAGTATTTAATATTCCGTCCATTGCATATGAGCAGTTTCACTATCACATTCAATGAACGCTGCTCCGGCTCTTGTGGACAATACTGAAATTGGCAAATTAATAATCTTGAAACATAATCTTTGACGATTCATCTGAAAATACCTTGATGTCCGAAATTAAATCAGACGAAATCAGAAATATCAATATAAGCGTCCAATTTGAAGCTAGATCTAGTTTCTATCAAACGAAAAAAAGTTTGGTTTTGAAGAAGGGCGACATTGCCCAATACTGGTGCCATTAAAATGGCCTTTCGTGACATTTTAACAAAACTTCCAACTGAAATCAATGGCAAACAATGCAACATAATATCTATACATTGTTGGACATTAGCAATTCTACAACTAGTAATTGTTCAACGCCCTTTCTCAAAATCCCAAAAGAAGCCTAACCATTCTAAAACTTGCACGGGTTTGAATAAAGACTTCTCTAAATTCACCGATAATCAACACTTTAGCAAAGCTTCTAATACGAAATCGGAATTTCTCTGAGTGTTTCAAAAGTCTACATTAACCCCTTAACAGTCATCTAGAAAAAACACACAATTTCAGTCAATTGTTTCTCTAATGCTTGACAAAAAAGCGTTAACCTTTAGTAAACAGTTTTGGTGTTGAGCTGAGTCTAAATGGTACGACATAATAAACTAAATAGTTTTGAAATTCTGAACAAGAAAAATCACTGCATGTGTCTAAAAATATCAAATACGAATCTTTACTTCTTGGTTTGGATGTCGGGCTGGTCCAGTTAAATGTCGCCTCTGATGACTTTCCAGTCTTGGTTGCTCCTGGGCCCATGGGTCTGATTCACTGTTGCATAAAAGCTGAGCAACCGTTTGCAAAGTGCCCAGTGCCCCCGCATTCATAGCAGACAACGTTTCGTCTGGGTTGCTGTCCGGCCACGACAATGCGTAAGCGACTGCGAAAAGGCTATTTAAACATTTTTTGAACACTCCAATAAAACATATTCCAAAGTGTAATGACTGTTGCTAGCACTAATATTAAACTGTAAATAAATTCAAAAATGTTTAAATATTTACTAAAAATCAGACAATCAGAAAACGCATTCTACTTCGATAAACCTTGTGTACATATGATATCAATACTCATGACAATCACTCAAGATATCATGAAAAAAGGGATATCTCAAAATATTTTAAAATTGACTTTACATACCTCAGCATTAAAATTACTAGCTGTCTGCCTGATAGGGTTGGGAGGCGTTTCTGACTTTTTTACTTCTCAAAGCGTGACTTTTCTTGATGCGGTCCTATGCGCGGCGGATGCGCTTGTCATCCTCAGAGACCCTCAACACCTTTACTTTTCGTGTTAACGTATGGTGTACCAACCCGCCTATCCTTATTATCTTATTCCGTCATTTTAACTTCGTTTGAACGTGATGTCTTAGCGGCGTTTCTTAGAGAAATAACGTTTATAGCATTGTCAACCTAATTAGCTATTTCAGATTTACATAGCAATTGTTTTCTGGTCGCTTCTGGCTTAAAGGCGCTGGAACTGTCATTTCTCATGTTTTTGCAAACACTTTCAACTGAAGATAGAGTCATCCTTGAGATCTCGTTTCAAATCTAGAATTTTATTGTCAAAATAGCTTTTAAACTCATCGACAACTTGATTTTTTAAATCTCTTTCGATCCCGTATTTTGTTACCGCATTCCTTTGTGTACCGAGCCAAAGTACCGTGCACGAGAACAAGTGCACGAGAAACAATATTCCCGCCGAACCCAAACCGTTTCCAAACACAACAACTAATAATAGAAACAACTTAGAAACGCAAATAATTTGTCTCAAGCTTGTTCTCGCAGATCTATGCGTAAAAATATAATAATTTACCATTTAATAAATCTTCTTGAATAAAGAATGATTTAACCGTATCTGTATCTATTTCCGTTATTGAAACACAGTATTGTAAGTTTCGAAAAGAGGGGGTATATTGCTTTGCACATTTCGTTCGTTCGGTCGGTCGGTCCGTCAGTAGACTAAATACTGCCAGAGTAATATACCAACAATTCCTGAACATATGGTCATCAAACTTGACATGAAGTTTGGGCCTGACTAGTATATAACCCTTATTGATTTTACGGGTCAACGGTTAAGGTCACAGTGACCTTTGACGGGAAAAGCTTGTCAAAGCTTGTCCGAGTAATAACTCAACAATGCCTGGATGATCCTGACCAGTAGATATTCCCTATTATTTTAAGGGGTCACCAGATCAAAGGTCAAGGTCACAGTGACCATAAATGCTAAAAGGTTGTCCAAGTGATAATTTGACAATGCCTGCACCCATGGCCCTCAGACTTAAATTGGAGATTGGGCCAGACCATTAGAGGGATTATATATTTTAGGGATCATCAGGTCAAAGGTCCAGGTCATATTGAATGCAAACTCATTAATTCTTGCTTGGACCTTAGTCATCAAACTTCACATGAAGGAAGGGTTTGACACATAAAAGACCCCTCTTGATTTGAAGGGTCATCGGGTCAAAGTCACAGTGACACCTTTAACGCGAAATTTTGTCCTAGTAATTACTCGTCATTGATTGCACCCATGGCCCTTAAACTTGACATGTAACATAGGACTGACCAGTAGATGATCTCTATTGAATTAAGGGGTCATCGGGTCAAAGCTCAGGGTAATAGTTTCATTGAAGGCAAAAAAGCTAGTATTTTAGAAAACTGACATTCCCTGCACCCATGGCCCTCAAACTTGACATTTAGGTTGAGGGTGACCAGTAGATGTCCTCTATGGATTTTGAATTCATAGAGTCAAAGATCAAGGTCACAACTACTAAAATAGGTCATTACAATTTACGTTTATGCTTAGAGGATACATGTTATTTGCAAATATCAGTCATCATTTGAACATGATTAAAATATGTACCTACTTTCCTCACACTTTAAATGGTCATAGTCTTAAGACTGCCTTAAAGGCATCCAATGTCAACGACCAATCAGCTGTCATTTCAGTCCATGCATATTTCATTCAATTGTCCAAATATCCCTGACAACATGGCACTCAGGAGGGCATAATGTTCAACATCAATAAACATTTCTTGTTTTAAAAGTAATTTAATCAAAATTGCGTTGTGTGTTATCTTTGACATTTATTTTAGATGAAAAACATACAATTTAATATTCATTTTTAGGTAAAAGGGTATATAATCAATTCATAATGACTTAAAATATATTTGTGTACAATTTAATTTGTTTCATTTTCAAGACAAAAAGTAAAATTTGAACTTGTCAATGCATTTGCCACAAAAAAAATCGTATAACATACTATTTGATCCCTGGAATAATTTATTAATTAATGCACTGTATAAAAATAGAACTGTTTGTGCAAGTTCGACAAACAAACAGATGTACGTAGCAATTTAAGAATAAGGGCGTTAATGAGATCCTAAACTACATTTACATCCAGTGAGATCGCCTGATGTCCTCCCACTAGTATCCCGCAAAACAGTTCTGAATTTCAGTTTGACAACTTATCAGAAACGACATCGCAATTAGATTCCCAACATCTTAAAAACCACGTTCTTATCTAAGTCACATTTTGTGTAAATTCTTAAATTGAAACAAATGGTTCCCACGTAAACAGAAAGGCATATGTATTATCTCTCATTTACATTTTATTAACTAAACCACTCAAGTCGTGAAGCACTGTCTTCTAAAAACCTCCTTGATTTGATGATAAACAACTTGCTAAAATAGCTTTTAAATCAGTTGTAGGTGATCAGATTAACACCAAAAGTTGCCTGAAAAAGTAAAAAGGGTAGAATGCTAATCCCTTTTAAAATGATGTGAAAATTCTAAGGCAAGTACAACTTATTCTTGGCTGTGTAGTGCGATTTTTCATATTATTGTTTTTTTATCATTTTTTTTATTCTAACGACACAAATATTCATACAATTGAAGTGTTCGGTCAAGCGATGAGGCTTATTTACTAATGTAATAACGCTTATAAATATCTGATCTTTCGTTCGTCAGATTTACCTCTCATATCTCAAAATCTCCAAATATTTATCCATGTTGCATCGAATAGCACAAAAAAACACTTTATAAAGTATTCAAAGTACTTTAAAGGAAATAAAAAAAAAAATTATTTTGCCCTCTCGTTTTAGTGGTTCTCGCTGAAATACATCGAGCAAAAGTTTAATTTTGCGCTCAGAAGTCAGATCGCTCCTACTGTGCTGACAAGGAATACATTCTATTTTCTTCAAACAATTGTTTAAAGTAAGCTTAATGAACCCATTCGTTTGTTTATTACAATATATGTTGTCTCACGGTACATTATGGAGTGAATAACATTGGACCATTTTTTATCAACCTATTGAAAAAGACATAGTGGATAACCACTTATTCCGTGTAAGTTCGCAATATGTGTTACCAAATACGAACTGAAACCTATGTTCAACGAGTTAGATTATTTCTTGTTCATGAGGTGAAATTTCTTCTACTTTTCCATAAAAACAACATCATTTTGACATGCCTTAAAGAGATATAAAATGTCAATCAATTTAAAATTTGCAAAAGAACGCATAATTGTATTGTAACATTATTTCCAAAAAACGTCGTTTATTTTGTTTCCAAGCACTTATCTCACTGACTTTTGATTTGGACGTAAGAACGGGCTGAAATTATAAAACAGTGAAAACTACCATACTAAAATCAATGAAACAGCAACAATTTTATTTCACTGATATATCTCTTTAAACACCAGAAAGCATGAAATAAAGACAAGGTTGATGATTATAACACAGAAGAAAGAGTAAAAGTGGCTCTGGTTACAATATGAAAGGAAGAAATCTCGGACGCACAAACTATATTCAATTTCAGTAGTTTCGCAGGATCATGTTTAAGTTCGCAGAAAAAGTAAAACACATACGGATATACTATAAATTTGAGTTATTACGAGTTATGTTATTAGAGAAAAAAGGTTTTTATCAATCAATATGTGAAGATATAAATATTTTCCATGTACGCGAACTTGAAACAAAATAAATTATGATTTTTGCGATACAAGGTTCAAGTCGTATACAATATGCATCTAAATGTATGTGAATAATACGGGTGAACGAGTACATGTACCTTCCTATATAAAATAAAATTGAACGTATGGGTAGACTTCAAATTACCTTTGCAAACATGTACTTCAAGTGTAAAAAGGTTTCTGAATAAAATAGAAAGAAAACAAACGTCTGAACGTCCTTTTAATTATTCTTCTTCCCTTCTGCAACACCTTTGGAAAGCATAGGTCCACCTTTATGTAGATAAATTGGAGGCCAGACGATGTAATCTACGAGAGGTCCTGTCTTTGTGTACGGCTTGTATACGCTCATGTCAAAACGCATGTTTTCTGTAACCTCCATGAAATCGACGTAGACGGGCGGGTTGTGCAAACGGGCAGTCCAGCAAAACAGAGAACATTTCGAGATGTAATTACGTATTTCGTCGGCTTGGTTTGGACCCATCTCTTCAAGCACAGCGTTACATATCGCCTGTAAAGTTACAATAATAAGTATTTTGTTATTTGTGTCAATATATACATGTATTTCTCCATCATATCTGTTGTTATTTAAGTCAAACTTTATGAATAAAATTAATTATAAAGTATGCAAATTTATTGGTAGCGACCATCAATGTTGAGCAAAATGTAACACGAATGCTAGTTTTTTTATTCTGGTGGTCTGAATGCCTCTGAATAAACACGTTTGACTATAAACTTCATCCCTGATCGGATAATAAACTGTATTTAATTTGTTTAATGCACATGAAATAAATCCAACCGACAATGTTGCAATGTCAAAGGGGCATAACTCTAGTAAAACCGGCGAGATTTATCTGACGATCAAATTTTCCTGGACGTTGTGATAACATACATTGTCTACAAGTTTTACTATTATTCTACAAACGAAAATTATATTATTGTCTGCACAAATAAATGGAAACCCAGTTTTAACGTTGTAATATCATAACTCTTTTTTAATACGGTGATTGTTTTCAATGTCAAGCTTGCCTTGACTGTCACTGGAATCAAAATTCTGAGTGGATAATAGACACTTTAGTAACTGTCTAAATCAGCTAAGATGTTGTCGTCGACGCCGTCCTACGTTGGATTTCTACATTCGAATACATGTTTTCATGCCCTTTAAAATCGTACACCAATGAATAACTGTAGTAATGATTTTGAGGAAGAAGAGCATTTGTATCAGATCATAGCAGTTTCCTCTGTCAAATTACCCAGAACAGGTATTAACTTAAAGCATCACTGTTTTAAATATATTAGTACATGAAATTCATATTAAAGTGTTAATGCTATAAATAAGAATAGTAACTGTTGTTATCTCTTAAATATGTTTTTAAAAATACGAATCGTAACACTATTACTTGGCAATAGATCATAGTCACATTAGATTCAAATACTTACCATTATCACTTGTTCCGCCAAGTCCGACTGTACCCTGCGCCTGATGTCCTCGATATACTGCTTTTGTGCTGTGGCTAGCTCATCAAATTTAATTTGTATGATTTCACTTCTCTCTTCATACTCTACCTACAAACCAAGCATTTAGTAACAAAACAAAAAACCAACAAATATTTCAATTATATTAACAAGAACAAATATAGAAAATAAATACATTCTAAAATAGTCGAATAACAACACTAAAATAGAAAATAAATAAAGTTAAGTATGGCGGCAGGATTTGATATTTAAGTTCTACTAGCTTTTAAAATTTGTTTGTCGATACGTTTCGCTTTCAGGCACAATGTTAGTAAGAGCGTTTAGGAAGATTAATGCTACTCTCCAGGCTTCTCAATGTAGTCTGCGTCTTCTTGTTCAGTGTTGGCAGGTGTGGTATCTTTATCAACTACCCCGTCTTTGCCTTCCTCCTCTGCCTATAAATGTTTATGATAACAAATAGTTTCATCTTGTCCGTACACAAAAACCCACATCCTAACTCAACAAATAGTGTTAAAAACAACAGCTAATTAGCAACATAAGTAGTATTTTGTAAGTAATTCCTTTACCTAAAACTAGTATTGACACCTCTAAAAGGGTGTGCTCATAACGCACAGAGTAAACAATATTTAGCAATGAGATATTAAATCTGAAATATATATTCCTGCTTTAAAAAAATAAATATACACATGTATATATATATCAACTGATAATATTGCATCGATATGTTCAAAGGCTGCAACATCAGATTGTACCATTCCGACATTGCTTACTTGTGTTTCTAAAACGCAAGTTGAAGCATGTGTCAAGAACTTATTTGTGTTTCACTAAATGAAGTTAACGATTAAATGAATACTCAATTGGAAACTACAGGGAGAAGCGCCAGTACCCAAAGATTAAACTAAGGCCTTGTTCATAGGCATACGGTTAATGTACCTAATATGCACTGATCGAGATACATATTCAACAAAAACACAACAAGGACAGACCATACATGCAATTAACGAAACTATCTTAACAAGCAAATGCTAGGTACGCCGGTTTTTCGAGTTGTCCTTACTTTTTTAAGTTATTGGAAAATAAAGCACATATAAGACAACTCAGAGCAATTACAAATTTACGGACATAAAGCACTTTGTATAGTATATTATATAAACGGAATAACTGTCGGAAAGTGTTTAACGACGTCCTACAGACAAAGAATTAAGCCGGAGCAACTGGTTCCCACCCTAAATATAACACTAGCTAGCATAAGTAAAATTAAGGTTAAAAAATATTCGTTTAGTCAGGGTGGGGGTTACTAGATGAAACTCATGAAACTACAAGTTACCTCTTTTTTGGTGTGTTTCTGTTCATTGTGTCCATTGTTTTGAATGACTGCACTTTTGCCAAACGCTCCGTCTCCTTTTTCCTGAAGGATATTTTGAAACATCAGGTGAACACACAAACATCAACATTTGTTAGATGTGTTAATATGGGGAAATCTTTACTAAAACATACGTAGACCATGATGAAAAATAGGATATGGGTCAAGCTGGAAAGAAAGTTCTAATAGTTATGTTATGCGTACATAGTTTATTGAGGCGAATACTATGATTAATGATGTGCCAAAACGAAGCAATGATTTGTTAAGGCCCAAATATAAAGAAACTACACAAACGATTTTAAAAAGCCGGTTTTATTTGAATCAGATGTCACCTTTTCGCCAGCTTCTGACTGGTTGACCTTATTCCCATTCTCGCTTTGACTTGGGCTGGTACCGTTATTTTCTTTAGCAAGGTTTTCGTGCGTAGCTAGTGCATCGCCTTGTTCACCATCGCTTTTGCTCGATGTGGATGGCTCATTTATACAATGTTTTATCGGTTTATTGAAAGCTGAAGGGTTCCCAAACTTGACAGTTGCTAGAACATCTTTTGTGCTTGCAGGGCTTTCTATGTGTGTATCAACAAGTTTCAATGCACGTTCATCAGATTGACGTTTTGGGTCAGTTGGGCCTTTTCTCACTTTAAACCTGACAACCATTTGTGTTAAACCATCTGTAATTGCATCGGCATGTCGTTTTATTACGTTTTCACAAATTGTATCAACATCCTGCAAGATAGAATCAGATTTGCAATGTAATAAACGATACATTCGGTCGACATTGAATAACTACGGAGCTACACCATCAAGTAAAAACAAAAAATAATGTCCTATTACACAAAGTTGAAGAAAAGATTATATTAAAAGAATATCTTTTTAAACATTCGAATGATTAATCATATTTATAACTGTTTAAGAATCGTGTTTGTTTCTTTATTTTTGACATATTACTAGGTAGTAAATATCAAATATTAACCTTCAATATCTTAAGCATGAATTGAATTTTATTCTTTTCTTCGTCATCCAACAGAGTCTCATATGCGTCGGTCCACTCGTTATCATATATCTCACTGAACACTTCTGCAAGTTTTGTTGGACGGTTTGGATCTCCCAAGTCAGCAATGTTTGGGATGTTGTAAGTAAGATTTGCGCCAGCAATTTTGCTCAATCTGTTGAAGAAAATGAGGATAAAGTAAAAGGTTATTCCTATAGCTATACTCATCTCGCATTCAGTTTTTTTATTTCAATCATTATTAATATGTTTCCCGCTCTTATAGAAATATCATGAATGTATACTTTGGTTTTAACAAGGCAGTCCGAAGGACGGCTTTATCCCCCGCCGTTGTTTTTTTAGTATATTTTGTTTTTCTCGCAACCTGACTGGTATGTTGAATCTGACCAAAAGTGTACACAACCACTGTTCAAGAGTGGGAATATAGGAAATACAAGTTGTTTGATCGGTAACCTAAATATTGTTGGATATTTGAACATATTATAAAAGGATATTTGTTAAAGTTGTTCACATTGTGTGTAGTTCAGGTAAGATCAATGTCAAGGTTATTTTGGCTAAAAATAGGAAGGAAAATGAGTCCTTGAATTATTACATCGATGAAATAGCAAGCCTTAAGTATTTTCAATAAAGTGATACATATATATAGTGGTGACGTCAAAACATTGTTTTACTGCTAACACATGTTATAAATATATTATCACATTTGTGTCCATTGTGTTTTTTAAATATTAAGCTTGTTACACATAATGATAATGCTTGGTAGAGTGCCCTAAGTATCAATATCTGCAACTTAATTAACACTTTCAATGAATATTGATATCTTATCTATTTAGCATTGTCATAGTGTGGACCCAAAACTTAATTATGGATTACTGGCACAAATTGCAATTGGTTGGAGTTCTTGGATCAATTCAGATATTGTTGCTAAAAGTACATGAAATGAATAAGGTCAATAAATCCAGTAAGAATTTACATGCCTACACTGCTAAATGTGAAAAGCCCGGACACAAGCATGTGAACTATGACCTTTAAATGTCATATGTGACCTTGACCATTGAGGTATAGACCCGGGTCAAGGTAACTGCACATGGTCTCAACGATGACAACATTTGCACCAAGTAATATGCTAATCCATTTATGCATAAGTAAGTTATAGCGCGGACACGAGCATGTGTACTCTGACCTTTAAATGTCTCGTGTGACCTTGACCTTTGAGGTATGGAACCGGTTCAAGGTCAATGCACATTGTCTCAATAAAGACAACATTTGTACCAAGTACTATGGTAATCCATCAATGCATAAGTAAGTTATAGCGTGGACATGAGCACCTGTACTCTGACCTTTAAATGTCTCGTGTGACCTTGACCTTTAAGGGTTGGACCCGGTTCAAAGTCAACGCACATCGTCTCAATGAGGACAACATTTGTACCAAGAAATATGGTAATCCATCCATGCATAAGTAAGTTATAGCGCGGACATGAGCCTGTGTACTGTGACCCTTAAATGTCTCGTCTGACCTTGACCTTTGAGGTATGGACCCGCGTCAAGGTCACTGCACATCTTCTCAATGAGGACATCATTTGTACCAAATAATTTTGTAATTCATCAATGCATGAGTATGTTTTAGCGCGGACACGAGCATGTGTACTCTGACCTTAAAATGTCTCGTGTTAACTTGACCTTTGAGGTAAAGACCCGGTTCAAGGTCACTGCATATCGTCTCAATGAGGACAACATTTGTACCAAGCAATATGGTAATCCATCCAGCCCGGACACGAAATGTTACAGCCAGACGGACGGACGGACAGACTGACAGACGGAACAAGTGCATTCCTATAATCCCCTTCCCACTCCGTGGCAGGGGGTTAATAAGCAAATATATTAAGCAGTTGTATTCATTATTTAGTCTCTAAAAATAATTTCAAATGGCATTCTGTATTGAACTAAACAGCCGATACTTTTATTGCGCTGGTCTTTTCAGATTGAAATAATTAAATAAAAAAGAGAACCGCGGAGAGAATACCAACACTAATCTGTTTTTTCTTCGGTCTTACAGTAGGCTTATCACTATTTATATTAAGGACAATGTTGTGGGCCATGCTGTTGTGTGCTTTTGTCTCTGGCAAAACGTGTACCAAATTCAATCGATTTTGCTTTTGTTGTCATGTTTAAAGATTTAACACAACGACGAAAATGCCGACGACACGAAAGACACCAAGGCTATAACATTAACCCGCCAATTTATTCACATAGTGGTCTGCTTGAACACAAATCAATCTATGTGTGTATGTGCTCTAACCTTAAAACAAGTTCTTTCTTCTCTTGTTCAAGCTTATTCCGAGCTTCTCGAGAATCTTTAAGTTGTTCTGCAGTATGTTCAAACTCCTGATTGTATCTCTGCCATTGAGCGTAATAGCGTTTTGCTTCTGCATCCTTTTCCTGGTAGGCAGAGTTCCAGCTGACATTTGAATTATAAAGTTGTTGCTTTTCCTTCTGCAATTTGTTAATGCCATCCTGTTGCCTTAAATGTTAACATTGACAAAAATGTTTAACATTACTTTATTTAATCCGACTGGTAAGAGTATATGTATAAGACTTGTATTAATATAAAACATATATAATATATTTACCTTAACATATAATGTCATTATTCTAAAATGTTATGAGCAGTTACACAGAAACAATACTTACCGCTGCTTTTCATCCTTCAGTTTGGCTATTTCGCTGAAATTTAACTTCAAGTTAAGTTCAAAGTTACGTAGAATAAAACAATCAGTTTTTATCAATGTTCTTTATTGAACACTAAAACAGTTGTTCATATTTGCAATATTAAACCATTATCCGTCTCGCCAAATAAGTTTAACGTCCCTGCAGTATATATAATATATCGGGTAACATATTTTATACTACGCTCTACTTCCTGTTTAATGCAACAATGTTTTTAGCCATTTAATTGTTTGAATCCTCTTACTCATAACAAAATGATGTTCGTGATCGTTATTGCACTCTTTGCTTGACTTTTAAAATACATATGATATGAAAATGTTTAGCAAAACCAATAACGCACAACTCACCTTTGATTTCGCATGTCCTTCTTGCCCAATTCGATCATTCCTTTCAAATTGTCATTTTTCATGGCTATAGATTTTTCGAGTTCTTTACACTTTGTTTCACTCGTATTGCATCTTTCTTTTAAAAGTTGCAGATCATTTTTTTGCTTGGACAACTCGCTTTCTTTATCCTTCAAACTGACAAGAACAAATGAGGTCTTACACAATTAATGCTTTAAAAAATACACAGTATATGCATATATAAGGTAGGGCCTCATTACTACAGAAGAATCGATAATCAGACAAAATAGCATTTTAATTGTACTTTTGTTTTAGAATTTCCATTGGTAAATGGTAGTATATCAAGACGTTTGACCGCATTTGGCTACAAAGGTAAATTTAGAAAATATTTGGTAGGAAATCAATACCAACGTTTTTTCTAGACATAAGGCTAAGGCCTTCTGATTTCAGACAAGTAGCTTTTGCATGTTGTTTTCAATCAAAACACAACTAAAGACAGTAGAATAATTGGAATGGCTCCAAAAAACTTTTAATATTACCATAAGCCTACCTTAACGCATCAAGGTTTTTAGAGAAATGGATTGTTTATATATTAATACTATTCAATTATTTTGTTTTCATTTGTTTAGTAACAATATCCCAGGAGCTAAAAGCAAGCTTAACGACACGGTCAATGTTTAGACTATCCTGGTTGATTATATGTGATGAAATCGGTTGAGTGTGAATTTTTATAAACTGGAAAACTGTTCGCAGTTAAAACGACCCGATTTGGTCGTAACGTTAATGAAATGGAAATGCGCGTAGAGAGCTTGAAGTCGTTTAAAGCAATTTTTGAAACGTATGATGGACAACCACGGTTCAAACCATTTAGTTGCATGTTACAAATAAGGGTACATACTGTTTGCCTAGTTTGTCGTTGTCCGCTTGCAGCCTTCCATTATCAATCATTAGTGTTTTAGTTTCGGCAGTCAGTCTGAAAAAAGTGTTTCTTTCCAATAAAAACCAAGGTGATAGTCAAACAACATTTGTTTATAATACCCGCTGCAAGTAGAATATGTTTGTATCTTAAACGCAAAGGTGCTGCAACCATACCTTAAAAGATAACGAAAACAATGTTTCTTATGAAGAACAATAAGTTTAATTTGAAATAAAGGTGCAAAAGAACACGGTTTTTCTACCTTATGAGACTAGAAGATTACTGTTAACCTTTTAACACTCACCAATTATTTATTATGCTTAGCTATCAAGTATACGTTTACAATCGTGTTTATCAGTTAATGTCTGTAATTCATTTCTTTCAAAAATGCATTATTTAGTAAGTAGTAAAAGCTTCATCACTCAATATTAATGATTGTGTTACACGTATTTGTATTAGTTTTGAATAAGAGTGTCATTTTAATCATATATGAAATTAAGGCATTTGTGCCAAATTATTATATAAAATGTAAACACCAATATTATGTAGCCTTTATTACATCATTACCTGTATAATAGGCAATGGGCTACTCGACCCATAAAATACTTAAACCAACCAGTAAATTAAGCTTCCTATTCTAACTGCAATATTTCGAGCTTGTGTTGCAATAGCAACTTCAAACAAGTTAGCATTCATTTAACATACTTGAATATAATTATACTTACAACGAGCAACGCAACTCCACAAAATAGCACAAATTGACTTATACGTGTCAAAAAAGATTAAGTATGATTAAAAATAGACAAAATATTAAAGCACAAATCGTTGCTTGACTTTAAAAGTGTTTTACTACAAAATTAAAATAATTGAATGAACAATTAACGCTGGTAATGCACAAGGTAATCTTCTATATAAGTCTTCTAAAGAAAAATGTATAAATACAGTTATATTTAATCTTAACAGTTACGTATTTGTTTATATAATTTGCTTACAAAATATCATCAGATAGATGAATTGAATTACCTCGTTCTACTCAGGTCAACGAAATATTCTAATTATAAAGATCACTATTGTTTACAATCGGCAAATGTCAATTATATGCAATTTCATTATTCCTGAATGGTTTTGTTCAACGCATATGATTAACTCCTTATAATGTGCACCTTAACAGGGAAATTTGAATATCTTTATTAGTGATTTGTTTCCTCATCGTCCTAAAAATGCTCGATATATATCAGACAAAACTTCATATATATTGGCTAGCGTATATCAGATACACAACCTTAGAATTTAATAACATTGTTAGTACTCCGCCAATGTTTTTGAAGTATTTATATTGTGTAGGTTAATGCTTGACCAGTGACGGGTTTTGAATGTTGAAGAATTTAAACACGCTGCCTCATTTACAAGTATAACATAACCTTTTCAAGTAGAAGAAATATGATGACAGTTTTTGTTAAGATTTGACGCGGAAATCATTATTAAACTGGTAATCAAGAACATTCTGGAAAGTATGGAACAGCAGCTTTAGTAAAAGCAGACACAGTATACTAAGATTATTTCTTAAAATAATATATTACTGTTTTAAGTTTGATATAAAATGATAAACTCGGACAAACGATTCCAGCGCATGAAATGTGACACAAAACACACTTAGAACAGACTATATATCATGCGACTAATTGTACCTGAACTAAGTGTTCTTATTGCTGCATTGCAAGATTAATTCCACAATCCATATATATATATCACACTCTACACTGTTATACATACTTCTTTTTTTTATTGGTCATATCCGCCTTTAGTGTTTCATGCTCCTTCCGCAATCTGTCTACTTCTGCAGTTAATCTTAAATTCAAAATGGTTTTGGACGTGATTGTCTGTTCTCATATTCCTACGTTGTATTTCAAGTTGATTTTAAATTCGAGACTCGTTTATAAACATTCCTTTGAAAGCAATTATATAACTAAAAATACACTTGCAACCAAATTGAATGTGAAACAAAACTAAGAAGGTAAGTGCATGACGTGGTCTCTGACAATAAATTAGGTTTGTATCTTAAAATACTGAATAGAAATGATATTAAATAATAAAAAACGCTAAATGTGACTTGAGTTAAAAGTTACAAATTCTAAATGATGCCAGTAAATATGAGAAATTCTACTTCAGAATTGAATAACCTTGTCATTAATCATTCAAGGCGAAATGTCCATGCTGTGTAAACAAAGGCTCGACCGATAGATGTTTTCAATACAATGTCGAAGTTAAACATGTTTTATAATTTATAACACAACTTTTTGAATGACCCTCATACGTGAGATTTGATCTCAGTTTGTTTTAACCCTTGCATCAGATGACTTGGAAACCATGACTAAATTAGTCCGTCTAAACATTAAACATCCCATGCGCCTTTTAAAAGTAGATTCCGTGAAAGAACTCAATGACACAGTGAATCTTTTTCATAAATGTTCATATTTAGTTTTTTGAGCTTAATAAGACGATAAGGCTTGGACAAATTATTCAGTTGGTGTAAATATGACAGAAAAAACACACTTAGAACAAACTTGAATGCAAGCGACAAACGGACCTAAACTTGAATGTTGCATATTGCAAATAACAGGGTTAAGATCAGAATGCAAGCACAGGTCATGCTCTGTATTATAATACATACTTCCTTTCGTTATCAATCATTTCCGCCTGGAGCATTCCAAATTCCTTCTGTAATCTTTCTTCTTCATCTGCAAAACTTGATAAAGGAAAAAGAGGATGACATGTTGTCGCAAACATTATAGAGAGTATGATTCAAAAAGGTCTTAATCAATGTTTGGAACAATCCGAAACACTGCCAACAGGGTTATTTAATATTCCAACGAAATTACATGGAATACTAATTATAACATTGATTTAACAATTTTTAAATGATGATGTAATGATATAGTACTTAACACGTAAAACAATGTGAAGGAAATTATGTTCCGAAACATGCTGTAGTTCAAAAGACATCGAATCATGATTTTGTCAGGTTTATGTATTGGTGACCTTTGAATAGCGATTTTTGTTCGTTTTCACTGATCGCAAGATATGACTCAAATTAAATATGATTTAACTTTAACGTTCCAATTTCCCTCGTAGATGAAAATAATACTTAAATAATGATACAGTTCTTTTCATATGAATGAGAAAAGCACAAAACGACACACAGGTTGTGACAATAAAGGAAATGGACGAACCCTTACAAACCCTTTATTTATAATTTGATTTGTATGTTGTTGCTCCACCATAGCATAAACAAAATGTGGCTGTATTGTTGTTGCTTTTCTACCTGGTAAGCCTTTTGCTGTCAAGATCTTTAAGCATCTTTGAATAGTTTGTGTACGTTCTCGTGTTGTTTTCAGTCAATTTGCTCAGCCTTGTTAACTCCTGCTTCATCTCACTTATTGACTCTGGGGCTACTTCAAACCTGTGTAACAATAACAACTGACTTTACAAACTTGATTCACATTATAAAAGTATTCCATGCAATCAACATTAACAAAACAAGTTTATTTTTATGGCCAGGCTTAAGCTCCATAATACTGTCAACATCATTTGGTTGAATTCTTATTTCAAAATAAACTTACCCGACAGTGTTTTCATCAATAATAACAGTAACTTTTTCTTCTAGCACAGAAACCCTCCCACATTCAAAGGCACAGCGTAATTCATACTGTCTTACATCTTCTTGTAAAGTATGATACATTTCTTCTTCGTCCTTTTGTCTATAATATAATATTATTCACTTGAGTCGGTACCAGTCATAAATTTATCTGAGGAACATTTTATATCAACTTTATGAAAAGCCAACCGAGTTTTTTTCAGAGTTACACATGTGGTCATTGAATGCAGTAATTTAACAAAAATTAAATAAACCAAATGAGCCCGTAGATAATTATTAGAGCAAACCTGAATATATTTGTAACGTTTTTGGTCTTTTGTTTGGAGGTTTTCATACGACAAAAGTATCGTATGATAAAACCCGGATGTTTCTGTAATGTTGTTCTGACGCCACATATATATGAACCTTCATGGAAAGCATTTTTATTGAATTCTTATAATGCATTGTCAAAATACAGCCCGGACAAGGATCCTTTTAAACTTCAACCTTGATCTTTGAGGTGCAGACATGGGTCTTTTTTTAAATCCTATAATACATGGGCAAGGTACAGCCCGGACAAGGATCTTTTCAACCTTTAAATTATTAGCATGACTTTGCTCTTTGAAGTATAGACATCGGGCATTGTGTTTGAAAATCCTAACTGACACACATACGCATGGACGAACGCACATCTACGGAACCGCCATTGTGACATCAATGTCTCGCTCACCTTAAACGGCATCGACAAATATCCTGTAAAAAGTAGCATACATATAATTGATGCAACTGAATATATACAGTTTACCTTGTCGTTCCTTTATGTATTTTTTCAAATAAATCAGTAATCATGTTTTCCTTTTCCTGGCAAAACTTTTCAAAGTCCACAAATAAATCCCTCAGCGATGCTACTTCTCTTTTCACCCTGTCTTGGTAAATTCTGAAATACAAGTTTACTCCTGTTTGATTATGTGGTTAAAGAGTGCCAATAATCGCAAATTTCATTTACATTTAAATGGTCTCTACGAAACCTCTCTACAGAAACCCACGGTATGAATAATGACTTATTTGAATAATTTGAAAGATATTCCAAATAAAATGATACAAATTATCTTGTTATGTAAAGAATATGTATTGAAAATGCGTCTGTAATTGTCGCATTGCTTGTTATTAAAAACCAACTTATAAACTTGTATCATTCTATCAACAGATTTTCTTTCATCATAACCTGCATAAGAGACATTTAGTTTCTTTCAAAAACGGTTCATCATTTTTGCTTATGCAGTAATGTTTTAAATATTTTGCCGCCATTCTACACAAAGTATACAGTACAAAAAGTCACCTTATGAGTATTTTCAAATTTGTCAACACTCGTATATGCTACAACTTGGAACAATACATTTCCAAGTTAATGATATATCATGATTTACTTCAAGTTACTGTGAGGTAAATCTTACCATGCATGCACATATATCACTCAAATACATAATACATACTTCTTTTTCTTCTCCTCTTCTTTCTCTTTTTCAGCCTTGAGTGTTTCAAATTCCCTCTGCAATACGTCGACATTTTCTGAAAATCTTATAAAATAAAAAGGTGCTGTTCAATGATTTATTTCCTCATACTCGTTAACCAAATTTCAATGTGTTCGGAGTGTCCTTACATTTGATCAAGGACATCCTTTGAGAACACTTATATAATAAGACATCACTCTTATAAGCATTTAAAATTGGTTGAAATATTCTAAGGAAATTGTAAAGGGCTCCATACATTTTAATGTGTATGTACAAAAGTATTCATGATTGTTTTGTAAATTCCAAAACCATGCCATCGGGTTATTCACACCACTTTGAAATGTTACAGAATACTAATTACGAAATTAAAATTACAAAGTAGTCAAAGATGGTATAACGATGTTAATGTACTTTATATTTTTGACAGTGTTAACAGAAACATTTTCTAACAAATACACTAACACGTGTTTGTTATAAAGTAGTTAAAACCCCTCAGATCACGATTTTGTAGAAAGAAAAACGCAGTTGTCAAATTTGGGCTGTCTTAAACTTTACACAGCAATTTAAGAAATGACTTCAATGTCTAAAAGGACTTGCAGATGGAAATGATGCTTATACATTAAAATGATTCTTTGCACATCATTATGTGTGATCTAAGGATCTACCTTACTTCTGTTTCCTTTATTTTTGAAAATACAGCAGTGACCTCTTTTTCCTTCTGTTTGCAGGTCTTTGCAAAGTCCACACACTCATCCTTCAGCGATTTTATTTGCCTTTTAACCTTCTCTTGGTACAACCTGAAATTATTATTGTTCTCCTGTAAGATATAGAGGATTATTGTTTGTTTCAGTGTAAATCATTTAAAAAAAACATTAAATGGTTATTTTACAGAAAAGCGCGCCAAATTGTATACAAATGTTACGTCATTTCGTCTTCAAAATTATGTTTGAGCCCTGTGCGCGCTGACGTTTGATTTGGAATTGAGAGCGGGATCAATTTAAAAACAGTGAGCAATATCAAATTGTTTTTAACTGTTTGAAATAGTGATATATCATTTTAGTTTTACTGATATGTACATATATCTATTAATCCTGGTAAGCATATCATAAAATGCGGTACAGGGTATAACTCGTGTATATATATATTAAACAAAACTGTTCTTTGAAATCCATTTAAATGATGCAACATCCTTTTCTTGTTTAGGTGATTCCGGTATATGACCGTTTATCGTTTTGACTTGCTCGTTGTTTTTTCATAGATGATTCCGCTGCCTGGCCGTCAGGTGTTTCAACATACAATGTCAAAACATTTCGAGTGTTTGATCTTGCCTTGACCGCTCAAATTTGGTCAAAAGGGTCAGAACCTTTGTTTGTTCATGTCCTGGCCCCAATTTCTCGAAACTTCTTAACCTTAACGGGCTAAAGAAGCGTTAACGGGCTAAAGAAGCGTGTTTCAATAAGTCGAAATACATACTTGAATTGGGTTTTGATTGATAATAAATGGTTAATTGTGATTATCATAACGATTATTCCAATCTAAAGTATAAACACTCGTCAAGAAGTAAATATTACGCAAATTATTGGAATACAAAAACAGTGAGTTTAGCTAAACCATGTTATAAGGGACTTAAGAAGTTTCGCAAATACCGGATTCTGATTGTTCATGTAACAATGACACCTCTGACCGGCTGCTAATCTTATAATCCGTTGTTTGCTCCTACGGTGACCAATGAAACACGTTGGAAATGGAGGTTTCCGATGTTTGTTAATTTGGTAACCTATTAAACACGTTGGAAACGGACAAAATGGATGTTTGCTGTTGTTGTGACCCACCAGACTGCTTCGTGTCGGGCGATTTCGATATTTGGTCCTGTGGTGATCAACCAGACACGTTGTAAACCGGCAAATTCTGTGATTATGAGTTACTCTTGAAACGGGCAATGGTGTGTGTTCCGGTGGTAACCCATCAGACACGTTAATAACGGAATATTTTGAGTGCGCTTGTTCCATATGCGTGTTTGAACTGGACAACTTGTGTATCTTATTGTACGGTTACTCATCAGGCTCCTCAGATGTCAACTAGTTCGGGTCTCATGTAACTGGATGCATATTGCCGAGTCTGGACATGGATTAGGTGTAACGTTACCAGTCGCTTTATTTGACTGTAATTCATCATTTTTGCCGGGAATGCAGTTCCTGGATTAGCATGTGTTGTTTCCTAGTACAACACTTTAGAAACTTGTAAAAACAACAGTGTCCCTATATGATATTTTGAATTAGCATAGACATGTTGTTGTGTTTTTGCACAATTAATTACTGAGATTGAGAAAGCAGACTTAAATACTTATCTCTCATGTTGCATGCTGTAAAAACAAACACACATGTAAGAATTGCAATGCTTCAGTGTGCGTTTATTTTTTTTAAAATATATATGTTTTCATCTATTATTTATTTTTAGCACAAAGATGCAAAAGTTTCAAGACATTGTATTTAAGTTAGAACTCTTAAATCAAATTAAAACTATTTAAGTTTGAACTCTAAAATCAAATTAAAACTCTTTAAGTTAGAACTCTGAAATCAAACAAAAACTAAACTTACTCAAAAGTATTTGTAAATTGATTTTCCTCTTCCATTGTGGTTTCTAAAAATAAAGAAAAATAAACTAAGAAGTATTTTACATGGTCTTTATTTCGTTAAACATGTGCTACTTTCGATTTCATTTTAGAGATTAAAGATAAATAAGAAGGTTATAAGTACAATGTGTATATCCATATGTACCCGTTATCATACGAAACAAGATATTCTTCCTGCTTGTGAAAGTGTACAATAATCATATCTATCAACTTAATATTATAAATTTGAACAAAATGTCAAATCGCTTACCTGAATATTATTTCATTAACTTCAGAACTCCTTTTTTTATACAAGTAGGTGTTTGGTTTATCAGTTCAGATAATCACTTTAGTCAGTACACCTTATACAACGCTAATCTCTATCTACATCAGGCAGACGGGTGATCATATAATACATAATCATTTACTGCGTTTGAGGACGTTCAATTAAACCTGATGGTTATAGCGATGTGTTTATCCCAGTATTAAGATCGAATATTCTTCCGTTAAAGGAAGAAATATTAGTCAATAATGTTTTTGATAAACGTTATGTAAAGTAGCTGCTATTTTTCATGTAAACCTCATTAATAGTAAAAAATATATTTTAAGAAAACAGAAAAGGGATATAATCACATTTTCATGCTGTCAGTTTTAATTCAACAGATACGTTTTATAAGTCTCGTTTGATATACGTGATTCCCATGTCTGACCGAGTACTGTTTCAACAGGCTCATTTCGTACATGTGATATCCATGTCTGGCCGTGTAGCGGAACAACAGTATAGGTTATTTCCATGCCTGACTGAGTAATATAACAACAGGCTCGTTTGATATAGGTATGTTTCATGATTAAATGCTTCTACGTGCTTGTGTAGTGTTGGTGATTCTAACATTTGACGGTTAATTTATTCAAACGGACCATGTAATTTTACAACAGGATCGTTTGGTATTCCAATGTCTGACCTAGTACTGTTCGACAGACTCGATTCTAATTGGTAATATCCATGCCTGACCGTGAAGATTAACAACAGACACGTTTCGTATCGGTTAATTCCATGCCTGATTGTGTCATCTAACAACAAACACGCTTTTGTATAGGTTATAACCATACCTGACTGTGTAGTGTAACAACAGACTCGTTTTGAATAGGTTATTACCATGATTGACAGTGAAGTGTAACAACAGTGTAGTTTCGTATAGGTTATTTCCATGCCTGACCGTGTAGTGTAACAACAGACTCGTTTCGTAAAGGTTATTTCCATGCCTGATTGTGTAGTGTAACAACAGACTCGTTTCGTATAGGTTATTTCCATGCCTGACTGTGTAGTATAACAACAGACTCGTTTCGTATAGGTTATTACCATGCCTGATTGTGTAGTGTAACAACAGACTCGTTTCGTATAGGTTATTACCATGACTGACTGTGTAGTGTGACAACAGACTCGTTTCGTATAGGTTATTACCATGACTGACTGTGTAGTGTGACAACAGACTCGTTTCGTATAGGTTATTACCATGCCTGGCCGTGTAGTGTTACAAAAGACTCGTTTCGTACAGGTTATTTCCACCATGCCTGACTGTGTAGTGTAACAACAGACTCGTTTCGTGTAGAATATTTCCATTCCTGACCGTGAAGTGTTACAACAGACTAGTTTTTTTATAAGTTATTTCCATGCTTGACTGTGTGTTGTAGCAACAGATTTGTTTCGTACAGGTTATTTCCATGCCCGACTGTGTAGTGTAACAACAGACTCGTTTCGTATAAGTAATTTCCATGTCTGACCGTGTAGTGTAACAACAGTCTCGTTTCGTATATGTTATTTCCATGCTTGACTGTGTAGTTTAACAACAGACACGTTTTGTATAGGTTATGTAAATGCCTGACCGTGTAGTGTTACAACAGACTCGTTTCGTATAGGTTATATCCATGCTTGACTGTGTAGTGTTACAACAGACTCGTTTCGTATAGGTTATATCCATGCTTGACTGTGTAGTGTTACAACAGACTCGTTTCGTAGATGTTATATCCATGCTTGACCGTGTAGTGGTACAACAGACTCGTTTCGTATAGGTAATATCCATACCTGACCGTGTTGTGTTACAACAGACTCGTTTCGTATAGGTGATATCCATGCTTGACTGTGTAGTGTTACAACAGACTCGTTTCGTATAGGTTCTATCCATGCTTGACCGTGAAGTGTTACAACAGACTCGTTTCGTATAGGTTATGTCCATGCCTGACTGTGTAGTGTTACAACAGACTCGTTTCGTATAGGTTATATCCATGCTTGACCGTGAAGTGTTACAACAGACTCGTTTCGTATAGGTTATATCCATGCTTGACTGTGTAGTGTTACAACAGACTCGTTTCGTATATGTTATATCCATGCTTGACTGTGTAGTTTAACAACAGACTCGTTTCGTATAGTCTATATCCATACTTGACTGTGTAGTGTAACAACAGACTCGTTTCGTATAGTCTATTTCCATGCTTGACTATGTAGTGTAACAACAGACTCGTTTCGTATAGGTGATATTCATGCCTGACTGTGTAGTGTAACAACAGACTTGTTTTTATAGGTGATATTCATGCCTGACTGTGTGGTGTAACAACATACTCGTTTCGTATAGGTTATTTCCATGCCTGACCGTGAAGTGTTACAACAGACTCGTTTCGTATAGGTGATATTCATGCTTGACTGTGTAGTGTAACAACAGACTCGTTTCGTATAGGTGATGTCCATGCCTGGCCGTGTAGTGTTACAACAAACTCGTTTCGTATAGGTGATGTCCATGCCTGACCGTGAAGTGGTACAACAGACTTGTTTCGTATAGGTTATTTCCATGCATGACTGTGTAGTGTTACAACAGACTCGTTTCGTATAGGTTATATCCATGCTTGACTGTGAAGTGTTACAACAGACTCGTTTCGTATAGGTTATATCCATGCTTGACTGTGTAGTGTTACAACAGACTCGTTTCGTATATGTTATATCCATGCTTGACTGTGTAGTTTAACAACAGACTCGTTTCGTATAGGTTATATCCATACTTGACTGTGTAGTGTAACAACAGACTCGTTTCGTATAGTCTATTTCCATGCTTGACTATGTAGTGTAACAACAGACTCGTTTAACATGTTGTTTCGTATAGGTTATTTCCATGCATGACTGTGTAGTGTTACAACAGACTCGTTTCGTATAGATTATATCCATGCTTGACCGTGAAGTGTTACAACAGACTCGTTTCGTATAGGTTATATCCATGCTTGACTGTGTAGTGTTACAACAGACTCGTTTCGTATATGTTATATCCATGCTTGACTGTGTAGTTTAACAACAGACTCGTTTCGTATAGTCTATATCCATACTTGACTGTGTAGTGTAACAACAGACTCGTTTCGTATAGTCTATTTCCATGCTTGACTATGTAGTGTAACAACAGACTCGTTTCGTATAGGTGATATTCATGCCTGACTGTGTAGTGTAACAACAGACTTGTTTTTATAGGTGATATTCATGCCTGACTGTGTGGTGTAACAACATACTCGTTTCGTATAGGTTATTTCCATGCCTGACCGTGAAGTGTTACAACAGACTCGTTTCGTATAGGTGATATTCATGCTTGACTGTGTAGTGTAACAACAGACTCGTTTCGTATAGGTGATGTCCATGCCTGGCCGTGTAGTGTTACAACAAACTCGTTTCGTATAGGTGATGTCCATAGCCTGACCGTGAAGTGGTACAACAGACTTGTTTCGTATAGGTTATTTCCATGCATGACTGTGTAGTGTTACAACAGACTCGTTTCGTATAGGTTATATCCATGCTTGACTGTGAAGTGTTACAACAGACTCGTTTCGTATAGGTTATATCCATGCTTGACTGTGTAGTGTTACAACAGACTCGTTTCGTATATGTTATATCCATGCTTGACTGTGTAGTTTAACAACAGACTCGTTTCGTATAGGTTATATCCATACTTGACTGTGTAGTGTAACAACAGACTCGTTTCGTATAGTCTATTTCCATGCTTGACTATGTAGTGTAACAACAGACTCGTTTAACATGTTGTTTCGTATAGGTTATTTCCATGCTTGACTGTGTAGTGTTACAACAGACTCGTTTCGTATAGATTATATCCATGCTTGACCGTGAAGTGTTACAACAGACTCGTTTCGTATAGTCTATTTCCATGCTTGACTATGTAGTGTAACAACAGACTCGTTTCGTATAGGTGATATTCATGCCTGACTGTGTAGTGTTACAACAGACTCGTTTATTTCCATGCATGACTGTGTAGTGTTACAACAGACTCGTTTCGTATAGGTTATATCCATGCTTGACTGTGTAGTTTAACAACAGATTCGTTTCGTATAGGTTATATCCATGCTTGACTGTGTAGTGTAACAACAGACTCGTTTCGTATAGTCTATTTCCATGCTTGACTATGTAGTGTAACAACAGACTCTTTTCGTATAGGTGATATTCATGCCTGACCGTGTACTGTAACAACAGACTCGTTTTTATAGGTGATATTCATGCCTGACTGTGTGGTGTAACAACATACTCGTTTCGTATAGGTTATTTCCATGCCTGACCGTGAAGTGTTACAACAGACTCGTTTCGTATAGGTGATATTCATGCTTGACTGTGTAGTGTAACAACAGACTCGTTTCGTATAGGTGATGTCCATGCTTGACTGTGTAGTGTAACAACAGACTCGTTTCGTATAGGTGATGTCCATGCCTGACCGTGAAGTGTTACAACAGACTCGTTTCGTATAGGTTAATTCCATGCCTGATTGTGTTGTTTAACAACAAACACGCTTTTGTATAGGTTATTACCGTACCTGACTGTGTAGTGTAACAACAGACTCGTTTTGAATAGGTTATTACCATGCTTGACCGTGAAGTGTAACAACAGTCTAGTTTCGTATAGGTGATGTCCATGCCTGACCGTGAAGTGTTACAACAGACTCGTTTCGTATAGGTTATTTCCATGCCAGACTGTGTAGTGTTACAACAGACTCGTTTCGTATAGGTTATATCCATGCTTGACCGTGAAGTGTAACAACAGACTCGTTTCGTATAGGTGATATTCATGCCTGACCGTGTTGTGTAACAACAGACTCGTTTTTATAGGTGATATTCATGCCTGACTGTGTAGTGTAACAACATACGAGTTTCGTATAGGTTATATCCATGCTTGACCGTGAAGTGTAACAACAGACTCGTTTCGTATAGGTGATATTCATGCCTGACCGTGTAGTGTTACAACAGACTCGTTTTTATAGGTGATATTCATGCCTGACTGTGTAGTGTAACAACATACTCGTTTCGTATAGGTTATTTCCATGCCTGACTGTGTAGTGTTACAACAGACTCGTTTCGTATAGGTTATATCCATGCTTGACTGTGTAGTTTAACAACAGACTCGTTTCGTATAGCTTATATCCATGCTTGACTGTGTAGTGTAACAACAGACTCGTTTCGTATAGTCTATTTCCATGCTTGACTATGTAGTGTTACAACAGACTCGTTTCGTATAGGTGATATTCATGCCTGACCGTGTACTGTAACAACAGACTCGTTTTTACAGGTGATATTCATGCCTGACTGTGTGGTGTAACAACAGACTCGTTTCGTATAGGTTATTTCCATGCCTGACCGTGAAGTGTTACAACAGACTCGTTTCGTATAGGTGATATCCATGCTTGACTGTGTAGTGTAACAACAGATTCGTTTCGTATAGTCTATTTCCATGCTTGACTGTGAAGTGTAACAACATACTCGTTTCGTATAGGTTATTTCCATGCCTGACAGTGAAGTGTTACAACAGACTCGTTTCGTATAGGTGCAATTCATGCCTGACTGTGTAGTATAACAACAGACTCGTTTCGTATAGGTGATGTCCATGCCTGGCCGTGTAGTGTTACAACAAACTCGTTTCGTAAAGGTGATGTCCATGCCTGACCGCGAAGTGATACAACAGACTCGTTTCGTATAGGTTATTTCCATGCTTGACTGTGTAGTGTTACAACAGACTCGTTTCGTAGAGGTTATATCCATGCTTGACCGTATAGTGGTACAACAGACTCGTTTCGTATAGGTGATATTCATGCCTGACTATGTAGTGTTACAACAGACTCGTTTCGTATAGGTTATGTCCATGCCTGACTGTGTAATGTTACAACAGACTCGTTTCGTATAGGTTCTATCCATTATTGACTGTGTAGTGTTACAACATACTCGTTTCGTATAGGTAATATCCATACCTGACCGTGTTGTGTTACAACAGACTCGTTTCGTATAGGTGATATCCTTGCTTGACTGTGTAGTGTTACAACAGACTCGTTTCGTATTGGTTATATCCATAATTGACCGTGAAGTGTTACAACAGACTCGTTTCGTATAGGTTATATCCATGCTTGACTGTGTAGTGTTACAACAGACTCGTTTCGTATAGGTTATATCCATGCTTGACTGTGTAGTTTAACAACAGACTCGTTTCGTATAGGTTATATCCATGCCTGACCGTGTAGTGGTACAACAGACTCGTTTCGTATAGGTTATATCCATGCTTGACTGTGTAGTGTAACAACAGACTCGTTTCATATAGTCTATTTCCATGCTTGACTATGTATTGTAACAACAGACTCGTTTCGTATAGGTGATATTCATGCCTGACCGTGTAGTTTAACAACAGACTCGTTTTTATAGGTGATATTCATGCCTGACTGTGTAGTGTAACAACATACTCGTTTCGTATAGGTTATTTCCATGCCTGACCGTGAAGTGTTACAACATACTCGTTTCGTATAGGTGATATTCATGCTTGACTGTGTAGTGTAACAACAGATTCGTTTCGTATAGGTGATGTCCATGCCTGGCCGTGATGTTTTACAACAAACTCATTTTTATAGGTGATATTCATGCCTGACCGTGAAGTGTTACAACAGACTCGTTTCGTATAGGTGATATTCATGCTTGACTGTGAAGTGTAACAACAGACTCGTTTCGTATAGGTGATGTCCATGCCTGGCCGTGTAGTGTTACAACAAACTCGTTTCGTATAGGTGATGTCCATGCCTGACCGTGAAGTGTTACCACAGACTCGTTTCGTATAGGTTATTTCCATGCCTGACTGTGTAGTGTTACAACAGACTCGTTTCGTATAGGTTATATCCATGCTTGACCGTGAAGTGTAACAACAGACTCGTTTCGTATAGGTGATATCCATGCTTGACCGTGAAGTGTTACAACAGACTCGTTTCGTATAGGTTATTTCCATGCTTGACTGTGTAGTGTTACAACAGACTCGTTTCGTATAGGATATTTCCATGCCTGACTGTGTAGTGTTACAACAGACTCGTTTCTTATAGGTTATATCCATACTTGACCGTGAAGTGTAACAACAGACTCGTTTCGTGTAGGTGATATCCATGCTTGACCGTGAAGTGTTACAACAGACTCGTTTCGTATAGGTTATGTCCCATGCCTGACTGTGTATGTTATTACAGACTCGTTTCGTATAGGTTATATCATGCTTGACCGTGAAGTGTTACAACAGACTCGTTTCGTATAGGTTTATTTCCATGCTTGACCGTGAAGTGTTACAACAGACTCGTTTCGTTTAGGTTATTTCCATGCCTGACGTGTAGTGTAACAACATACTCGTTTCGTATAGGTTATGTCCATGCCTGACTGTGTATGTTACAACAGACTCGTTTCGTATAGTTTATCCATGCCTTACTGTGTAGTATAAC